>NC_092804.1:5871976-6473489 GCF_040954645.1 Diabrotica undecimpunctata
AAATTTCTGTTATAGAAACGAGTTGAATTTAAATAGTTCTAAATAGATACTGTAAATGGTATTAAGAAAATAAACAAGAATAATTTTAAATATTGCAAAATCATTTTGCAAAAACATGTCGATTTTTTGCTAATAGACAATAATTAGAATCACTTTTTAATCATTGCCTGCCTGTCTAACCATCGCCAAGTGAATCCCTTTTAATTCTAACAAAGCTTGCATTTCAACGGAATCGTTCATAAAGCTTCAAAATTTGGTCATCAAAATCGGCTGGCTTTGAAAATCGCCAAGCCATTGAGGGAAAAAGAGCTGTTAACGGTATCTCTGGTTCTTCTTTATGGATTTCGTCGTGTCTTTTTAAATTTATGTGTACTTTTTGCATACAAATATGCATTATTTAAATAAATAGATTATTAAATAAGTCATCTAATTTTTTTATACAATTTTTTTACTAATATTGCAGCATTTTTAAAATTTCTTAATATAATATTGAAATCCCCTCGTATTTGCTAAAGCACCAAAGAATATTTTTAGTGTATTTCATTTCCTATTCGTACGTATTAAAACACCAAATTCTTTCAATTCATCTTAGCGTCACCGAGGTGGAAAATAAACCATGTTAGAGTTTGTTTATTATTTCACAGATGTGTATTTTCTCGGCATTCTTTGATCGTTAAACCGCTCGATACTGCGTTTTAAATAAATATTCCCGTTTAGTGTTTTGTTTATACCAAGTTAAGCAAATGAATTTAAAAGATAATTGCTCACTTTCGCTGAGGCGTTGTCAGCGTTGACAGCCGCTTCTAGCGTTCTTCCAAATTGTTCGTCAAATTTGAAATGTTTCTTTGTTTTTCGTCTTATGTTATGAAAGATTGGTAGCTTTGAAGTTAATTGTACAGTACGTGTTACGTTACGTGCAATAGTTACAGTTTCAAGTTATGAGGTTTGAAAATAAGGCGGTGGTGAGCGGACGTGTTCCAGTTAAGCCGGTCAAAACCGGCGAATTTGTTGAAAATAGTGGAATTTTACTCTCTGTTAATATGTCAAATTTGAAAGAGTAATTACTATATATTTTGTTAAGTATCTAAGAGATTTGTGTCGTGTACCAGAGTTTTAGTGTTGTAATAAGCCACTTATAGAGTATGTCCAATGTGCCGCTGATTTTGTTTCAACCTCATCTTTATTTGTCTCTGGTCGTCTTTCCAGACCATTTGAAGCAGTCCTTTTTGTTCGTGCGTAGCAGAAATTCCAGTATAATTCCAGTTCTAACCCCAGAAGTTTTAGTGCATTTTTTTTAAACCAAAGTAACTTTTTTGTTTTAAACTTTCGAATGAAAAATAAACAGTCATCTGTCAATGTCAGATACCAATTCTTTAATATACACTGTGTCCATAAAGTTTGGAACAAATTCTTTTTTAGCTAAACAGAGCATTTTAAGAAATAATCCTGAAACACGTAGGGATTTTGTATCAATTTTTGGATTACTCTAGCTGAGCTGATTCCAAAAATGTATCACATGTTGATTCAAATTGGTACATGGTGGACAAAAATACAATAGTTTTTTGTGTGTTTATAAAGTAACGCGTTAGTTAAATTAACAATATTGTCAAAAATACTTATTGTCTAGAGGACAGAAAATGATGAAATACATGACTTTAGAAATGTTCGAACTGCAGCTCTTGCTGTATTTGACAGTAACCCAAACGTTGTACAAATTCTTGTTGAACCTTGTTTATTGTGTCTTGAGAAATATTGTTTATTGCTGTCCTAATTCTCTATTGTAGTTCTTGAATATTTGCTGGTTTCGTTTGATACACAACATTCTTCAGATGGCCCCACATAAAATAAAAGGATTGAAATCTGGTGACCTCGCTGGCCATTCAATAGGTCCACGTCTACCAATCCACCTGTTGGGAAAAATTTCAT
This sequence comes from Diabrotica undecimpunctata, assembly GCF_040954645.1. Taxonomy (NCBI): domain Eukaryota; kingdom Metazoa; phylum Arthropoda; class Insecta; order Coleoptera; family Chrysomelidae; genus Diabrotica; species Diabrotica undecimpunctata. The sequence continues at coordinate 5,873,903 of NC_092804.1, forward strand.
TTAAGACTTTCTAACATCTACAGCATAATATGGAGATGCACTATCCTGTTAAAACCATAAACTTTCATCAAAACCTCCAGGATTAAGTCTGCTGGGAAACAAATTACGTAAAGTAGGTACAAGATACCCCCTTAAAAACTCAAGGTACTTTGCCCGGTTTAAATTACCTTCGAAAAAGTAGGGTCCGATGATTCGATTTCTTACAATTGCAGCCCATACATTTACCTTTTGCAACTATTGTGTATGATGCTTACGTATCCAGTGGGGGTTTTCTTTTGCCCAGTATCTACAATTCTGATGGTTAACCCTCGCCATTTAACGTGAAAGTGGCCTCATCAGAAAAAATATTGTTTTGTACCAAGAGAGGGTCTCGGTGGCAGTTATCTATCATTGCTTCGCAAAATTGCATTCTTCTATCGGGATCATCTTCGTTTAATTCCTGCACAAGTTTGATTTTAAAAGGATGCCATTTTTCAAGCTTTAATAGTTTGTGTACCGTTGTTTTGCTAACACCGATATCGCGACTAACTTTACGCACAGAAGTGTGCGGATCTTCTTCAAAAATAAGTAAAACATCTAATGCTGTATCAGCATTTGCAGAGGAACGACCTGATTTGCGTGCATTTTCAACCGTACCAGTTTCTCGAAATTTCTTTTCAATCTTACTGACTGTTGAAACTGTTGAACGCGTTATAGGTGTTACTGAATATTTATCATTAAACAAATTGCACACTTTCATCTGAGTTCGCGATCTGTCTCCATACCCAATCATAATAAGTATTTCAATTCTTTGCTTTACACTTAACTCCATTTCCACTTTAAATTAAATCTAAGCAATAATTAAAACATTCACAAATACCAAAAATATTGTAGTACTAAACTGTCACTGAACACCAATAAATTACTAAACAAATAATGACATTTAACAAAAACATAGCCTACTATGTTTCTTTTCAATTGATAAGAAATAATTTCTTTCATATTCTGTCAATTTCATTATTCATTCATTACTCGAAAGTAATTCACCCTGTATATTAAAATATTATTTTAAAATACGGTAAATTAAAATCAAAAATCGACGTGTTTTAGGATTATTTCTTAAAATGGTCTGTTTAGCTAAAAAAAGAATTTGGTCCATACTTTACGTTACTTAAAGTAACGCGTTAGTTAAATTAACAAGATCAAAAATACTTATTGTCTAGCGGATAGCATAAATTTATGTTCGTCAATTTTTTTAGATTTTTTAAAGCACATGATGTTACACTTAGCGATGTTTTGCACCTTAAGGATCCTAGGAGCCACCTAGGCCCCCTAATGTGTTTGAAGGGGAGAAAATATTAAAAATAGGGTTCGTAAAAAAATATCAAACCTAATTCCGCTATTAGAAATAACGAAAAAATAACAAAAGTCGATATTTATTAACATGCAGTTAAATTTATGTGGTTTATCATTGGGAAAAATACCAAAAAATTATTTTTTTTTAATTTCAAGGATGATGACGAGAGAAAATGGTAAGAAAAAACATTAAAAAAACGGGTTTTTTGGAATTTTGATAATTTTTGGGAGCGAAAATGGAACATCTAATTCCGCCGTTCAAAATGTCAAAAAAAAAATACACGAAACAATATAATTTAGAAGTTTGCCAAAACTACCTACATAACCTAAACTTTTATTGACAAATTTCTAATATTTTTCACTAGCTCAATTTTGATTAAAAAAAAAAAGAAAAAGTAAGAAAGTTTTTGGGAGTAAAAATGTATGTTGGTTAATTTTTTTAGATTTTTTAAAGCAAAGGATCGTTTAGGAAAAATTGTTTTCGAAAAAACACAATTTTTGCGATAGGGTAACCCAGATGCCACTTAAGGCTGTAAAAAATTTGGTTAAAAAAGTTTCTAAATATGTACTTTTTAGTGCCCAACCCCAAATAAAAATCCATCCGAGTGCAGATCTTTTCACCTTATTCCGCTATAGCATTTATGTTAAAAGGTAGTTGCATATTCCAGAATATTGGAAAATAATAATTCAGTTTCAATTTTGGTCACGACTTTACAATAAACACATTATTTCTTTTTTATATCTCTTATTAGGGGATTTAAATTCCGTAATTCGGATAATATGGACCCACCAAATCCTTTATATAATTTCGAACATAAGCTTATTTCTGTATTTCCCATTATTCCCTATTTGGTGGCAAAATACATACCATATCCTTGTCACGTGGCAAAAGATATATGTTAATACTTTCTATATATATGATCCTTTATTATCCTTTTCGGATTACATGGATTAAGGATTATATTGGAACGAACACCAAACGTAGACCAGCTACTGGTTTGTGTAACTGGATTTAAATTTAAAAAAGTCATAAAAACCAGACTTCGTTAGTGCGTTTTTACAGATTTTTAAAAATAAAAAATAACAAAAGTACCAACAACTGTGAAAAATACTAAGCGGATTGTTTAAGAGGTATTAAAATGGAGAATAAAATATAGGATGATTTTATAATCTCATAACGTGTATACATATCTATTGAAAAGTAAAGTTGGCACAATGTGTTTGAAGTTAAAATCCGAACTGCAAACTGTCGAAGTCGCAACCCCTTATCCTAGTTTTATTTTCGCAAGAACAAAGCAAATAGCGATAACAAGCTCTTCGGTGAAATATTAGTTTCCTTATAAACGCGTTAGCAAAACTTCTGCTGGGATATTAGCCGAATGCAGATGGACGCTTTCGAGACATCTCTGGCTTTTCTGAGCTCGTTCTAAGTGACGCTCCGTGCTGTTTGTGCCGAGTTCTTGGCTGTTTGGATGTTTCGTTTTATCTTTGCTTTTGTCTCGTTATTATTCTGGGGCAATATTGACAAAACTGCTTCTCAAATTGAATTCTTGATGGGGTAGCGTCCGCAATTGTTGTATTTGATCGCTGTTTTTTAATACGAGAGGGACATGTATTTTTAATAACGACGCAGTCAAATAAAAATAAATAATGCAGTTTTCTTAACAGTTTAAGTTTGGATCTAGGCAAAGTTATACGAAGTCGGCATAAATAAAAAAAAGTTAAATAGTGTAGGCTACCCAGTGATTGGTTAAAATTTCCAGTGTAGGTAAATTTCCATTAAGATATTAAATTATAGAATTATGTAATAAATGTTTATCAGTAGGAATATCACGTTCCTCCCTATAAAAAATCCGTTGTAGTTTATACAAAACCAAACATTTCTACATTTCTAGGGTAGAATTAAATTTAAGATCAAAATTTTTTAATACCTGTCTGTCAAAAATTAGTTATTGGCATGGCTTCTCCAGTGATTAGCCACTAATTTGTCAGTTATTGGCCAAAACGGATTATGAAACTTCTAGTGATTAGCCACCAATCAATCAGTTATTGGGCAAAAAAAGATAATCAAAAATAAAACAGTTTTAGGAACTCATTAAAATATGCGGTATTTATTTACAGTAAAAATAGTACACAAAATCAAAATAATTCCATATCCAAGCAAATTTTAATAAAAAAGTAGAAAATGATACATACGTATACAACTAAATTAATTTTATGTTGGCACATTAAAATATGGTATAGTAGAAAAGTTTCACTCCTGGGGTATTAATGGAAAATTCCTAAAATTATTCAAAATTTTCTTCAACTTAGAACATTTAAGGTACGAGCAAATGAAACACTATCATCAACTCGAATCCAGAAAAGGAGAGTCCCCCAAGGATCGGTGTTAAGTGTAACTTTATTTCTTGTTGAAATTAACGACATCTTGGAACAATGTACGCAGATGATCTGGTTATTATAATAAGAGGAACAAATCTAGAATCCACCCGAAAAATCCTACAAAGCGCATTAAATAATCTCCAGAAATGGTCTGACAAAACAGGACTCAGTTTTTCTAACGAAAAAACAAAATGCTTGCTCTTCTCAAAAAAATGAAAAAAGGATAATCCAATTTTAACATTGAATGGTAATAATCTGATCTTTGTAAAAGAAATAAAGTTCCTCGGTCTTATATTTGACAAAACATTGAATTGGAAAACTCACATTAAAAATCTAAAGAAATCTGTTCTTAAAGAACTAGATGTAATTCAAAATACGGGACTGCGAGTCACTTTGGGTGCCTTTCGAACAAGCGCAATACTAAGTATATGCAGTGAGTCAGGGCAAACCCCTTTGAAATTTAGAAGAGATTTTTTAAGTTTGTCGTTTGCTTGTAAAGTTCTATCCTCTCTAGATAACCCAGTCTACCACAACGTTCATAGCAATCGTTTTAGCCACTACTTCTCATCTCATCCTCAATGTAATCCGCCTTTCTATGAACGAATTAACCGATTATTCATAAATATAGCATAATATTCTCGACAATATACCACCCTTCCGAAAACCCTCCTCCTTCATGGACTGTAAATAAACCACCAGTAATCACTGATCTATCAAAATTTAATAAACATGAATCCCCACCAGCCTTATTATTAAACCACTTCAAAGATATTATGGATAGATTTAGCGACTACCGACAAATCTACACAGATGCATCAAAAACAACGGACGGAGTTGGCGCATCCATTTTCTGTAATACTCATAATGCTAAATTAAGTTGCATAACAACTCGACTATCTCCAATGCAGAACTATACGCAATCCTTGAAGCTCTAAAATTCATTAACAAAACGAGCCAGAGAAATTACACAATCATAACTGACTCAATGAATGCCTTATTTTTTTGGTGTTCCTGTTTCCTTTTCCTTTAGGTTTCTTTATAAACTGCAAAGTCTTATTCAGATTTAGAGGCCTTTATTCGTTTGTGTTTTCATTATTATTAGTAGGCTTTGATAGTTCAATTTGCTCCGTGTCTGTAGGTTCGGAGGCATATCGTGGACGTTAATAATTTGAATATTTTTATCCAGCAGTCCATCTAATATTTGATAGTGATATACAATTAATACAGGAATCTCATTAATGTTGAAATCGGAAATTTCAGGATCTTCTGTATGGGCAGTGCTATCGGTAGGCATATCGAAAGTTTGCTGTTCCACCGGAATCATTTCTATAGCCTGAGGAATGTGTTTAAAACTTTCCCATAACCTAACCAAGAGTAGATATTCATTTTTGTAGCATTTTTACAATCATTGTTAAATTATTCAATAATTTCATTTCCTGCTATGCAATAAAAATCTTTGTAACTTTAAAATGTGTTACTTAGATTTTATGACTTTGTTTCAGATTCAACTGTCAATATTTTTTGTTCTCCAAGACACTTAGAGTAATGTAAAGTATTTGGAATCCAAGGATATAGTCAGCAAGCCTTAAATCCACTTTTTTTTGTTTCGGACTTTCCAGTTTGTTGCATGGCAATTTTCAGAACATTTGCAACATGCTCTTCTGATAATGTCTGTGATGGATGATTTCGTCTCCATTGTATAACAACCTTCTTCCATCCACTTTTGATAGGCTTGAAAGCTGACACATCTGTCGATTGAAGAAGTCTCCTAGATTTAGGATATAGACATATTAAAACAATATTTAATTTTTTACACAAGGTACTAAGGTTGAACGTCGTATGTGTCCGATGACCGTCTAAAAACAAAATGATGGGAAAAGACGTATTTACCTTTTTTATTTGCGGATAAAGTACGTTTTCAATATAATCACACATTAATTCTACTTTTATCCAGCCCATATTAGAAAGATCAATGCCCCATTCACCAGGAATAGACTTGCCGATATTCGCAGGAAGTTGCTTATATGGATACACGACCATCGGCGGTGTTGTTCCTTCAGATGCTGTAAAAGTAAACATCAGAGTGCCATGTTTTTAAAAGTTTTTTAATGGGGGCCAATCACTAACACAAATTTTAAATATCCCAACAGTTATTTAAAAAAAAACATTATTTACAAAATTCCGTAAAAATTTTGGACACGCGTCCGCTCAACAGAAATTAAAGGGCGTGCCCGTTAAAAGGTTCAAAGACAAAATACTTTGAATAACTTCTATTTTGAAAGAAAAATATTGGTGAGGTGAAAATTTATATTTCATGAAATCATTCAAAATCATTCATGATATAAATATTAAGATTCGTATTTTGTGACAATATGACGTTTTTTAATTAAAATTGTGATTTATTCTTATTGGATATAGTACATAAAAAAGCAATAAAATTCAAAAACTTCTAAAAAAAGACGACAATACAAGCAGCTTCAGGATAATAATAAAATCCAAACATAAAACTTTAATTTGATTATGGTAATGTAATAAACCTCCTTCCTTTACATTTTTCTGACAAACATGAAAACAGAAAAACTTTTCAACAACACAAAATTAAATTACTTCCAGGATAACGGCGTGAAACTTCTTTTCAATCTTCAATTTTCTGACGGATCTTTAAAGAGACAATGACAACTGGTAAATAAAACTTTTTTGGCGAAAAAGCGAGTGATTCGTTATTTTTACCGTAAAATCGGAGAGAGGAGTAAAGATTTTGTAAAATCGGCATGTTTCGGTGACATAGAAATGGAACACCATAATTATCGATGGGGTTGAGGAGTGCGAAAAATAAAGTGTACAATTAACTTTACATAAGGGTATATAAAAAGGGTATTTACTTCCAATTGATTTAATAAACATCAAGCAATACATTTTGTGGTGTACTATATGCAAAAAAATATTCGAAATAAATAAATAATAAAATTATATCCTGGATATTATATACATAATTTAATTGTCAATCCTAGCAACGACGGTATCCACGCACGACTCGATAAGTCACTGTTTTATTCCTGCGAAAAATAAAATATAATTAATGTTATAAAAATCGAAAAGAAAATACTGTGTGAAAACACACGCTGAAGAGAAGAAATGATGGGTTATAAGTGGCCAAATCGATCAACACTCAATACGGCAAAGAGCGGGAAGTGACTAATCATAACTTAGCCACGGAACAGGTCTGTCTCTAATTAATGCTGTAAGAACTGTAAGGAGCTGCCCTTAGATCATTACTCTAGCAGAAGCGGTTGACCTTCGGTCAACACCCTAGGGCCAGTGGAGTTGTTCCCAGATTAACACTCTGATAGAACTCCGTACAGTTGGCTTTTGGTCAATCGAAGACAGGGTGAAGTTCTAATCAGATTACCCCTTTGGTGGAACTTGATTTTCTCTTGTTAATAGACCTAGAGTTAAGATTAATACTATTACAGGAATAAATATTAAACTTAACAGTCTTCCGGATTGAACCGTGTCGATTATCATTGTGCCGAGCTTTCGACATTCTCTTTGATGTCTTCTTCAGGACTTTTAAGGTCTCAGTCTCCCGAGCCCCGAGACACTACTACACTGATCGTTAAACATTTATATCGTCGATGGTGACGTGGTTTGGGGGGAGGTTGTCGTGGGGTTAACATCGGGATTGGCGTGGGGACTGGTTGGCGCGAATATATCTGACAGTAGGATTTTGATTGACGGGTGGAGTGGACGGTATTTTCTTTATGAGAGATCTCCATGTCGAAGGTAACCGTATGCCGGCATCTCTTTTATTGAGACAATTTGGCCTTCTTTTCAATTTCTATGTCTTCTGAAATAATTCTTGAAGAAACAATTAGATATTAAATCAATTTAGACTAGGCAATATCTGTTTTGGCTTGGGTAAATCGTATATCATAATCCGATTTTTTGAAGATTTGCTCAGAAGTGGCAACCTCTAACAGAAAACGAAAATCCAAAATAAGTGTAGAATCCCAAAACATGCTGGAACAAAGAAAAGATCTTCTGAGACAAAACAAAAGAGACACTGCAGAATTTAAGGAACTTAATCGAGTAGTAAGAAAACAGATAAAAGAGCACATTAAAAAACATCAAGAAGACCGTATAGAACAAGTCATAGAGAAAAACCGAAGTCTCAAATGTACCAAACCGAAACTAGAAAAGAAAAACATAATAACCAATAAAAATGAACAAGGACAACTAGAAGAAAGTAAATTTGATATAGCAAACTCAATTGAAAAGTTCTACGCCGATCTGTATTGTTCCAAAAACGATCTCCCTAACTTCTCAAAGCAGAACTTGAAAAGGCAGATAACGAAGAAATGGAAAGAGCAGTAAAATAGAAATAAGAGAAATAGAAAGAAGAAATAGAAGAAGAAATAGGAAATAACAAGAAATAAAGCCCCTGGAAGCGATGGAATCCTAGCGGTAATGCTGAAGGAAGTCGGAGAAGAAGCCATTACATATCTAAAAATACTATTGATTAAATGTCTATTCGAAGGCAACATACCCAAACAGTGGAATACTGCTAAAACAATACTAATACACAAAAAGGGAGACACCTCAGACCTGAAAAATTATCGACCGATTTCACTTCTTTCATAACTTTACAAAACCTTTACAAATCTTATAACAAACAGGTTAACAACTAAATTTATTAGATATCAACCAGTAGAACAAGCCGGATTTAGAACACGGTACAGCACTTGTGACTATCTATATACTTTAAAAATCCTCATAGAAAAGACTAACGAATACAATCTCCCATTATGTCTGGCTTTTTTTATGAAAAAGCTTTTGATAGCGTAGAACTGTGGGCAATAGAAGAAGCATTAGTCAACAACCGGATCGACTCCAGGTACAGAATATTAATACATAATATTTACAAACAAGCTAAAATGATAGTGACGTTGGGTAATGGAATCGAAACAAGACCAGTAAAAATCAACCGAGACGTAAGACAAGGAGACACAATATCTCCAAAATTATTTATAGCTGCCCTAGAAGATATCTTTAAGTCAATAGACTGGGAAAATAAGAGAATCCCTATTAACGGAAGATACTTAAACCATATTAGATATGCAGATCATGTAGTACTAATAGCCGACACGTGGAATGCACTGATTACGATGATTGATGAGTTACACACACAATCCCTAAAAAATGACTAAAAATGAATTTTAGGAAAACTAAACTAATGCCAAACAAAGGTGACACACCTATGATAAACATACAAGGGACAGAGATAAAACATGTAGATAAATATACCTATCTGGGTAAAATTGTCAAGGTAAGCAAGGAAAATCAGACTACTGAAATAATCAGACGTGTAAAAATGGGATGGGCAGTCTTCGGAAGAATCTCATACGTACTTAAAAATAAAAATATACCTTAAAGACTGCGATCCAAAGTGTTTAATTCCTGTATCATACCTGTACTTACATATGGAGCTCAAACCTGAACATACACTAAAATAAACATGGAGAAGATTAGAAAAACTCAGAGATCTATGGAACGACAGATGCTGGGTATCTCACTCAAAGACCATAAAACCAATGAAGACATTCGTAATAGAATAAAAGTAAAAGACGCTGTCAAACAGGCAGCTAAACTGAAATGGAAATGGGCTGGACATAACGAACGTCTTAAGGATGGCCGATGGAATAAAGACATCGGGAATTGGAGGCCATATGAAGCCAAAAGATCACTAGGAAGGCCGAAAATGCGTTGGAGCAACGATATTAAATGAACTGCAGGACCAATGTGGAAACATCTTACAAACAACAGAGATGAATGGCGAGAATTAGAAGAGGCCTATATTCGGCAATCCGAATAGAGAGAAAGGCTAAAAAAAAATCCGATTTTTTGCTTTAATCGCTTCAAAATATTATGAGAAATGATAATTTTACAATGCGGATACCTCAAATGGTGAAATGATAAATGGAGAATTTAGTAAGATAGTCTACTTCTCATTGGAACATGAAAATTTGTAGCCCAAAACTCAAAAGTATATAAATCAGGTTTATTTTTCTTTTTAAAATTAGAAGCAGTATTGTAAATCACTTGCAAAATGCTTGCACTTTTTTAGCCTTTTAAACGAATTTTAATAATGGAAGGAAACGAACGAAACACTTGATAGATTATCCTTGTTACGCTCTAACAAAACAAAAACTTCAGGGGCTTTTCTTCATCAATGACAAATTTTATTCATTCCAATTAGACCAAATACTTTTTTAATTTCGTCTAAAGGGAACTGCTCGCTCGCAGTTACTCTCCATAATTAAATTCTAGTTAAGATTAAACCGTTCCTACGCAACTCATCCCCATTTCTTGTATTCAATTTTCGTCTGCGCAATTAGCGGACTTTATTTTTCTCTATCGATTTAATTTTGATAAAAAAAAGAGATTTTACAACCGTCCGTCTTTCGTAAAATTTTTCTCCCATCGTTCTGGAAATGTGTCAGACTTTAGAACGGAGCGTTGATCAATGCCATCGTTTTCCGAGATGGTTCATTAAATTGTGTAGCAATTAAACCTGAAATTTAGCTGGAAATTTATTAAACTGACAGTAGTAAAAGATGTACAAAAGTGTGACGAAAGCAGCAAAAAATTAATTTGTACTTTAAAATATTATTAGATATTAGACAGAAAAAAATAGATAAAAATCAAGAAACCAAACTAATGAAAAAGAAAATATTTCAAATAGGCAGTTATCATAATCCAATAATTCAATAAATAACTTATTTGCAACACGTGAGAATTCTGAATATTTAATTTTTTAAGCAGTTTAAATTATGTTTCGCGTCCTTTTATTTTGTCATTGATAGAGTAAATATTTAGCCCATGTCTTACGTCTTTATTTTGCAGTCGATCAAGTCTGGCAATATTTTTCGCTCATCTTAGAAATTGTTATATAATTTAATTGACTACTTCGATATTCTCAAACAAATACATATTAATGTACCTTCATATCCTGTTAAAATGTTTCGACGTTCAGAACAATCTAGAACAAAACTGATGTTAAATTCTACCATATGAGTTTTTCAGTGCTGCACAGTAGTTGACTTGTGTAAGAACAAATGGAAGGTATGAAAGAAAACAAGCATACTGGTGGAACGAGCGGCCTGGACATGTGAGAAAAAATTGCATGAGAGTAAGAAGGGAGTGTAAGAGGTTAAGAAGACGGCAAGCAGGAGATTTGGAAGAGAAAATAAATGAATTAAAGCGAATGCATAATGAATACAGGAAGGAGATAAGAAGATCTAAGAGGGAAAGGTAGAATTATTTGCTTCAGAATCTCGAAAGTGATATCTGGGGCAGAGCTTCAAGATTGTCTGTAACGAATTATGTCATCTGGCTCCTACTCCCTTAAGGGGAAAATTCACTTATTCCAGATACCTACGGTATCAAAATTATCGAGCTCTGGTGGGACTCTTTCCGTGTTATCGAGCCCTAGGAGACTTGGTATGTTGGAGTATCTCCGAAAAATATTTGTACACAGCTGGACGTCGCGAAGAGTACAGCTTTCTGCATATTCTTATAGGGGTATTTATTAAGAAATTGCTAATTAAACAAACCTGTTTTGTTCCTATCAAATAAGCGAGTGGTAAAGCGGCAGAAAAAGAACCAAATATGGATGTTCGTTATACCAGGTACCTTTATGCATTTATCATTGTTTTGGAACCTTTCGTTGAAAGTAAACTATTTCCTAAATGTTTTTTTCGTAAAAATAGTTGTATGGAACTAGTATGTTATTTCTCTTAGGTATAAAAATATGCTAAGGTTTTGGGCGGTGGGAAAAAATATTTCCCACCTTCGAAACAGTTAAAAATTGTGGCCTTATTAAAAGTTAAAAAATTAGTTGTTAAAACGTACCTTTCAAGAGGTAAGAATATTTATCGTAGTAAATAAATTTTGTTCTTACTCATGGAAGGGTTAAACAGAATCTTTAATTAGGAAATTATTGAGATTTAATAATAAAATCTTAAGAATTACCTTACAGAATTTTCTAGTCACTGTAGATTTAATAATGTTAAAAGCATGGTATTAAAAGAGAAATTCCCAAGTACGTTGATAGATAGTCAAAACGGCTAGTTCATTCATCTATTTTAATTAAAATTGAGTTATTTAGAGCGTACAACCAATCTGAACTACTCCTACGAATTGATAGATAAAAATAATTTTATCTTGGTGGTAAGAATTATTTGAACATTTACGATATATTATACAACATACAGGGTATCCAGTAGCTAGCAAATCATACAATTGGAAAAGTATGAGATAGACATGGCGTGATTTTTCTGTTTATATGAAGTAGAATCAGTTTAAAAAAGTGTAAAAAATATAAAAACTAATTTCAAATGTAATTTCTAAACTAAAAAGAAATTTTCAAAAAGAATATTGTCAAATATCATGGTGGGTTCTTTTGAGAGCGATCAACCCCCTGAATATACACTGAGCATCGAAATTAAAGCATTATATATATATAATATATATATATATATATATATATATATATATATATATATATATATATATATATATATATATATATATTAATGTGATATTAAAAGTCAGAGATGCGCCAAGCAATTAATTAGCTAATTAATTAATTAATTAAACTTATTTAAATGATGCAATTATGATTTTATCACACTATTTAATTCTCTTATCTCAGGGTTATATTCGTGCTTCAATATCTACGCTTTACATATGATAGGCAAGGTCTGAGGGATACTGGAATAATAAACATATATGATGCAAAATTATATACTGAAATAAAATTCACACTCAAATATCTTAAATAAAAAATATCTCATATAAGGATTATTAAAATTTTGTTCTACGTACGTGAACCTTCAAAAAATTAATGTTACATACTATATAAATTAAAATTTCAAATCAAAATTGTTGTTCTATATCTCCTGATAAATATTTCTATCTTTTCTGAAGCAATTAAAAGAAAACTTTGTTGATAAAGAAAAAAACTGACGAATGGTAAAAAAAACTATCTCTCTGATGATGAGTTGTCCAAATCCTTGTTCCTTGTAGCCTAGACTATCTATTCTTAGCAGTTCCCTAGGTAATCGCAAATTATTGCGAGCCTCTCGTCTTCAATGATCTCCTTCAGATGCACGTATCGTTCAAATTATGCTAGCCTCTTCTCCTCTCGATAAACTGAATCTCTCGTTCCGGCCTGAACAGTGACTCTTGGAATATATAAGTAGAAAAGTATGACTTACAATATTTTACTGGATCAGCTTCCGTCAGGATACACTTAGTCCACAAAAACTCACAAACATTCACTTCTAATTCTTACTATCACTTGGGAACCGCCAAAGAACAACGACTGTTCGCCTTGTACCCTTGGAAAATAACTGAATCTATTTTCTCCCTCAAAAATCCAGCTAAACTCTCCTTCCTACATAGCTATCTACCTCTTTTTCAATGTCCTCCAATCAGAGTTCCTCATACTTCCCACCATCTACCATTTAGATGACAAACAACAATTTTACCTACAATTATAAATTTCCTACAAACTATTAACATGCTAATCGGTTTCTACAAATTCTTAAGAACTAACGGAGAAATAGAATTTCTAAATTCTATTGTCTTTATTCACTGTACAAATCCATTTGGAAAACCCGGTCGTATTGTTCAATTCACTACGTTCACTCAAATATATTTTACAAAGAAAATAATTTATGCATATCTTAAATTTTGTTTACTACAGGTAATCCAAAGATAATGGACTTTCGTTTCTTTGAAATATCTTTTTTAGTTTATCAGTTGAAATATTTTGAATAATTATATTTTATAATTTGAAATATATTAAGAGCAAACCAATATTATTTTTAATTTTACATATCATAACAACATATATATATTACTCTATTTATGTCCTAAATCTACTTGTTCAAAAAAAAACAAAGGGAGAGTTGGCGGTCAAAAAATTTTGTGGGCCAAATCGTGATGCTTTAATCAACGGAAAAAAATAACGTGGTTTCACTTTGAACCAAGATATATAAGACATTGAAGATATATAAGATATTTTTTTTTTTTTTGGTTTGCACCTTTAACTTTTATTACTCAGATGCATATGTAAGGCAATATAGTGTTTAATAGTTTCAGTTTAGTTTGTTTGGAGGTTCTAAATTGAGTAAATTATCTTTATACAGTGTGTTTGTGAAGTATGGAATAAATTCGATATTTCCTAAATGAAAAGCCTTTTTAAGAAAATCTAAAACACGTCTATTTTTAAGTTTAATTTTCTACATTTACAACAAAATTTCATTATAAAAGGTGATATACGTCATTAAGGTGATGAACTCATTGGCTCTTTTTTTAAATTTTATATTTAATGGCATTTTTAGATCGATAAAAAGCTCGTTCCAAAAAAATATAATTCTTGGCGCCTCATAGATATAATTTAAAAGACATGCGCTTAGAAAATAAATTATTATCAATTGCAAAAAAGTAACCTACTACTCGTTTTTAGTGAAATTTATTTTTTTTTAGTAACGTTTAATAACAATTAAGTAGTACAATAATTGTATTAATTCCTGAATGTTCTGTATTATTGCTTAGAATTAATTTGAAGTAGAAATGAACTTGAGTGTAAAGCAAAGAATTGAAATACTGATGATGATTGGGTATGAAGAAAAATCGCGAACTCAGATAAAAGTGTGTAATTTATTTAATGATAAATATCCAGAAAGACCCATAACGCAGTTAACAGTAAGTAAGATTGAAAAGAAATTTCGAGAAACTGGTACGGTTGAAAATACATGCCAATCATTCTGTTCGTAAGGTTAGTCGTGATCTCGATGTTTGCCAAACAGCGGTACACAAAGTAATAAAACTTAAAAAATGGCACCCCTTTAGATGCACACTTGTACAGGAATTAAACGAGAATAATCCAGATAAAAGAATACAACTTTGCGAAACAATGACGGATAACTGCCACCAAAACCCTCTCTTGGTTCAAAATATTATTTTTTCCGATGAGGCTATATTCACATTAAATGGCAAGGTCAACCGTCAGAATTGTAGATACTGGACAAAAGAAAACCTCAACTGGATGCAGGAACATCATATACAATACCCGCAAAAGGTAAACGTAGGGGCTGGCATTGTAAGAAATAGAATCATGGGACCCTACTTTTTCAAAGGTTATTTAAATGGTTCAGCATACCTTTCTTTAAGGGGGTATTTCGTACCTACTTTAGTTAATTTATTCTCCAGAAGAATTAATCCTGGAGGTTTTGATGAAACCTTATGGTTTCAACAAGCTAGTGCACATTATACTGTAGACATGCGAAGGTACCTAAACGAAATTTTTCCGTACAGGTGGATTGGAAGACGTGGACATATTGAATGGACAGCGAGGTCGCCAGACCTCAATCCTTTGGATTATTTTATGTGGGGTTATTTGAAGAATGTTGTTTATAAAACGAAACCTGCAAATATTAAAGACTTAAAAACAAAAATTCGTAAAGAAATGAACAATATTTCTCAAGAAACCATTAACAAGGTTCTACAAGAATTTGTACAACGTTTGGGTTACTGTCAGAGACAACAAGGGCTACAATTCGAGCATTAAAGATAAAGTCATGTATTAATTACCGGATTACTTTCAAGTTATTTATTATAATTTATTTGTAATTTATTAATATCATAAATAAATAAAAATTAAATTTCTAAGCGCATATTCTTCAAATTATATCCGTTAGACTCCCAGTATTATACTTTTTGGAATCAGCTCACTTTTATTGATCTAAAAATGTCCTAAAATACAGGGGGTACATTTAAAAAAAGAGCCGATGACGTCATCACTTTAATGTGTATCACCCTGTATAATGAAATTTTATTGTAAGATGTAGAACATTAAACTTAAAAATCGACATGTTTTAAATTTTTTAAAAAATATTTTTATTTAGGAAATATCGAATTTATTCCATACTTTATGGACACACTGTATTAGTACAAATAATAATTTCTTAATTTTAAAAATATTCTCTTTTTTGAGAAGAGCACTTTTTGTGTTAGCAATTTCCGCTAGTCTTTTTTCACATTCATACTAAATCTCGGTACAATTTTGCTATTCGGATAAATTAATCTAATAGAACCTATCCATCTTCCACGATCACGCGCTAAATCGACCTTCTTTCAGCAGATTTCACGTAAAGTCGGTCTGGAACGTTGTGCTACTATCGCAGAGACGGTTTTAGTTTTTGGTTATTTAAAAAATAGTTAAATTATATTAAACTAACTGTTATAATTTTGTTAATTGATATAGGCCGTCTAAATTGTTAATAACAATTGATGTGGTAGTGGTAATGGCGTTGGAAATACATTAATATATATTTCCAAAACAAAAATCTACAAAAATAGATATAATTAGTGAATGGTAGAATTTGAAAATTGTATTGAAAAAGCCTTTTATCAGACTCATGTAAGGAAAAGAAAATAAAAGTGGGAAAGAATAACGATAATCAACACTACTTACAAGATATAGTGGAATATAATAGATAATATTAAATGAATATCCAAGAATACTCAAAACAAGGCAAAATGGATTTCAAGACAAGCACATCAGCTATTATGGGAAATGTTTATTAGTTGCATTAAAAAAAATTACATGAAAGACAAACTCTTGCTTACATAATAATGGAACAAATAAATAGAACAGAAAAAATACCGCTCATTACGAAGTCATTAACAAATAACAATGGATGAAGTAATATGAGAATCTATGGTATAATCCTATCAGTTAGCTATGTAGAAAGAATAGCAAAATGCATATGGAATTAAACATATAAACATAGAAGAATTTCTACAATATGGAGATCTCTTAAGAGTCTGTGAAGTGCTTCATGTTAGACATTAATGTTGATTGAAACTTAAAATTCTTAACACATTTTATACTTCAAAACTGCTACCGGTAGCCTAGAAATTCTTCAATAATAACAAACTTACTTAAGATTATGAGGATTGACTATATATACTCTTATACTAGTATTGTGAACTTACATTGGCAACCTTTTTGTCATTATTAGTTAAAGTCTACATATAGATATAGATACTTACAAATTTTTGTACATTTTCGACAGGCCTATAACAGCATTAATAGTGATCAACAATACCTAATTATGCGAGAATTTGGTATACCAAGCAAATTGGTAAAATAAGTTCAAGCCAGCATGACTCACACAGAAGCACAAGTACAAATCCAAAGGCGATTGACGAATCCCTTCCAGATAACTAAAATAGAGTTGTAAAAACAATATCATACACAAGGTAACCTGAAACTCTCCTAATGGAATAACAACGAGTCAGATTGATCACATCTTAATAGATTCAAGGCATGGAACAGATGTAATAAACTGAAGAAGTTATAGAGGAGCAAACATAGACTTCGATCAATTCCTACTGATCTCAACATTTAGGGCTAGAATTTTATCAAACATCAGTAAGGATAATAAAATAAATAAAAAAAATGAAATATGCAAAAGCTACGAAAATGTAAAACGTTACTCAGAAAACATCACCAACAGGCTAAGGAATCAAAGTAAAAATGAATAAGACCAGGCAGATATAGACTGTTATTGAACCAGAATAAAGAAAGACATTAAAGCAATAGTGAAGGTAAAATAGGAACAGAAATTTGTATCTGTAAATATCATTGGTTTGACGGTGAATGCAACACAAGAAAAAATGTAACTAAAACAACTGTAGAGAATTACCAGACAAAAGAAGAGAATAAAAGAGAATACACAAAAGAACAAAAACTCTTAAATAAGGAACTTAAATATATAAAAAAAACCTCTACAGAGAGAAATAATTCAGAGCATTTTAATATAGAGAAAGAAGAAGAAAACCTGGAAGACGAAAGAGATGAGTTAAGAGAAACAGACAAAAGGGAAGAGGAAGCACCAACGATTTTTGAAGTTAAAGATGCATTTAAAAAACTAGCCAGAAACAAATCACCCGAAATAGATAATCACTCTGCTGAACTATATAAAGGAGGTAGCCACTAAACGATAATGATATTACAGTAGCTTTTAAAAGAAATATGGACACAGAAATCTCTCCCCAATGATTGAAATAATGGAATACTTTGCATCATACAGAAAAAAGGGGATATCTTCGGATGCTCTAACTATAGAGGAATTACGCTTCTAATGCAGCGTATAAAATATTTTCCACAGTATTATGTCACCGTATGGCACCATATGTAGAACGGATAGTAGGAAAATACCAGGCTGGTTTCAGAGGTGATAAATCGATAATTCATCAAATTGCAACACTGAGACAAATTTTAGAAAAACACTGCAATATGACATAGATATTCATCACATATTTATAGACTAAAAAGAAGCCTACGACTCTGAATAAAAGAAAAATGTTCAAAGTAATGAAACAGCTAGAAATACTAAATCAGTTGGTAAATTTAACAAAAATAACTCTTGAAAAATTTGAATGTAGAGTACGAATTCAGGGGGAATTATCTAAACCTTTTAAAATGCTGTGCCAGGTAGACCCTCTTTCCTGTATACTATTTATTCCGGCTGTGAAAAAGGTAATACATAATATGTCTCAAATCACAACTATTGCTTCAATATATAATAAATCAGTGCAAATCGTTGCCTATTCTGATGAAATCAATATAATTGGGAAACCAAAAAACGCCAGCTAAAAAATGTTTTTTGATAGACCTATTGGTTAAAGAATAGAGGAAGAGGAAGACCCTGAACAAAAGGTTCCTTAATAACATCGATAATGACATAATAAATATGGAAATACGTGCTTAGGGTAGGAAGGCGATGGGTAGGGGCGACTGAAGTGAAATTCTTGAGGGGGATGGGACGCAGGTTTGTGAAGCCAGAATGATAATGAAGAACAATATCGGCAACCCCCTAAAAAACATATTGCTTAAAAATCTTAACGGATTGTAATGTATGCCAACGATGTACTGAACTGTAAGAGATATCACAGATCTTTATGTACAGCTTAAACAAATTATAAAGGAAATGTTAAGTGAAGTAAAGAAAAGGAAGTTAAGTTTGAAATATATAAAACTATCATCCGACCAATAGCAGCATATGGAGCAGAAATGTAAATTATGACAGAAAAAACAATAAACCTGATTAATAATTTGGAAATAGAGATATTGGAATCCATTTGCGATAATGATACGTGAAGAATAAGGTTCAATGCCGAACTATATCAATATTATAAAGAATCAATATTATAAAAAATACAAAGATTGCGCTGGGTGGGTCACAATGAATAATAATAGACGAATTAGTAGAATGTTAAGTAAAATTATGGTAATACGTCGGCTAGTAAAAAAACCAAGGAAGATTTTGATCGACGCAGTGAGAACAGATGCTAAAGACATATTAAGGGTGGAAAATTGGAAAGGAATGTTTGAAGGAGGCCAGGATCAGACCTGAGCTGTATTGCCATTGAAGAGAAAGAGAGAAAATATTTTTCTTTCACAAAAAGTAGACAATATTTTCTCTGTGGTCGGGTGTTTTTAATATGAAAATTTACTTCTTTCATACATGAACATTTGTTTAAACATTAATTTCATTTATATCTATTTTATTGACTTCTTCATATAAAACTTGATGTTTTAGATAAATGGCTTTTAGCCACTCCTCTGAAGGTTAATACATAATAATAAATTAATATTAAAAACAAACACTTAACGCATGTCCCTACAGTATTTTTAAAGAACAGAAAGAGGTCCGTGATCTTTGATGGCACGTAAATTTGGTCTTGCATGTGCAATAAGCCTTTGGACTGTTTCTAAGTCAATCTCACGAAATTTTTGCAAAATTCTTCACCTTAGCTGATCTTTCTTAGGGCTTCTCAGTCATTATTATACACCATTCGACTCAAAACAGCCCAAAACTCTTCTATATGGCTCGCCTGAGGCACATTAAGGCAGTTAACCAATCTGTCGTTCTCCTGGCGTAATGACATGGCGCAAGGTCTGGCCAAAATATGATTTCATCATTGGAATGATGAGTATTTATAAATTGAACAACCTTTGTAAGACACCTAAGTCAACGTAATTGTCAGCATTGAGAGCTTTACCGCAAACACACCCAACAAACGCCCAAAATTTTATCTGCAAATTTCAGTTTTCCCTTAAAACCTAACTTCGTCCGCTGCATCTTGTACATTGCCTGTATAAAATCTGGCGTTGCCCTTCATTTCGAAATTGGCTAAAGTAACATACTTTTTATTATCAGTAATGAGAATTTTACCACGAAAATAAATACGTCTCAATGCACGGCAACAACTAGGTATTTTGTCTAACTGTGCTGTTGTGGACTTTTTTTCTTTTATATCGTTTTAAATTATTTCTAGTATTTGTTCTACTTACAGTCATTCGTGAAACATATCTTCGACCTATATTTCGCAAAGATTTTCCTTCTCCATACTCTAAATTAATCTCTGTTTCCTAGCAGGAGTTAAAACTATTTTTCTTCCACTTTTGGGCAAATTAAGGCATGGTATACCATTTTTGCAGTTTTTCATTGTCTGGTAAATCGTTGTCACAGAAATATTATGAGCACTAAAAATTCTTACAATACCGCATTTTGGTACATATCCAAATTTGTCAAAACTTCTTCTTCTGCCAGTGCCTATCCTCTATGGATGTTGGCTACCACAATGGCCCATGGAATAGGTCTGTGGTGGTCATACTTGTCCACTGACTCAAATTCTTAAACCAGGATATTCGGCGGCGTCTTGGTCCTCTATTTCCTTCTATTTTCGATTCTTATATCAATAGTAGTATTCCGTATTTATTTTCATTTCTCACTGTATGTCTGAAGTATGCTAACTTTCTTTCTTTAATGGATTTGAAGACTTCAGGTTCTTTTTGTAAACGTTGCATTACTGCGTCGTTAGTTATATGATGTATATATGATATTCTGAGCATGCGACGATAGCACCACATCTCGAAAGACTACAACCGTCTGCAAGACGCATTAGTGAGTGTCCATGCTTCTGCTCCATACATAAAAACAGAAAACACATAAAATTTAAAGATTTTGAGTCGAAGATGAAAGTTCAAGGTTAAATTGCAGAGAACTTTCTTCATCTGTTAGAAGGCACGCCTTGCTTTTCGATCCTACATTAAATCTCGTATGAGTGATCCCAGCTGTCTGTGATGTTGCATCCTAGGTATGTTATTTTTTCGGTTCTATCCAATACCTCATTGTCTGCCATAAACTTTGCATCTGTATCTTGGTTTTTGCTTATGATCATAATTTTCGTCTTCCTATTATTAAGTTTCATTCATCTATCAATTTTTGTAATCCTTCAGTACTATCCGCAACAAGGACAGTGTCGTCTGCATATCTTAGATTATTTATTACTTCACCGTTAACAATCACGCCATCAGTCGTTTCTCATAAAGCTTCTAGAAATAGATGTTCAGAGTACGTATTAAACAGCAAAGGCGAGAGTATGCAACCTTGTCGTACTCCTCTTTGTATTGGAACTTCATCGGATTTAGTGAAGACTTCAACTGATATAGTTTATATAGTTTAAGTTGCTTACTAACTTTGATTTCCAATGGCAACTTAATCCAATGCTTCCTGCCAATAATACTTTTAAATCTAAATATTGCCGAAAACTGTAGGGACCTACGTTGTGTTATCTGGTAAGTTTATGCACTACTTTTAGTATTCTAAAGCCTACCCTGTAGTCATCAAATCGAGCCGTGCGAGATTTTCCGCAAATGCGGATTCAATATCGAGCCTGTACCCTCTCAATTTAGATAATAATCAGTGCAGGCGCGCCATGCACAACACATCGCGTATATTCTCGGCTTCCGGGTTATTATACACCATCGACATGACGTTTTCAATTACGATCCATCGATCTGCGTTACTTATTACAGGTAGTTTTGACAACGAAGCTCATGTGATATGCTAATTCCGTTCGAATGTTTTGCTCTACTTAGATGTTATGCCAGACTAGACTGGATGTAATTTCGTGTTGGATGTTGGTATGCATAAGTAATAAAGTTCTGATTTACAATACAGTAGTCTTTCTTTATAACGATTCCCTATATAACGATAATTCCTCTATAACGATGAAAATAGTGAACGTTGGTTGGTTCGTCATAAGGACAATGTATTAATTCTTTCTCTATACCGATATCGTTCTCTCTTTATAGCGATGACTTTTCAGCTTTCAATAGTCGATGACAAATGTGTTATTGTGTTTAAAGTTCAGACTACCTGAGTCACGAGTGGCAAGATCATTGTCCAGCAGTTTTTTTGTTTTGCGCTTAAGAAATGCGGCCACCCATTCTACTCAGTCTTATTAGAGGGTTAAAGTGACTCGCTTTTATTGTTCGGGCGGCGTGCATAACTGTTATCACACAGATATTGTCATCTATTGAAGACGTTTCATTTCCAGTTTGAGTTGTGTGTCAACAGTCAACATGTTTTCGAAAAAGCGTAAAGTGCTTTCGGTGGAGGAAAAGTTATCGATAACTCGAGCAATAGAGAAAGGTGAAAAGCAATCGGATATCGTTCGCCGTACGGGCCTGTCTCAGTCAACTATGGATACGATATGGAAGGATAGAAGAAAGTGGCTTGGAGCGGTGATGGAGGGCGGTAGCAGGAAGAAGTTGCGGAAACCTCAGCACAAAGATTTATATCGTGCTTTGCGTCAGTGGTTCCAGCAGCAGTGTATGAACCATATTCCACTTTCTGGGCCTGTGGTCAGGACAAAAGCTTGCTTTTTTTTGCAACTGAGCTTGGAATTGAGAATTTCAAGGCATCAAAGGCTTGGCTGAGCAAGTGGAAGCTGCGGCACAAGATCAACTACGGGCAAATCAAAGGAGAGGCTCGCGATGTTAACAAAAACGTAACGGATGATTGGCTAGAAAACGTGTGGCCTGGACTGAAGGCACGATATGCGTCAGACGACATATTCAATGCTGATGACACTGTATT
Organism: Diabrotica undecimpunctata; assembly: GCF_040954645.1. Classification (NCBI taxonomy): domain Eukaryota; kingdom Metazoa; phylum Arthropoda; class Insecta; order Coleoptera; family Chrysomelidae; genus Diabrotica; species Diabrotica undecimpunctata. The sequence goes on from NC_092804.1 coordinate 5,896,648, forward strand.
GTTTTTTAAAATGACACCAAACATAACTTTAAAATTTAAATCGGAAAAGTGCGTTGGTGGAAAGCTCTTTAAGGAACGCATTACTTTTTAGTGGCCGCTAACATGACAGGTTCGGTGAAGCGAAAATTGTTGATGATAGGGAAGTCTAAAAACCCACGTTGCTTTAAAAACATAAAAAATCTACGTGGACGGCTTCGGAAATTTTTGAAGAAACGATAAGAAAGTGGGATATCGAGCTAAAAGGGAAAAAAATTCTTCTGCTTGTAGACAATTGTCCTGCTCATTATGTACGTGCGACCTTCAAACATTGAACTTTGTTTTCTGTCAGCAAACACAACAAGTGTCCTTCAGCCCATGGACAAAGTGTCATCAAGAGTTTGAAAAGTCATTTCACAGAAGACTTTTGATGAAATTTGTTGAGAACAATGGCGATCTTAAACTAAACATTCTTAACGCCATCCTAGTGATTAGTAAATCCTTGGACGAGGTGACGAGCAATACAATGAAACATTCCTTCAAACACGCAGGATAGCTGGAAGATCAAGGATTGACTGATGGTGAAGATGACCTGAAATTAGATGTTTGGGCCAGACAGTTTGAACTTACTATCACGGTTCGGAGGTAACAGAGCTAACAGATTTTGAAGAAGTTAATGAAAATGTAGCTACAACACCTGGACTTTTTAACGAGGACATCCTACAAGCAGTTGGTATAGAAGAAAACAGTGACCCGGAAGGGAAAGCAGAGCCAAAACCAGCTCCGACCCCTCAGCAGGCATTGGATGCGGCAAAAGTACTGCATCGATTCTTCATCCACCAGATAATATGAGTGCTTTTGAGTGATTTATGCTGAGACTTTTTTGGTAATGTAGGCTAAATAAATTTTACAGTAGCATATTATTTTGTTATTGTACAGTACACATCTTTTAATTGTAGTCATTTTTTTATACTGTATTGCTTACATTATTCTTTAATAAATTTATGTTGTGTACAATACAGTTTTAATTCATTTATATTCGTTTTGATAAACTTTTTAAATTAAAATAGATTATTTAGTACAGTATTATTAATATTACAGTACCGAATTTTGTCTCTCTCTGTATAACGATCTCTCCTTATAACGATGAAAATTCCTGGTCCCTTGCATATCGTTATAGAGAGAGAGGACTGTAATTAGAAAACATGTTTTCCAAGGTTAATATGTTTAATTGATCAGTAGTGGAACGTTCCATTAAAGCTCCAATTATTTGACGTTTTCAATTAGGATCAATCGAACTGCGTCGCTTATTACACACTGTCTTGACAACGAATCTCATGTGGTCTGCTAATTCCGTTCGAATATTTTGCTGTACTTTTGGATATTAGTATACTTAGGTTATAAAGTTTTGCTTTACAACCATTGGAAAAAATATCCATTGTTTCCAAGGATAATATGGTCAAATAATCAGTGGTGAGATGTCCCATTAAAGTTTTAATTACTTGAATTCATTTTGGTTTTGCAGTAATAACGCTGTCTTTACAATTTCTTTTTAAAGTTTGTAATACTAGGAAGGCAAATTTTCGCGACAGTTTGTTTTTTCTGTTAATATTTTTGTTTTTAGTACACTTAAGAGGTTGTCCTGTTTTTTACTCACTTGATATTTGGTGTCGGCGGTTTGTAATAGAGATATTCAACAGAATTATTTAAAAATTTCTTAAGTTAAGGAATTTAGAGAAAAGTAAAGATTAGTGTATAATAGTATATGTTATTAAAAAAATTTAAAAATTTATCCAAAAGGATCACAATTTTACAAAACGTTTTTTTTCTAGTCGGACTATCAGTGAAACATTTTATGAGTAGGTAGTATAAACTAGCTAGGAGAGTAGGTTTTAAAACCTTTGAATTAAATGACAATTATGGTCATATTTAATAAACTCATGACACAAGGTTATTGCTATAGGATTTCTCCTAAGGAGAACATACATTTTTCCTGTTCTAAGGGGTAACTAATTTGTCCACCGGTTAATGCCAACCAAAGTTGCTAAGGTTTTATAAGTATAAATATCGAAAATGGAGTCTTTTACAGCTACTATAAGGTAAACCGTAAGACCACTTCAGAGCAGTGGTTGACGCTACTTAAGTGTAATCCAAAGGAGTCTTTACGTCGTTTTGTAACCATTGACGAAATATAAATCATTTGGTATAGACAAGGGACCAAGAAATAGCCAAAACAGTGGCAGCAACCGACGAACGTGCTCCGAAGAAGGCGAAGACTATCCTATCGGCCAGAAAGATGATGGCCACCACTTTCTGGGATTCACAAGGGGTTGGCTACGTAAACTACCTGTAGAATGGCAAAACGGTCACAGGGCTCTAATACGCCGAATTATTTGGCCGATTCAACGCCGAATTGCAAAAAAAACAATCACATTTAGCGAAAAAAAAGTGCTCTTTCGCCATGACAATGGACCCGCTTATACCTCCGACGTCGCAATGGCAAAATTAGTCGAACTGGGCAGCGAATTGTTGTTGCTCCATCCACCATATTCTCTAGATTTGGGACCGTGTGACCTCTTTTTGTTTTTAAACCTAAAAAAAGGCACTTGCTGGGCAGATATTTAGGACAGTACTTATTGGATTGTCCCAGTATACTATTTTCATTAAGAATGAATGTAGCAATAATGAATTTAATAAAAAAATTTTAAATTCAAAATTATATTTAAAATATTTAAAAAAATAAAGTCAAAAATTGCAGCAATAAAATTTGAAGTACATAAAATTGATATATTAAAGTACTTACATTAAATAATATCCAGTTCGATGGCGATGAAATGCTAAATCCACTCCAACTCCAGCCAAAACTGAAACAAAATAAAAATATTAATATGGTAATACAGTAATTTACAACGATTGATTTATCGAGAATATGGCAAAAGGTCAACTAATACAGTTACATAAATCGTTGAAGAGTATTCCATAAACTAACCCAAAGGAAACCAAAATGTTGGAAATGACCAAAACAAACCCAAAGGATCGATATAAAAATAAAGAGAAAGATTTCGCTGATCGATGACCAATAAACAATATTTTAATCAAGCCCAAAATACTAGGGTACTCAAGATTATAAGGTTGTCCTATGACAATATCTAATATTATAATCTAATAAATAACACACTAAGGTTAATATGTGTCCCGAATAAGTACTATGCTCTGATTTTACTTTAAAATTAAAACCAGTGCAAAGGGCTTAATATTTTTGGAAAAAACTTTCTATTATACGGAAGCTAGATTGACCAAACATTGGTATGGATTTGCTTTTGATGCCTGCATGCAACCTTATTGATGATTCTAGTTACTTTTCTTACCAAGGTTCTTATGGCGGTCGCGTCTTTATGTACTAATGTTTCTCAGTGCTACTAAAATGTCAGGAGACTGGGAAGCAGGGCAGATCATAACAATACATAAAAAAGGGAGACCAACAAATTTGTGAAAATTATAGAGGAATACCGTTACTAAGTACAACATATAAAATATTGACATCAATAATAGAAAGGAGGTTATTAAAGATTACGAAGAACATAGTAGGAGAATACTACTGTAGATTCACAGAAGAAAGATCTGCAGTCGATGCAATACACCCAATAAAACAAATAATGGAAAAATCAAACGAATATAAATTAGAATTGTGAGTGTTATTCACAGACCTCAATCAGGCATTTAATTTAATTAAAAGGAAAGGATTAATGACAGCACTTAAAAAATTAAAGTTACAATAAGCAAAAGCGGACAAAGGGAGTTGGAAATGAAAGAAAAAATATTAGCAGCGAATAAAGCTTATTTTGCAAACAAACGATTACTTAAAAGCAAAATACTGACTAAGAAAACTAAGATGACCATATATAACACCCTAAATAGGCTAATATTATTATATGGAAGAAAGAAAAGCTACTACAAACGACGACACACCCCCTCACGCCAAAACCAGTGAAGTGGAGGTGAGTAGAGAATATAAATATGGCCTCCGCAGTACAACGCGGCAAATATTATCAATGCATCTCTATCACTGAGTTACTTTCCTATTCCTTAAAAGGTAGTCAGTACAGTCATGATCCCAAAAAAAGGGAAAACCCTCACCAACCCTGAATCGTACAGACCCATTTGACTTCTGAGCACCCTAGGTAAAGTCTATGAGAGGATACTCAAGGAGAGACTCGTAGAATTCCTAGACGCTCACTTTCAAATTCCAGGTTACCAATTCTGAGTCAGGGCTGGTCATTCCACACAAAATGCATTGGTAGAAGCAACAACCTTCATTCCACAATCAATTAACGAAAGGAAACACGTCATAGGCATATTCCTAGACGTCCAGAAGGCATTCGATCAGGTCTGGCACACAGGCCTGATTGAAAAACTCCACCTTGCTGGATTGCCCACACCTTTCGTTAAATTAATAAATTCCTCTCATCGGACGATCAGGATCAAAATAGCTGACCACTTATCCACTCCTTTCACTCTACAAGCTGGAGTACCCCAGGGCTCAATACATGCTCCAATTCTATACACAGTATACAATAGTGACATTCCCCGCCCACAGCAAGGATCAGAGTCTCTCCTCCTATTCGCTGATGATACGGCCATCCTTACCTCGGGCTCCCACAGGGAGCGTGGACACCAACGGTCTGTATTTGAACGGTCGCAAAACTATCTCCACAGAGTAACAAAATGGTGCAACAAATGGAAAGTGACCATAAATCCCTCCAAAACCCAAGCTATACTTTTTATATCTCCATATTGTCGCGATGTCCGGGGCCGGATATCACTTTTAGGAGAAGACCTCATCTTCAGAACCTTGGTTCTCTACTTAAGAGTTCGTTTTACAAGGACTCTCACCTGGAAGGCTGACGTTCAGGTAACCTTAGATAGGATGAGGCACAGGTTTAACCTCCTGGGACATGGGCGGGACATCTTCCAAAACTTTGTTGCATACATATAAAACTTTCGTCAGACCGATAGTCGAATACAAGGCATGCGTCCATGTCTCCCTCAAGACACACCAACTCAATGCCATCATGGCCACCGAACGTCGTATCTTAAGATACTGCATGAGAAAGGATTGGTCGTATCCATCAGCCCACATACACACATTAGCCAACATAACACCAATAAAGGACAAAATCCTAACACTCAGCAGGAAGTATGTCCTAAGAACCATAGCTGGCTCGAACAACAGAGCCAAACGAACATTGAAGACATCTTGCAATCATAGAGGGCAAATACTCACCAGGCTTCCCATTAGAAAAGTTCCATTTCCTCCAGCTAAACTTCTTCACAACACTGGACACGAACTTCCTGATGAGTATGTCGACATTCTAGAATCATTCCCCATCTAATATCGCAGGTAAAGACTGCGCGCCATCAACGCTGATCAAGAGCCGTTCCTAAAACTTGGCTGATAACCCCTGAAGTACCTAAACTGACATGCTAGATAGTTCCCACTTCCTCTTGTGCGTTTCTAGATCTTCTCAGATCGCCCACACAATATAGCCACTTTCAGCTTCCCCGTGCTTCTTAGTAGTCCACTATTTCTCTAAAACAATTTCACGTGATTGCTGTTTACCACACCCCCACTACTACTACTACTACCTATGTACAACGCGGCGTCAGTTTCAGCGTACAAGCGAAGCAGTAACATCTCCAGAAGATGCCAACCCCTAGTGTTAGCGAAACCTCGAGAACTAATCTCAGAAGACGGCCTAAACGGCCTAACAGTTTAACAAGTTATTAATTAATGTTGTTAATTGTTCTTTTATTGCTAAGCTATATAAAGACATGACATTTTGATGGCATTTAGTATTTAAGCAATAGTTTATAGTATTTGAACGCAATTGTACAACATAAGTGTAAATAATTAAAACCATGAGAATTTTCGTTACAGTATCATGTTTTAATACAGGGGCGCCGCAGGTGTATAACAGAGAAGGAGCAAACCAGTTCTAGTAAGTTGTAATAACAAAAATTTAAAAAAAATTAGACAGTATTTTTTTACATCAAAGAAATACTTTTGTTTAATTTTCAATGCTAGCATATTCAATACTTATTTTTTAAGTTTATTTTTAATTCAATAAAACCATCACTACAATGCCAAAATCTGTTTGCTTTGTAAACCCCAAATCGATTCATTTTCTAATTAATCGAATTTCGGAGAAAGTATCCGATGCTTCCCTTTGTACATATATTCTAATCAAGGCCCAATAAGAGGTACTATGGTAAAAGCTAGTCAAGTTCCTTCGAAAACCGCGGCCCAACCCATCCCTTTTGTGAAATATAACCACAATACGAACCAAATCGTGGGATCTCATTGCTCCACATTTGAGCGTTCACTTGCGACTCGTATACAGTTAGGAAGAGGGTGTATGTCAAATATTCAAATCCTACTTATTAATTAGTTTATTAGAAGTATTTTAATACACACTGTAAGTAGTAAATAAGTTTATTATTTTATAAATCAAAAGATTTGAAATACTATATTCTACACTGACTTGGCAGAATTTTTATATTCAACTAGCTTACTCCAATAAAGTACAATAATTAAAAACACTCTTTCTTCTTCTTTCTTGTATGTAGGCTTTTATTCGTGTTTCTTATTCAATAATAGCCTCCTAAATTATCGTACCATCTTTTTCTTGGTCTGCCAATACTTTGTAACGATGTGCTGAACGTCCTAAAGCGACAGCGTTCAACAGTTCGAACCGTGGGAGTGTCAATAATCACGCACCCATTTCCACGACAAGACGACGAGGTGGTGTCCGGAGCGGCTATTTAAAGCGAGCGGCTGGCGGAGTTAAATGAGTCTTGTGGCTAACGCTCTAGGCTCCCTGGCTTGCTAGTGCATTGAATCTGCGAGCCAACCCGGACAGAAAGACTTCCGCAGTGAGGATTATGCTCTGTCCTTAATCAAGCAGAACTCGTAGGTATAGTGGATTGAACGTTACCGTCAACTCTGACTTAGAGTATAACGTGGATCTGCACAATCGAAGATTTTGATTGCGAGAGCGTCTGGCGTTTCCGCTGGACTGAGGTGGAAGCGAGTATAAGTCTGCGTGCGATTGAATTCGCGTATTTCATTTTCTGTTAGTAATAATAATTTTTCTTTTACAGACGTCCGCCGGGGAATTCACTCTCGCGGGATCCAGGCGGGGATATAGAATATATTTTATTTTTATACTCTGTTTTACTGTGTTTTACTGAGTCTGTCGCCTCGAAAGAGCTACCCATCACAACTTCTTCGTCTATTTGGTGACTTATCTCGTGCTATTCGTACTATTCGTAATGGAGATGGGCAGGACATGTTGCAAGGATGAAAGACGACATTTGGACAAAAAAATTGCTTGAGTGGAGACCACGGGCTGACAAGCAAAGCCGAGGAAGACCCCCAACGCGATGGACCGACGACCTCAAAAGAATCGTGACCAATTGGATAGCAGAGGCGCAGAACAGAAGCAGATGGAAAAGTTTAGAGGAGGCCTATGTTCAACAATGGACAACTCAGGGCTGATTGATGATGATGATGATTCGTACTATCCTATCCTCTGCCATTCTACTAATCTGTTCGTTCCACTTCTGTTTCCGTTTCGTCACACATCCATTTATGTCTTCTATATTGCACGCTCTTCTTATTTTTTCGCTTCTTTCCCTATCCAACAGACTTTTCCCTCATGTTCGTCGAAGTATTTTTATCTCTGTTGTTTCTAGTAGTCGTCTTGTTTTAGATGTATCAGGTCTTGTCTCCGCCGTTTATGTCAAAATAGGTCTAACTGCTGCTGTATAGATTCTTGTTTTTGTGTCTTGCCTATTTGTTTGTTCTTCCAGATTGTGGATTAAGAGATCCCGTAACTTTACTTGCTTTTAAGCTTTGTTGTCCTTCTTGTTCTTTAACATCTCCGTTATATATATTCCAAAATATCTAAATCTTGCTTCCTGCTTTATTATTTTCATCGTAGTGAGTATTAAGATGTTGTCATACATTTGTTTTTTTCTGCTAATATTATCATATTGAATTATCATATTGTATCTTGGCTGTTGTATTGAAGATGTGCTTTAATCTTTGGAGCTCGTCTGCATAACAATATTTAGATTCCTTTTTTCCTCCTTCTGTAACCATTCAGACCCCATTGCTAATTCAACCCCCGCCATCTCTGGCTCGACAAGTCTTAATCATCAATAGTTTATCACAAAACGATGCGGCACCAATCATCGGATATGAATGTCAGGGAGATGCCCTTTCGCCCCATGCTGACCCGAAGGGATGCTGAAAGGCACGGGCCATTGTTCTGTTTCGGTATCTTTCTGCGTTTGAAAGGAATAATTCAGATTAGGTGCGGGAAATTGGACTAGGGGAATATCAGGCGAATGGGTAATTACTGTATGCCGGGGTATTAAGGAATTATTTTTAATCCAGCGATTAGAAAGGAAATGGGCCATTCTCGTTACTTTAAAATAAATTTCACTACATGTATATTTATATAAAAAGTCTTATAAGTGGAAAATATCACAAAGATAAATTTACAATTTTTATATTGGTAAAGGTTGGTTATGAAACTTGGAGGCAATGTAAATTATCGATGCCCACTTTATAACCAAACTCTAAGCAATATCCACTAATTCACTTATAATAAATAAAGAAGAAGTATCTATACGGTGGAAGCCAAATAAAGTTGCGTTCACGTCATGATTGTGAACATTTGCAGCGTTGTCAGATGGTTCATGAAGTATGAAAATTAACAGAAAAGAACTGAAGTAAACAAAAAAGGTGAAGGTAGCAAATTTCACACTATATTAAATGGAATTTGAAAATGAGTGTTTTTTTCATTTGTTTTTTGTTACATTCATGAACAGATTTCACAAAGTAGGGAATTCCACAATAAAATGGGTAAGGTTGTTACTGAGTTATCAAACAATAAATATAATTAAAATAAAACCACAAGAAATAAAATAAAATATTTTTTAATAATAAACGTATTTTTAAAGACAAAACATGACATTAAAAAAACAACATCAACGAACTAAGCATTTTCTGAAACTGATTCCACATTAGTGTCACTCTCTCCACTAATAACACTTATTACTATTGGACTAATTTCTTGACGATCAAAAATATTCTTTCTCTCTCATACCATTTAAATATTTTTCTTTCAGTATGATTGATAGAGTTTTTCCACATATCAGGAGTTATCATGTAAAGTGCCTCATGCCACATGTTTAGACAGTTGTTAGCGCTGTTACCATCTCTACCAATGTACTTATTGTAATAATTTTTTGCTATGCCCCAAATTAATTCATTAAGGCTAAAGATACAATGGTAAGGAGGAAGACGTAAAACTTTGTGTCCATACCGTTCTGCCATATCGTCCACTATATACTTGGTTTGTGGTTTATTTCTAAAAAAATGTTTAAAATTAATGGCATTTACATGTAAGATTATATCTGTATATTTACTGAGAAACGATGCGCAACAGTTCTATTTTGAACATTATATGGGAATAGGGAATGTTTTTTTCTGTCAACCACTCCTCAATAGCACTTTTTGACCATCCTGTATTCGGAGTTTTATGCAATAACATACTGCTTTGCTTCAGCATCCTCTATAAATCCGGTTTCTTTTCAAGTATTAAGTATAATATATCTGCCATGATATTATTTAAATGTTCATATAACAACTTATGTTAATACAACAAACCTTTTGCCATCCGTTTTAGTGGTTTTAACACTTTTTATATTTTCATTTTGCCAAGAATGAGCAATGATCCCATTTTGAAATATCCAAGTTTAATCGAGAAACACGAATTGGTATATACCTTCATCCTTCGCTTCTTTATAAGTTCTCAAGAATTGTACTCTTTTACAAACAACGTTAGGTAATTCCAGTCCTCGTCGTGGATTATCCTTCATCATCCACTCAAATCCAAGGTCTTTGAGCAAACTTTTTAAAGCAGTGGTACTACCATTAAATTCTTTATTCAGTTGGGACCACAATGATTGAACCGTTACGTGCTGTTCTAAAAGCATACAGAAATAAAATTATGTTAAATGTATATTTATTATAATCATACTTACTTCTTTGGTACATATTGTAAGTGGTATCACGAATAGAGCTTGTATTTAAGTTTGTTGTATTTGTTATTCGTTTTTTAGTGCAACGCTTTTTTTTTGATGACTCAAACTGTTCTTCTTTTTTCTGAATTTGATATATGCTGCTTACTGTGCTTACACTGATCTTTAAAGCAGCAGCTACACGCTAAAATAAAACAAATTTTTTTAAAGTAAAGCAATGATATTTTATTCGCATATTACCTCTTGCACAGCGTTTATGGGTAACAAAGGGACATTATTATTCCTTTCTTCTTCAAAATAGTTACCTAATGAAGCCACAAGTTTTTTGCATCGACTATTCAGCTGTTTGGGCATTTTGACAAATAAATAAATGTTTTTCACAAGATAACCTTAAAAATCGATGATACAACGAGTACAAAAGTCACAAAACACTGATTGAAAACTCAACAAACGACGCGGCAACATGACAATATTTCTGGTAGTGACTAATACTCCATCATTAATTGGTTCTTAATGAACATTTCAACACAAAATTTTACAATGAGGGACGTCTAAATCCAAAAAAGCTATATTGTATATACATTATTTTGTTAAACAAGTTTTTTTATTGATCGGGTTATTTGAAGACGTGATTGTTTAGCAAACTAAAGTAACATGCACTTTTCTATAGAAATTTAGTCACACATACAATAGAATTACGACCTTAGTGACGTGCACGCAACTTTGTTTGGCTTTTACTGTAGATGACTATGTCACCGATAAAACGTCATAGCAACGCCATATATATATATATATATATATATATATATATATATATATATATATATATATATATATATCCTAAAATAATAATTTTCGTCACAAATATTATTATAGTCTTTAATTATAGTGTTTGCGAGTAGGTACGTAGTTGGAAATATTTTTTTTGTCAATATTTATAAAGAAATTTTTTTTTTTTCATCAGACTTTTGGGAGTTATAATTTTTACATTTTTGTGCCCCTAAACGTTAAAAAACTGTATACTGATTACGGCGTGATTTTACGATGCCTTATTTTTTATATTTTACGGCAGAATACACAGCATTTGTAACAGATAACGTATTCTCAAAGGTAATTTTTTCTTAAAAAATTATCTTTTAGGCAGATCTTTTCGTCAACTTTTGTATAAAAGCGATGTTGTGATTTTATCATTAAAAATAAGCTTTAAAAAGAATTTTGAAATGAACTTTAAAGAAAAGTGATGTTCTTTGGTCCTAAAATGTGCTTTATTTAATTAAAATAAAGGTAATTTATTATAAGCGTCCTATAAAAATATAAAACATACTAACAGTCAAGTAGGAAGACGTATACAGTACGTAGTTGTGAGTTGGAGCTTAGATTTTTATAAAAATGCCTCAAAAAGGTTTCTTATAACTAGAATTTGAGTATACTGAAGCTAAAAAAGTTGTGGAAAAAATTCAGGAATCACTTTAGCCCTATTCTGGACAGACTTTGCTTACCCTCAGAATTTCAACTCGAAACATGACTATTTTCCTACAAAATCAAGAACAAGTAAGTCACCTGTCAAATTGGATGCTACAAAACGCCAATTAATAAGCAAAAACTATTTCTAGATTGAAAATCAAAATCAAATGAAAAATATTATTTGTATGTCCTTGTGTTTTGTTAGCCTTTCTAGATTTCAATAAAGCTTTCGATAGAGTAAAGCACGAAGGTCTGCTGTTTAAAATAAGCCGGTATGATTATAGTGAGGCGATAACCTGTCGCCTCTCGTCATAACTAGGCGACAGAAGGTTCAGAGCTCGGATAGGATCAACCCTGTCCGAAGTCGGGACTATGGAAGCTGGTGTGCCACAGGGGGTGGTGCTGTCGAAATACCTCTACACCATATATACGGCAGACACATCATCTGAACCCAGTTCGATGCTAAACCTGTACGCAGACAATACAGCGATAGCTGCTAGCAGTATTAACCCAGATCTAGCTACGAGAGTCAACAAAGCTAAAGTACTCAGGAGTCAACTTTCATCACTAATAGATCAAAATAGAAAACAGAGATTTAAAACAAAGACAAAGATGGCAAACTGCATAATTTTACCAACACTGACATACAGCTCAGCAGCATGGGAACATACGTGTAAAACCAACGGAAAAAGGATAGAAACCGTCCAGAACTTTATAATTAGAGAGGCTCTGAATATTCCCATTAAGGTACGTATTTGAGGATTCACAACAAAAGAGAATCCTGAGAACAGTGGACGAAAGAGTACACGAGATATTCAACAATTTCAGGAACCACCCGAGCATATTATTGAGAGAGTTAACAGACTATGACAAAAACGTAAGGACGATACATAGATGGTCGAGGTAGTTTTTCTATTATTGAAAGCCCTTTTATGTTCTGCTATTCGTTTATTAAAATTTCTACTTGTTTGACCAATGTACAAACGAAAATGTACAAACTTAAATGTGGCGACTGCCCAAAAACTTACATTGGTCAAACAGGTAGAAATTTTAATAAACGAATAGCAGAACATAAAAGGGCTTTCAATAATAGAAAAACATATTCTACATACGCACTTCACCTTCTAGATCATAATCATTCTTTTAATGACGAATTTCAAATTCTTCACATCCAAAATAAAGGCCTTAAGCTATTTTTATTAAAATCTATGGAAATTAACAAATTAAAAAATACAGACATAATTCTGAATGACCAGCTTGAGACAAACAGTTCTCCCCTCCTCAACCTATTTCATTAGAGACTATAAAGTGTAAACCCATACCAAAAACAGATCACTTGAGAAAGGCAATCAGCCGAAACAGCTGTAGTGATAAGAATTTAAAATAAATTTTGTGGAAGTTTGAAAACAAAGTTTTCAGTGTTTTATTGTTACATAATATTTTTAAGATGAGATTCATTAAAAAATACGGCTAAAACAAACAGCTACAACCTCTAGAAGGGAACTATAAGCCACCCTCGCTATTGTTGCAACAATTGTATACTGAATAGAATTGTAAAAGATGTATAAATATAAGATGCTTAAAAGTTAAGAATTTTCGTATAAATCATAATTCCGCAAGTTTGCATTTGCTAAAAAATACATTTTTCCAAATATAATTGAGACAGTAAATCTTATCTCAAGGGTGCATAAATTAAAGACACCATTTGGATACTGTATACATCTTAGGGTGAGGCTTAATAGTCGACAAGGAACTGTGCTTTCACGAATTAAATTATCTTGGTATTAGGCGTTAATAATCTATGTAAATTGATTTCTGTAGTGTTTATATTATAATCCTTTGAGTGAGTAGTTTTATTAAGGAAAATTGAAATAAAATAAATTATTTAAAAATATGGTGTCTTGTTTATATGAAATTTATAAAAATATAAAGACATATTTTAAAAAAATATATATATATAATTTCCTATGTTGTGCCAATTATTTTAAAACAATTTATCTTTCGACTCTAGGCTAATCTGGTATACACACGTATAAGAAACAAAAGGTAACTATTTGAAAAGTATTAATTTTTTAAACTTTGTTATATTTTCAATGATAAGATAAAAAGTAAACATTGCTTGCAGTTTGTAGACCATTCACTCCAGCGTAGACCATGGAGGTTTTGTATATTTATCCATCTCGAAGTAGCATTTAAAAGCTGTTAATTCTGTCTACAATACAAGCATTATGTATTGTGAAGCCAACGGATCACTATTTGTTTAAGACAACACCTTATTCTCTTATATTCATCTAATTTATCAGACAATCCACAAAACCATGTATATCATCTACGTATTCAAATAACCAATCATGAAATTTTTTATATCATCATTTTCTTTGCTTTTTCGACTTTTCAAATCATATTCATCAATAAGTTTCTATCTTGGGTTATAAAAATATTTATTCCATTCACGTATCTTACCTGCCAAGCGTTTTTCACCAGGTTCCCTACTTCTTCTAAAAGTTCTTCTTCGTCTTCTTCATCTTTATAAGCAATTCTGCTTGTTCATTGGCAGAATAATACCTTTATGGAAGGTTGTCACTCCATCTTTTGCACGGTTTTGCACGGTCGTCCGATACATCTTCTGCCGATTGGTGACTTGCTATTTTGACGACACGGGTCTCCTCCACCCTTCTGCTTAAGTGGTTATTCAATTCTTTTTTCTATTTTGTGTCTATTTATTTATATACTTTACGTTACATTTTATTCTAGTGTCTTCACTTCTATTTTGATCTCTCAGCGTATTTCCTATCATTCTTCTCAGTACTCTCATCTCTGCCGTTTCCAGTAGCCTTTGCTTTGTGGCTGTGTCGGATCTTGTTTCTGAGGCATATATCATTATTGGTCTTACACTGGCTTTATAAATTCTCAATATCATCTTAATGTTAATGTGTCTGTTTTCCCATATAGTGTTATTAAGGTATCCTGACAGTCTATTTGCTTTTTGTACTTGATCTATCACTTCTTTGTCCAGGTCTCCATAGGTAGATAGTATAATTCGCAGGTATTTTATTTCCATCACTTGTTCAATACTGATGCCATCAATTTCTTTTTTACATCTGGTTGGTTCTTTGCTGACTACTATTGTTTTAGTTATCTGAGATGAGATCGTCATATTAAATTATTTTGCTCTTATGTCCAATCTGTGGACCAGTCTTTGCAGACTATCATCATCTTGGGCTATCAATATTGCTTCTTCCGCGTAACAGAGCATTTTGATTTCTTTGTTTTTCATTATGCATCCTCTTCCTTTGTTAACGGTTTTGATGATTTCATCCATGATCAGATTGAAGAGCATGTGACTCAATTAATCCATTTGTCTTATTCCACTGCTTATTTCTATAGGTTCTGTAAGTTGTCCATCTATTCTGACTTCTATTTTGTTGTTTTGGTAGATGTTTTCGATAGTTTTTATAATATTTTGGAGGAACTTTTCTATTATACAGAAGATGGATTATACCTTTGAGTCTTGCTCTGTCAAACGCTTCCTTTAGGTCAATCAGACACAGAAAAGCTGGTCTATTATTACTTTAGTGATTTCTCAGTAATTTGCTTTATAACGAATATTGCATCTGTACACGATCTTCCACTACGAAAACCCTGTTATTCATTTTCTAAACTTATCCTCTCATTTATTAGCACGTAAAATTTTAGCTGTAAGTTTCGGCGTAGTATTTAACAAGTTTATACCTCTGTAGTTTTCTGACTGTTTTTTATCTCTATTTTCTAATAGTAGAATTGCTTCGCTCGTTTTCCATTCTTCCGGTATTTTATTGTGTTTTATAATTTTATTAATTAGTGTTGTTAATTGTTCTATAATTGCTGTTCCACAATATTTTAGTAACTTCCAAAAGTTCTTCACATGGAATTAAAATAGATCTTTTTAACAACAAAATACTAAAAACTTTTTGTTTTCAAAACTTCCACAAAATTTATTTATTTATTATCACTACAGATGTTTCGGCTGAGTGCCTTTATCAAGTTATCTATTTTTAGCACGCATTTACACGCTATAGGTAGTATTTAAATGAATAAGTCGCGTAGGGGAGAAGTGTTTGTCTCAAGTTGTTCATTCAGAATTATGTCTGTATTTTGAAACAAAGTACGTAGACTCTGTTTGTCTATTATTGAAAGCCGTTTTGTGCTCTGCTATCCGATTGTTAAAAGTTCTACCTGTTTGACCGATGTAAGTTTGTGGGCAGTGGTGTAAGTTTGTATACACCACTGTATAATTGCTTTTTCTTTTTTGTGCTTTGCCTTATGTATCAGTCACAATTGACTATAATAAAAATTATATTTTATAATTTTTTTTAATTTCGACTCTTCTTCTTCTTCCTATGCCGTTCTCATTAACAGAGGTTGGCGACCACATTTCTAAAAGTTTTTTTGTTTTTTCCAACGTGGAATAATTTGTCTACAGTCATGTTTGTCCTGTCTCGAATATTTCGCAGCCATGACTTCCTCTTTCTACCTATTCCCTTTTTGCCATCGACTTTACTCTGCATGATGACCTGCAGAAGACTATATTTTTTATTTCGCAGTATATGTCCAAGGTATGCAATCTTGCGTACTTTTATTTTTCTCAACAATTTTTTGTCTCGACCCATCCTTCTCAGCACTTCCTCATTGATGACCCTGGCAGTCCATGGAATTCTCAGCATTCTCCGGTATATCCAAAGTTCAAAGGACTCAAAAGCTTCTTAACTATTTGCACTTTTAATGTCCATGTTTCTACCCCGTACAATAGTTGGGATCAGACGTAACATTCAACAAACCTCAGTCTCAGCGCAGTATTCAGATTTTTGTCACAGAACAATTGCTTGAATTTTAAGAACGCTGTCCTTGCCATTTCTATTCATACCGTGATCTCTTGGTCTGGATCTAAGCTCCCAGACATTTATATTAGATGTTCATTATTTATTGGACTCCTTGATACTATCATAAATTTGGTCTTATCTGTGTTGATGTTAAGTCCCATTTGAATGCATTCACTATTTATTGTATCTAGTAAAGTTTGTAGTTCTTCTATACTGTCAGCCATAATTACCGTGTCATCTACAAATCTAATGGTGTTTACGATTTCTCCACCAATTCTTATTCCCTCTTTTCTTTTTAGACTAAATAATAAATATAAATTCGGTTTTGAACAATTTTTAAGAGGATCTTTAAAGGGTGGCACATTAGGCTTATTAATCTATAGTAATTACATGATTTGGGGTTGTCGTTTATTGGTAGAGATAAAAATATCGATTTAAGCCATTCCTTCGGGATGTTGCCCTTCACATATATGTGGTTGAGAATTCGGGTGAGGCTCTTTATATTACCGTCATCTAAGGCTTTTAACAGTTCAACTTGAATTTGATCAGAACCCGGTGCTTTTCCTTGTTTTGCATTCTGTAGGGCATTCTTTACTTCTGAGGGTAAAATTTGTAGGTATTGTTCTTCTTCACCTATATCTTGTTCATTTTCCCTCTCTTCATGGAACAGATGGATTATATATTATTCCTATACTTCCTTTATTTGCTCTCTTCAGTTTTTTGTTTTAATCTTTATTTTTGTATTTTCTTTTTTCAGTTATTAGCTTAACTATTTCCGGTGTCATCCAGTCATTTTTAGTGGTTTTCTCTTCTTCGCCTAGGATCTCTTTTCCCGCTTTTAGTATGGCTTTTTTCATATCTGCTCATTCCACACTTCGTTCAGATAATTTATTTATCTCTGCGTTTAGTTGCTGTTGGCAGTTGTCGTCTTTTAGGTTTTTGGTATTTATTTTGGTGGTTTTAACTTTTTTCTTCGTTTAATGTTTAATGTTGACGTTTGCTAGTAATAGATTATGGTCCGTATCTGCATCTGCGCTTGGATAGGTTTTTGCACTTTGTACTTCATTACGAAACCTTTTGTTAATCGTTATATAATCTATTCGGTTTCTGATTATATTGTTGGTGTTATCTTTTGGAGAAGTCCACGTGTATAATCTTCGTGAGGGTAGGTCGTAGTATGTATTTGTTATGACTAATTCTTTCTCCTGGCACTACTGGACTAGTCTATCACCTCTTGGAGGGATGCCGGTTTTCAACATCCCTTCAGGGAGAGTCTTGTATGCTAACAGTGTCTCTTTCAGCGGTTTGTACTTGCTGTAAGTCGAATTGTTCCGCTAGCCTTCGAATGCTCAGTAATAGAAACTTAAATGGACTCTTAAATGTGATTTAGTCTGGCCTGTTGAATAGATTGATAGAGTGAAATAAAACAATAACTTGTTTAGCTAGAACTGTAATTGAAAAAGGACAAGAAATAGAAACTTATAAACTGTGAGTGAATAACTAATCGTAAGGAACCTAATTAGAAAATTACAGTTTACGAACGAAAACACCATAACACTTCACATTACGGGTTCCCGATATATTGCGTAACTTGCGATTGCGAACGTGGAGAAAAACTCTCCGAAACTTGAAAAGTAGGTCTTAGCCCTACGACGATCGCTAATTCACTGGCTTCCCCCTAACCCCTCCGAAATAATTGTCCATGCATTTTGAAGGATCTACCGGTTTAAGGGCAATATGGGCGGAGATTAACATTCTAAGAAATAAGTCAATGCAGACAAGGGATTTATTTAGGTAACCGATGCGGCGGAAATATTTTTATTTGTTTTGAAATATAATTATTTGGTTGGAGATTATTGTTCTCCAACACCTCTTTCGTTTCTTTTACCTAACCCAAAATTTCCTACTATATTTCCAGTTTTTCCTCGACCGACTTTAGCATTTAAGTCGCCCATAATTATTTTTATCTCCTGCTTCTTATGTTTTTTGTTAACAGCTCTAAATCCGCGTAGAATTTTTCGACTTCAGCATCATTGCTATCAGATGTTGGATTAGCTTTATGTTTAGAATTTTGACTTTCGGCTGAATTAGCATCATACGTTCATTAAAGGGAATGCAATTTGTCACAAACTCTTTTAAATTATTGTTGATAATAATACCAACACCATGGTTGTGTTCTCCAGTGCTTTTGCCTGAGTAGAAAATAGTATTATTATCCTTGGTGTAGTTTCCAGAATTTGGCCATCGAAATTCTGAAGGGCCCAATACTTGTATGTCTAATCTCTCCATTTCTAGCATGACTGTTGTTAATTTTGCTGCTTCATAAAGTGTTCTTATATTCAACGTTGCTATGCGTTTTAAATCGCTTACACTAAATTTGTTTTTCGATTCTGGATTAACGGAAATCAATAAAATAGCAGATCGTAGGAGGTGGTGACTATTTCTCACAATTGTATTATTTATCTATGTGCACTGCGGAATTACTGTCAATATTCCAAAAAGAAACCCTGGAATTGCATGAGAGGGATGTTTATATCAGTTTAATAAACAAGAGGAATGCAGTTGATAAAAGAAATATACATTCAAAGATTGTGTCCACCAGTATCAATGTGTCATTACTCGCTAAAAACTGGATATATCGTTATCTAATATACAACATGTATAGAATAATATAGCTCACTAAATGGCTTTGACAACCTTTTAAAATCAATTAATGCGAAATGCGACAATACTAATAAACAGAGCTTTCAATGAAAGCCATCGAGATGACTGACCTTACGCGATATTAACAATCCAATGCTCTGCTGCTAGGTCGAATGTAAATACGCTGTTATGTTGTGTTCGCAATTTCGTAAATTACACATTAAATCAATATTCCTGGAAATTTGTTTAGTCTGAAATAGGTTTGATGATTTTGAAATTATGTGGAGATTGCCCCCGGTGGGTAAAGAAGGATATTGGCTATTTAACATTATCATTATTTGTAATGATGAATGTAATAATATTAGCACAAACAATTATAATAATGTGTATAATCACTTCTAATAAGGATAAGATATATATAAAAAAACTGTATAAATAAAAATAATCGAACAAGAGAGAATCGTCAAAGGTAGGTATAGTGTCCAATGGCGTGAGAAGTTCTTTTCTAAACAAGAACCAAATTATCGATTATAACTCTAAAACTAATTAGTTTTTAGCAGCATCTAGAACAGTATAATCTTCGGAATACCAAAGCAGAGTAAGCGGAAAACTGTCGAAATAAAACTTACACAATGAGATCTCTACTTTGCTATCTTTTTCAGTGTCAATTCAGGGGGCTTTTTACATTCTGGTAACGATTTTACAGGAAATGTTTAACCAAGAAACCATTTTTTAAAGGAATTTATGACATACTTGAATTTACGGCTCCATCATTGTTGCTTGTAAAGATGATTTGATCCGTCAAGATCTCTTCTCTGTAAATTCTGCTCTTACCCGTTAGTTCTTTAAGTTTCTTTTGCAAATAACAGCTGTCACCTTGTTCCAAATTCTTAATTTTTATAAAGGACTCTTGCAACCGTTGGTGATTTGCTAGATATTCTTGATGCAAAAAAATTATGTTTAGGATCAATAGCGTCACCTTCACATAATCGAACGAGCTAAGATTTGGAGCACCATGAGTCACTATAGCTTAGTTCTTATTTAACATTTTCATTATTGATTGTAACTAAATGAAACTGTTTAAAATGACTTTAATGATATTCGTTGATATCTAGAGACCTAACAAAGCGCATGATGTTTTTACATTGTTGCGTGTCCTTGTATCCTTAGAAGGGACATGTCCCATTCGTGTTGAATGGTGGGATAAATAAATCCCATCACTAAAGAAACAAACTTTTATTCAAAATAAAAAAAGTACATTACAGAAAAAAAACATTACTTCTTATGAATGATGTGCATTGCACGCTGTACAAATAGTAGTAGTTCAAGTTTCTGATTTATTTTGTAAACATCTAAGGCATCTTCTCCTAGTACATAGGTATTTGTTCTGGCAAATGGTCCCCAACGTTGATCATCGTCGTTTACATATTCTTCTAGAACGGCCACTTATTCGTCTTTTACATTTGATTTCGATCTTCCTAATTAAATTTGCTGTTCTGCTAATGGCACCAGAAAATTCAAAAGTCAAAATTTTGTATTATCTTATTGTACACTTCTTTTATGCAAATCCTTGTAAATAATCCAAGAATTTACAATAGCGTACATAACTAATCTATGAAAAACTTTTCTCCACCACTTCGCAAATTTTCGTTCCATATCATATGTGCTAATCTTTTCATCGGCAATATCTACTTTCTCCCGTTGTCAGCTTTCTGTTGATAATTCCAACAGTTGTACTGAGACAATTGGACACCAGCATCACTTCTTTTGTATCTTTTCATTTAGTGGCTAAAATTCCTTCGGATGAAACTAAAAACTGCATATCACCCCTTAACTTTTTTTTATTTTCAAATTGAACTACGTTTACCCGATTGGCCATATAGGTTCCTAAACATGTAAAATTTAAGGTGATATGTAGGTTGAACAAAGTGAAAAATCTATCAAAGCATAGACATACATCTGGTGTTCCGTATGGTGTTGGCTAGAGTTTCAACAACTCGTTCTCCTAGTGTTCCAGTAGTTGATGTGGACTCTTTTACCGAGTAAATATTGAAATCGTATATTATATATCCTTTGAAGAAATCACTTCGTTGCCATATTTTTATACCTCTTTTTATTGGCTTCATAGGAAGATACTGCTTCAGGGCAGATCTTCCTTTGAACTTTGTTATTGATTCGTCGATGGACTGATGAAAACTCTCAGTCCTCGCGTTTAAAAAAGTTTGTTTTAAACAAGAAATCACCTCGATGTAGTATGTAGTGTGTAGTATTGATATCGATGTAGTATGTTTTTAATATCATTTCTTTGAGAAATATTATAGTAGGACTTTGATAGCAGGAATAAACAGCGATCTCTTGAAATACCTTTTTTTATGAGGAAATTCAAAAGTGATTTATTTTGTGATCAGTAATGTGAGATAGATGGTACTTTATTGTAACACATAACCATAGTACAACCAATTACTGTCATTATTTTATACATATCTGTTTTTTCTTGTTTAATTTTATATTTCTGTTTTTTGGAAGTGCTGCTATTCTGTGGTTTCTACAGGAAGCAATATCCGCGTTATCAGAAGTTTCTTCGTAGGAAGAAGTAATGTTTATGTCCACACGGCCAGGAGTATTCTCAGGTACTTCAACAGAATCTGAGGCAGAATAGTCACCAGGTACATAATCTGACTCTAAGACAGCATAAGGTTCTGCCTCAAATTCATTTTTAGACATATTAGAGAGGTTTTCAATTTCTACTTGAAATATAAACCCCAGCTATGAGACCAGAGTCCCGTTGAGAAATTATGGTAAAATCGATGAAAACAATATCAAAAATAAACAATATATGTATATCACTAACCTTTGTTAATCAGCAACTAAATTATATATAATCAAAAAGAGAAATCAAACGATTTCTACTTAGCGAAACCGAATTCAAATCTTAACCACTGTGTTTCCTAAAATTTGCGAAACAAACAGCTGGATGAATTACTCGGCAAGGGAATCTAAAATTGCATTCCACAAGCCGTTCATCCTAGTCAAAATTCGTAGTGAATTCAGTTTCTCGTACTTCCAACGAAGTAAATAACAAAACAGAATGACGGTATTAGATTTTTGTTTTGATACAGTGCAGCAACAACCGCTGATACGTATTTCGACCTTCTTAGGTCTCTTTAGAACGGTATTATACCGTTTAATATTATTATAACAATCGGTTAAAAAAACAGAACAGCCACTTTGGCTTTACTAAAATTGTATGTTATAAGAGTTGTTGATGCACGTGTTTAGTTAATATCATGGATTCCATCCCACATTGGCATTTCTGGCAACGAAAGTGCGAACCAGTGCGCGAGTGAAATTGCTAAATGTGCCGATATAGAAAAAGCCGAGAATCGAAATACCGCGAGTGGAGCGCTTTTATAAAAAATCGAGTTTTGTGCAAGTGGAAAAACGAATGGCAATCTTCTCAAACATCACCGAAGCAAATTAAAAATGATGTTAGAGCTTGGTAACCCTCAACCAGGAACAGAAGAGAACAATTGGTGATAACGAGATTACGAATTGGACACATGAGACTTACTCACTCATACTTACTCTCCAAAAGTGATCCACCTATTTGTGAAACATGTAATGTATAAGTAACCGTTAACCATTTATTAATTGAATGCCATAGATTTGCCAATTTTCGTCTTACATTTAACATACCTAACAGTTTAAGTAATTTATTAGGCACTAATTTTTCAGTTAGTAATATTGTAAATTTCTTAAAATCTATAGGAATACTTTATAAACTCTAATTTTGTAATTCTGTAGCCGCCGCTAATAACCATTATGGTGGATGCGGCTGTAATTTCTAAATAAAAAAAAATTTATAGGTTACAAAAGTGATATGTAGGTTGTATACTACTAAGTAATAAGTAGACTTCGGCAAATATGCATATCGTCGCTAAGATGTCAAAACCCCGTATCTCAATTTTCGATGGTTTTGCGTTTTTTGTGTGGCCTATATTAGGAAATCGAGCTGCATCGATTGAGAAACCTCTTATTACAAAGCATGCGAAATTGCACCTCCGTCACTCGAATTCAGAAACCTTGTATCTCACATCTTGTACACGAAACCACGTAAGTCAACACGTGTCTGAAAAATTATTAAATACTGAACATTTTTGTGCAGTTAAATAGGTTTATAAGAATTATAACTGTTTATTAGAAGCTGTGGTAAGTATAAAGATCTTATTACTTTGTTTTTATAATACGTAGACGCATTGTTTTACGTTAAACAGAAACATAACTATTATTATTCCAAAAAATTTGAGGTTATGATGACTCAATTATTATATTTCAATTGATCAACTGAAACAAATTAGATAAATCAATTAGAGAAAAGCAAAAACTTGTATTACAGTGAATTTTTAGGTGAAAAAAATTGTGATACGAGGTTTTGTTACTTACCAAAATATAATCAAGTATTTACAATATTGATTTACGAGGCTTTTTTTAAAAACAAAATAAGTGTTTTTTTGTTTTATTTTTAGGCAAACCGGGCTTCGAGAATGGTCAAATTAGTACTAGAAAGTCTAAAAGCGAATTCTGATATTGACCAGAATGAAAGTACTACCAATAAAATTCACATTCTAAAGAGGAAGTCGCAGAACTTAAGAGCCGTCATAAAAATTATGGAAAAAAGCAAATACAGGCTTTGAACAAGTTTATGAGACCTTTAGAGAAGAATCCTCCAGTTTCCTTCCAGAAGAAGCTGCGGAAAATCCACACTATAACACCGACATTGAATTTGAACAACCTTTCAAAGGATCAGAGTCAAGTTATCATCCAAATACTTCGTCGGATTCTGAAGATCAAGCTGTAAATTTTGCCAGACGCAAAAAAATTGGAAGTAGACGCTGTCCGAGAAGAAAAAAATAAAAAGAAAGGGCGTAGCAAAAAAAGGCAAAACAGATTTCTCTACTTGGGAAAGAGATGAACAAAAATGTTTAAGATCGCGCTAGAAAGGAAAAAATCAAGTATAAAGAAGATGCGTTGGAAGGAAAAGTGTGCGTATTTACGATGGATATACAAGCGGTCCAACTTGTCTCTGTCGTCCCAGCAGGCATGTTATACTTTAAACAGAAACTAGCATGCCATAACTTCACCATCTACAATTAAACAAATAATAAGGTAGTTTGTTATGTATGGCATAAGGGAGAGGGCAAAACAGATGCCAACTCCTTGTATAATTGATTTTTTAAATGAAGAGTTAGATGCCCAAGAAAAGGGCAAACAAAAAATTTTTTATAGCGATGGATGCTCTGCACAAAATTGCAACGTGACATTGGCTAATGCACTTCAGCATTTCTGCAATGAAAACGATACGGTAATTATACAGAAATATTTAGTTAAGGGTCACTCACAAATGGAGTGCGATAGTGTGCACTCCACCATTGAAAGAAAGAAAAAATATAAATGGATTTATTCACCATCCAATTATGTGGAAATAATTAAAGAGGCCCGTAAAAATACCAAAAATCCATACAAAGTTAAAAACATTGATCACAAATTTTTTAATGACTATTCCGAAATTAAGTATTATTCATCCATTCGTCCAGGGAAAAAAGTAAGAGATGCATGCGTGAATAATCTGAGGGCTCTAAGGTATTCCAGAGATTTGCCTGTCCAATTCAAACTAAACTTTGATGAGGGGTGGCAGTTTTTACCAGTTCGCAAAAATACGAATAATGCAGGAACGGCAAGAAAAATGAATAATGACCATTTGCCCATTACAGAAGACAAATTTAATCACCTGCAGTCTCTTAAGACTGTTATTCACCCAGATTATCATGGTTTTTATTACTCGTTGAAGCATTAATTTTTTTTGTTTTCAGAATATGGAAAATAATTGTGTTTATTTTATTTTATATCAGAATGCTTACGTAACATGTTTGTTTTATTTCTTTGAAGAATAAATATTTTATTTTTCCTCTATAATTTTGTTCTTTGTGTTTAAAAAAGGCGTAAGTGAGCTGAAAATATGCTACCAAAACCTCGTAAGACCTGAAATTAAATACTATATAAATTTCAAAAACTCGTATCTCACGTTTTTTTGTCAAAAAAAATCTAACTTTATTTTTTTCAAGTTTAGTCACTGTCACAAATAATTCATTTCGTGGAACTACCCACATTAAAAAAAACTATAACTTTAAAAGTTATATTTTCTACTATGGGAAGTTTTAGGTGATTTCCCAAAATACACTAATTTTGAGATACAAGGTTTTGACATCTGAACGACGATATTGTATATTTTGCATATTGTGCATATTTTATGCAAATATTTCATATTTTAGCATATTTGTATAAAAGTTTGCATAAAGTGCATAAAAGTTCAGATTTTTATACTGTATTTGAAAATTTTTAAACATACCAATTTATTTCAATTCTTGTATAAAATTTTGTAGTCATTTTAATCAAGAAATGTTCTAAGTACGTAATCTCTACAGGTTCAAAACATTTACAATTTCAAAGAAGATCAATTTAAGTAGCCCTCAACATTCTTAGAAAGTCTCGGTCACTGAGGCATTCAGTTATTGGATAATCGCTAAGGGTTCGCTCATTTGCATTTTATGATCTAATCCCCAAATCTATCTACAATTTATTGTATCTTAACAGCAGGTAAACGGCTAATAGTTTTGTTCCTAATTTAGGGATTTTCCAAAATCTCCCAGTTTATTAAATTAGGTACCTAAACATTTCTAATTTGATGCTCAGATTTGTAAATCATTTTTGTTTTGATATTCAAAGCGTAAACACTCGTTGTGCGTAACAAAAAGGAAGATTGTGATTTTATAATGCCTAAAACAACCAGTGCTTCAACTTGGATTAAACCTTATAAAGAGCTGTCTATGGATATGGGAAAAATCTACTGTTCAGTCTGTGGCAAAATTGTAAGTATCTAATATTTTCTATTAAATATCTAATATTTCATACATACAGGGTGTTTCCAAATGACACTTACAACGTTTGACTGTAGATACTTCTCGAAAAATTGAACAAAACGATATAGTTAATGAGGGGTCAAACTTATTTACTTTTCGAGATACAGGGTGTTAAAATTAAAAAAAATTAAATTCTTTTAGTTAATAACAACAATAACTTTAAAACCAATAAACGTATTTACTTGAAATTTAGTACTCGTAGGTTGTTTTTAAATGAAAAATAGCTTCCTTTAGTGAGAAAAAATTGTCCATGGTACAATACAATGGTGTGTATTTAGAAAAAAGTTTCACCTTTACTTTTTTTTATGAAGTCAGCTATTCTAAAACACAATTATTTTTATTGTAATTGAATTAACAAAAAAAAACGTTTGTTGAATTTTAAAATAAGTTATATGATGTACTAATGGTTAGTAACAAAAACTAATTTGTGGATTAATACTGCATTTAAAACACTTAGCGAGTGTTTTTTTTCCAAACCAGTTATTTGATTAACCAAAAACACCTTGTATATTTTTATATTTTAAAGGTTGGGTTAAAATAAAGGTTTTTATTTTTATTTATAGATAGCATGTGAGAAGAAATTTCAGATAGACCAACATGTGAGAACTGCTTCACACATTGCAAAAAAAGGAAAAATAGGAGGAAAACATCAAACTTCAATGGCTAAATGTTTCCAATCTACTTCAAAAAAATTAGATGAGCAAAAAACTTTTAATGAAGACTTGTGTCGCGCATTAGTGTCTGCAAACATACCGCTTTCAAAATTAGCAAATGTAAATTTTAGTTCGTTTCTAAAAAAATATTGCAAACTTAATGTTCCAAGTGATCGGTCTCTAAGAAGAAATAATGTGAACGGGCTATACTCGTCGGTGTTAATTAATATTAAGGAAGAAATTGCAGATAATTATTTTTACATATCTGTAGACGAAACCACTGATTCCTCAGGAAAGTATATTGCTCATTTATTGATTGGTGTTCTTAAAGAAGATACCTTACCAAAATCTCATCTTATTTCATGCCAGCAACTTGAGAAAACAAATGCTTTAACAATTTCGCGTTTTATACAAGAAACATTAGCAACTTTTTTTCTTCCGACAACTATTCCTTCTAATAAATTACTGCTTATTTTATCGGATGCTGCTCCTTATATGGTGAAAACAGGACAAAATTTAAAAATATTTTTCCCAGATTTAATACATGTTACTTGTGTAGCGCATGGATTAAACAGAATTGCAGAGAAAATACGAAAAAAGTTTCCTCTTGTAAATACCATGATATCCAGTGTCAAAAAAGTATTTCTTAAATCTCCTATAAGAATTCAACTTTATAAAGAAATGCTACCTAACATTCCTCTTCCACCACAACCTATTTTAACGCGATGGGGAACATGGTTAGAAGCAGCTAATTTTTATGCAGATCATTTTGTTAAAATAAAGAACATAATTGATACGTTAACAGATGAAAGTTCCCAATCTCTTTTGGATTCTAAACAAACTTTTTAGAGTAACTTGCTTCAACATGAACTTTCATTTATAAAATCAAATTTTAGTTTTGTTCAAAAAACAATTACTCAGTTAGAATCACCAAAACTGTCATTGTTCGAAAGTACAGCATTAATAAAAGAATTTGCGTCATGTTGTCGGAACGTTAGAGGTAATATTGGAAAAGATATTTTAAAAAAATTTGAAGCTACTATGGAAAAAAATAAAGGTTACCATATTCTTTCTGAAGTAGTCAGTGTTCTAGCTGGAAATATTTCGGAAACAATTAATTTAGAACCAAATGTTTTGGTTAGTTTGAAAAATGCTCCCGTTACATCAGTTGATGTTGAACGAAGTTTTTCCATATATAAATATATGTACTCAGACAGAAGCCACAAGTTTTTGTTAGAAAATTTTGAACACCACTTGGTCATTTATTGTTACCATAATTCTAGATAAGTTTATTCATACTTAAAAATGATGTAGTTACTTAAAATAAATGTAAATCTTAATGAATAGTAGGAAATATTTAGTTATGTACACTTTTTTTTTTAATTAAAATTGTTACTATTTTACGATTTTTTTATTTATTTGTATGCATATTTTGTAAAATATTTGCATATTTTCGGGTAAACACGTGCATATTTATGCGCATATTTTCTACATTTTTATTTGCATATTTGCCGAAGTCTAGTAATAAGTAAGGAATGTCTGAAAATACGGATGCGTTCAAATAACATGGGCTTTGGGGACCCACAGAAGCCAGCAGATTTTTTAAAATCCGCTGGGACATATATGTCATCACAGTAATGAAAGGGTTAAAGATCTGTATGAGGATATATAGAGAGTAGAAAAACTTGTAAGAAAAATATTGACATAGAAACAAAAAGAGATTGCTCAAAATATTACTTAGAAATAAGTAGCTTTTCTAAATATAGATATCAACATATGAGGAGGTGTCAATCAAAATCAATCATGTCCATAAAAATCAAAAAATGAGTTAGCAGCTGTTTCATAATATAAAGAGGGAATCCTATTCTATGGTGTTTTCGGTTTCGGTTAAAAAAAATCATGTCCTGTTTAAAATGAATACACAATATTAGGTTCCCAAATCAAATGAAATCATGTGCACAGTTGGTTTCAATCATACCACCACATGTCCATTCAGCTAATAGGAGTGCCCCGATTTGGTCACGTGATTTGACCATGTCAACACATTGTCTGTGTTTTCCCTCTAGGTTATGTCGATAGCGAGTATTGAGTTTGTATTGCACTGTGGTTTAATTTTAATATTATTATAGTAGTTTTTATTAAATAAAATTGAAATTTTCCATGGATGAAGAAAACTTAGTGAGAGTGGGCGATGCCAATAAAGGATCTCGTAAAAATAAAAAGACTGTGGATAAAAAAACTAGAGCCAAGCTTAAGCGATACAGTACTCTAGTGGGATGTCGTGTGTTTGTTCCATATAAACACATGAACAAAGGTATGAAATGTGCATTAGTTAGGCCTATAGATGCTATTTTTGTTTGAAATATCCTCTACAAAATACCTGACAAAAACACGCAAGATAACACCATTGCCAGTTGGATAAATCAACGTAACATAAAGCGGCGAAGGCCTAGGCCTACCTCTGAAAAATCAAAGGCTTAAAGTTTTAGTGTAAAATATTCTATACTTTCATCAACCGGTAAAGTTATACCTGTGTGTAGGAAACTTTTCATGCATATTACCATGGTGAAGGGAACAAGATTGACTAATATTTCTAAAAAGGTGAAAGAGGGAAAGGCTGTTAAGGATCAGAGGGGTGGCGATAGGAAGAGTCACAAATCTGCTGCGAACAAGGAATCAGTCCGCCTTTTTTTGAGAAATTTAAGAGGAAAAGAAAGCCACTATAATCGAAAAAAATCGAAAAGGATTTATCTTGGTGCAGACTTAAACATTAAGAAGTTGTGGCTAATATACAATGATTCTGTACTTGATAATCTTAAAGTTAAGAAATCTATGTTTAGGAGAGTTTTCAATGAATTAAATATCGGATTTTCATCACCAGCTTCTGACGTTTGCAGTACATGCAATAAAATAGATCTTCATCTGAAAATTGAGAAGGATAAAGCTGTGAAAGACTTGGTAGTGGTCAACCAATTTATGATGGAGAAAAGAATACACAGATTAAGAGCTAATGCTTTTTATGGGCTCTTAAAGGAAAACAAAGAAAATGAGGTTACTTTGTGTTTTGATCTCCAGCAAATTCAAGCACTTCCCAAAACTCCTATTCAAGACGCGTTCTACAAAAGACAATTAAGTTTTTACTCTTTTTGCATTGTAGCATCAAACGCACAAAACCCCATATTTTACGTATGGACTGAAGAACTTGCAGAAAGGGGTGCGACCGAAGTTTCATCTGCACTTATAAATTTCTTGAACTCCGCTAATTTTTCACATGTAACAAGACTGAATCTGTTCTGTGATGGGTGTGCTGGTCAAAACAAAAACAATGCCGTTGTCCACACATTAGTGTATTACTTAGGATCAGTGCAAAATGCTTTAGAGGAGATTGTTCTAACATACCCTGTTCGCGGGCATAGCTTCCTCCCCGCTGATCGGGTGTTCGGAAGGGTTGAAAAGTTACTCAGGAAGCAGCCTACCATTGCAACAAAGGAAGAGTACTACAATGTATATAGTTCTGTTGGAGAAGTACGGAAATTTGGAGAGGATTGGGGATTGATTGATGCTAAAAGTTTGGCTACACGATTTAAAAACATTGAAATGATATCTGAAAAGAAGAGGATTTTTGTGAGGAAAGAGAAAGCTGTCAGCCGCAATGGACAAGAACTTACTGTTATCAAAGTGATATCGGCACAGAATTTTAGGTTTGAAAGTGATTTCGAAACCTACAACAAGCCTCAAAAAAAAGGCTGGCATTCTGCAAGGTCGTTCTCAACTCCTGTAGAGTCACTTTCACTGAGCAATATAGTGAAAGCAGCTAAGAAGAAGGACGTGGAGACGTTACTTGTGAAAATGTATGGTGATGACTGGCAGAAACATGACTTTTTATCTTGGTATAAGACCATAATAGTGGAAGTCCAGGACGACGAAATTGATGCTGACGAAGTGGACGAATCCTGTGATTGTCTAGAACCTGACATTGGACTGCACATTTAAACATTTATATTTTGTGGAAAGTGTCGTTGGTAAATGTTAGCTATTTTTCAAGATATATAATATATTAAAAAGTAAAGAAATATCCTTAATTGCGGACTGTATCTGTATTAAATAGTTATCAGAGTGCTATAGATAAACCAACTTACTGTTGCTACAAGTTACGTAATTCAAAGAAGTAGAACCAAATGGACGAAAAAGCTTATAAACGTTGATAATGGAGATGATAGTGATAATCTAATTAACCCCATTAATAATTAATACAAATTATAAATGAAAATTCAACTTTTGTAACTAATGGGATATTATTTTCCAAGAAAATTATAAACATATTAGTCACCTGTCGCCATTCAAACAGAAAAGTAAAGTCACGCAGAGAAAAGGGATTTCTCTTATGAAATATGCATCAATTTGATACCGGAAAAGTGGCAATTTTATTTAGATTTCGAAGAACATCTCGATAGGTCTGTTCGAAGGAAAATCTTTTTTAGATACTTTGATATATTGCTGTCGTTTTTTAGCAGATACGTCGCAAAAATGATGTTTTCAAATACGTCACCTGAACGTAAGTAAAATCAATATGAGCTTGTTGACTACTACAAAGAATGTTTTCCAATAAAAGAATTTAAAGTATATGAAAGAAAGCTAACGGTTTATGAGGAAAATAAAAAAATATAATAAGTTTCTACAAAAAAAAGCTTGGAAATATTGTTGTAGAAAACGATTTTTACGAGAAAAATTCACTATGTATAAACTTTCTTTTTGTATATACCGGAAAGTGAGTCGTTAAACGAACAATAGGAAACTTAATTGAAAATTTTTTATTGTTGAGTTTCTGCTTCCCTGATTATTTTAATTAATTTCTGTTGAAAACAAATCTTAAAATTTGTGATGACACATGGTCGGGTTTATAGGATAGGTTAGCCTAGAGTGGAGGTTAGTTAATAATGAAACACTTTTTATCTATCGTGTCTAGATTCAAAATAGTTTTATTTCCTCTTTCTTGCCACGTCACTCTTATAATGTTACCAACCTGAGTGCGTTCCGAATATTTACTTATTTACATACATCACATCTCCCTCTTTTTAAAATGACAAAATAAAAATAAATTTCTTTAACAGATCTTTAAATAAACATTTATGAATTTTTTCAATTGTTCCATACATCCTTTACCCCCTTTATTTTATAATAAATAAATCGGATCGGTCGATCGGATAGCCAAGCGGGCTGGGCGGCTGGCTTCTCCTTCGCTTCACTGCGAGAGATGTCAGTTCAATCCCCAGCTCGGTGTACAGAAAACAAAAAAGGCTAACGCAGCAGTTTAAAATTCTAAATGAATCTGCGGCTTAGTCTAGAATATGCTGGTATCTGATCGGCCTATAGTGGAGCAGTACGGCAAGAGATAAGGGCTTGCGGCTTGGTGATCATCCTCCATAGATCCCTACCGGAATAAATACCGGGTATATATATATATATATATATATATATATATATATATATATATATATATATATATTTTATTTTATAATAAAATTACTTTTTGGTTTTCTTACTAAGACTATGGAGTTGACCCAGTCTGTAGGTTCATTAACTTTCTCTATTATACCATTTTTTTTTCAATTCAACTAATTCAAGTTTGAGTGTCTCCTTTAGCTGTAGTGGAATCTTTCTTGGAGGATGTATAACTGGTTGTGCAGATTCATTTAGCACAATGTTATATGGCTCATCCAAACAGCCTATACCTAAAAAGACTTCCTTAAATATTTCTTTCACATCAGAGTAATCATTTTTAAATGTAACTTCTCTAGAATTCAAATTATTTTCAATTTTTTCTATTGTATTGACCCTTTTTAATATATTTAAAGCTTTACATGTAGGAGGACCTAATACCATTGGTGAATTAATCCCTACCACATAAAATATCATGTTGTACATATTATCTTTATATTTGCATTCCAAAATACATTTTCCAATGACTCTAAGTATTTCATTCGAAAATGAATCAACCTTAATTTCTAGAGAATTTAACTTATTAATTGATATTATATTTGTCATTGCCCTGTAACCAATCTACAGATTAATTTATGCTTGTTAATTTTAAAATTTATCATGAAATCATTGTCAAAACTATCATTTTTAGTATTTACCATACCTATAAACAATTCATCTGATTTTGAATCATCTACATTTACATATTTAATTTGTCTTTGCATAATGCCCTATCTTATTATATAAATTACACTTTACATGCCTTGCAGGGTTGGCCTCTGTGCTCCATTCCACATCTACTGCACCCTGAACTGCTTCGAGATTTACCATTGAACTGGTTGCCTTGGGACTTCGAATGAGTTGGATTCACTCTTCTGTCTTCCCACTAGGCTTTGTTTACATATTTCTTACTGAAGTTTCCTTTCTTTATGTAGTTTAGCTCCTCTGACCTTATTTTTTCAGAATGGATTTTCGAGCTTTCTATACTTTTACAGCTCTATTTTCACTTAATATACTAATACAAAGATGCCTGGACGTCAATCAAGATATATACGCATGTTTTATTGACTATAATAAAGCATTCGATAAAGTACGACATAAACAATTAATGAATGTCCTGAAATCAAAGAAGATTGACTACAACGACCTTAGGATCATATCAAAGTTATACTATAAACAGCGAGCAAAAGTATGTGTTAACGAACAGCTGTCAGAAAAAATTGAAATTAGATGTGGACTGAGACAGGGATGCGTATTGTCGCCAATTCTTTTTAATGCCTACTCCGAAGAGGTCGTGATAAAAGCTCTTGAGGGTGAAACAGCTGGAATAAAGGTAAATGGAGTTCCCATTAACAACATTAGATATGCGGACGACACTGTGATCTTAGCCGAAAACATTGAAGATCTTCAGAGACTGGTGACCAGAATAGCAGAGTATGAAAAATAGTATGGTCTAACAATGAATGTCAAGAAGACGAAATTTATGAGAATATCGAAAACTCAAAGAAATAACGAGAATCTTCTAATAAACGGAACCAACGTCGAACAAGTGGACAAATATGCATACCTGGGAACAATGATTAACTCCAGAAATGATTACAATCAGGAGATCAAAATAAGAATAGAAAAGGCTAGAGCAAATTTCAACAAAATGAGAAAAGTGCTATGTACCAGGGATTTAAAACTGAAACTAAGAGTTAGGTTGGCGAGGTGCTATGTTTTTTCGACTTTATTTTATGGAATGGAATCTTGGACCTTGAATGCGACATCAATGAAAAAACTGGAATCGTTCGAGCTGTGGGTGTACAAAAGAATTCTGAAAATATCATGGACAGAACACGTCACAAACAAAGAGGTTCTGGGAAGGATGAACAAAGAAATGGAAATTTTAAATACAATAAAAACAAGAAAATTAGAATATCTCGGACATATTACACATGGAGAGAAATACACCTTGCTACAACTGATTATGCAGTGAAAGATCCAAAGAAAGAGAAGCATTGGGAGGCGTAGAATGTCATGGCTGCGCAACCTAAGAAAGTGGTACGGATGTACATCAAATGAACTTTTCAGAGCAGCCGTCTCAAAAGTCCGAATAGCTATGACGATTGCCGACCTCCGCCGCGGAGATGGCACTTGAAGAAGAAGATACTTTTACACAGATTGATTGCTTTTTCCAAGCTGATCTCATCTTCTTCTAACAGTCTCTGTCTCATGGTTTCATCTGTTTTTCACAATTGTGAAATTTCATGTCACAATTTTTTGCCTGGTTTATAATATCTGTTATAAATTTATCTACTGACTCACCTTCATTTGGTTTTCTGGTAAACAGGCAATACTTTGCTTTTGATACATTGCTTTTGGGTTTGAAATGTGTTTCAAATTTTGTGATTAACTTTCTCTTAACTAGAGAAACCTCTAGTTTATTTATTACTCTCTCAGCAGTTGAGCAGAAGTAGCTATTAAAACTATCTGCCTTGAGTTTGGAATTATTAGTAAAAACATTTCTATGTTTGTTACCCTTAATAAGTTTCCTCATTGCTTGTTGAGAGTTGCCAGAATTTTTTTAACCTCTCATTTGCATTAATTTTTGCAAGCCTGATGGCTTCCCTGTACTCTTTTCTAAGTTTGATAATGGTACTTCTAGGTGCAGCAATGGGATCATTTTTATTTATTGCTATAATAAAGCATTTTTCTCGAACTATCATTAAACCAGTTTACTTTTACTTGGATTATTAAAAAAAAAACAAAAATTTGAAATCTTTTAAAATTGCCAGAAATTTTACCGCAACTTCAGAATTTATGATCATTAATAATCCTTATACTTCACAAACAATTTTCAGTCAATAGATAACAACACAAATATAAACTATGACCATAATGGTTTTAGGTGTTTTTTCAAACCTGAGCGGGAAGGTTTTGGTGACACACCCTGTATAATATAATCTAATATAGTATATTATAATGTAATGAAATGTATTTGAGGACGCCTCTGATATCGATCCGAGTTTTCCATTCTCCTACTCATAATTTCCTCCAGCAATCCCTAATCGTTTTTAGAATTAATCAATCAACATGCATCTTCTTTCTTGTCGCACTTTTTCCTTTCATTAATCGAAGATTTGAGAGAGGCTGCAAGCAGCTGTGCTAGACCGGTGATGGAGAATGAACTACGAAAGAAATTATTGAGTTTTCCGGCAAACTTTTTTGCTGGAGTTTACTTCCAAAGAAAATATTTTAATCTAATTAAAACTTTTAGGTAATGAGTTCAGGTACCTTGGTAAAGTTTGGATTTTTTTCAGAAAATCGCGGCGACTAGCGTCGACGAGTGATAGTTTAAATTACGGCGTCGGTTACAGTCTACGAAACTTACTTCACTCGTATTTTACGTCAATAAAAAATTTAATTTAAATTTAAGTGTGATGCATAAAAGTTTGTCGTTGCTCCATGAGTCTTTTGTTAAATTACAGTTTTTTAATTACACCCTTAGAAGAACAAGTTTGATTAAGCACTTCTTGATTGCTTGATTGACTTATTTAGAATAAGATTATTTATTTATGCATTTATGCTTTTTTATTTTCGATATTTCCATCTGTTATCATTTATCATAGAATTTCTGACCTCTCATAGTGTGGCCAAAATACAAAAGATTAAGTTTTTTATAGTTAAGTAATCTCCTTTCTACTTCTACTTATGACCTATAAAAGGCAAATGGGAACTACCAATAGCTATTACTTTATTTAATAGTTTCTTTATTTTTCCTTTTTTTTTTTCGATCGCGTATATCTACCGTGCACAAGTTTGCCTTGGTCTTCTCTTTTTCTATGCTTTTATTATATCTGCTTTATTCACTTTTTCCAAAAATTTACTTTCCTCCATCCAGCGTATTGGATATACCAGTCCAATTGATTTTTTTTTAGTAAAACATAATTTTCATAATTTTTCATACTTTTTTTAATAAAAGAATGTAATAACCTAAAAATACTTCTTCTTCTTCTTCTTCTTCCTTCTGTTATGCAGTCTTTAAAGCCTGTTTCTTCTTCAATATTAGCCTCCTAAATTGTTTAAATTATCGCACCGTCTTTTTCTTAGTCTGCCAATACTTCTTTGTCCATTTGGTGACTTATCTCGTGCTATTGGTACTATCCTATCCTCTGCCATTCTACTAATGTGTTCGTTCCACTCCTGTTTCCGTTTTGTCACCCATCCATTTATGTCTTCTGTATTGCATGCTCTTCTTATGTTTTGGCTTCTTTCCCTATCCAACAGACTTTTCCATAATATTCGTTGGAGTATTTTCATCTCTGTTATTTCTAGTAGTCGTCTCGTTTTAGATATGTCACGTCTTGTCTCCGACGTGATGTTAATATAGGTCTAATTGCTGCTTTAAAGATTCTTGTTTTTGTGTCTTGTCTTAGGTGTCATTAAGAGATCCCGCCGCTTCACTTGCTTTTTAAGCTTTATTGTCGTACTTTTTCTTCGTAACATCTTCGTAACTAGTTATATCTATTCCCAGATATCTAAACCTTGCTTCCTGCTTTATTATGTTTCCATAAATTTTGATTTTACATGTCGATTTCGATTTTAAATGTCACACATTTGGTTTTTTCTGATAATATTATCATATTGTATTTCTTGGCTGTTGTATTGAAGATTTGTGTTAATCTTTGGAGATCGTCTCTGTTTGGGCGATTAAGGCGGCGTCATCTGCATAACATAATATTTGGATTTCTTTTTTTCCCATTCTATAACCATGACCTTTACCATTATTGCTAGTTTACACCAGGCCTCTAAGGAGACACTCGGGACGCAGCAAAACAAAATTAGTAACAAAATATGGTGGAACGAAGAAATCGAATATATGGTAAAACAGAAAAAAGAACAGCATCTAAAATGGCTAAATACAAAAAATATTGAAGACCATCAAGTTTACAAAGAAGCCGATAGACAACTACGAAAAATGATAAAACAAGAAAAGAATAAAACATGGGATCAGAAATGTCAAGAAATCAATACATACATCGGAAGGAAGCAATGTACAGAGGTATGGAATTTTATACAATCAGTAAAAAATACAGGAAAAGACAAAGCACACATACACACCATGAAACCAAGACAATGGAAAGATCACTATGAAAGCTTGCTGACAGAGACAAGACAAGAATACCTAGCGAACTCCCCAACACAGTCAGTACATATATAAGGAGAGGAAGCGAGGGTAGACATCGAAACAGTAAGGAAGGCTGTAATGACCCTAAAGAATGGTAAATCCGCTGGACCTGAGGGAATCTATGCTGAAATGCTTAAGAATGGAACTCATAAACTATTTGAAATATTAACTTATGTGATCAATCAGTGTCTAAATGGACACCCAGTACCAGAACAATGGAGAACGGCATACATGTCCTCAATACACAAAAAGGGGGACAAAAGGAATTGTAATAATTATAGAGGCATATCGGTAACCAGCACCCTGAGCAGACTGTATGGACGAATTTTGAGAAATATGATCGAGGAAGAAAATAAGCACAATGAAGAGAAAGAACAAAGCGGGTTCCGTGCAGGAAGATCGTGCACCGATAACGTATTTTGTCTTAAACAAATAATAGAAAAAAGATCGGCTTAGAATCTAGAAACTCATATTACTTTTGTAGACCTGCAAAAAGCATATGACAACATTCCCTTAACAAAACTGTGGACAACGTTGAAAAGATCTAACATCAACCACACATTGATAAATGCTGTGCAAGAACTATATAGAGACTCTAAGGCACAGATAAAAACAGGAAAATATCTAACGGAAGAATTCCTGGTTACAAAAGGCTTGCGACAGGGATGCTGTATCTCACCAACCTTATTCAAGATATATGTTGTAGCGGCATTGGAAAGATGGAAAAGAAAGGTACATAGGATGGGTATAGAGCTTAGCAATGAATGTATATATACACTCCAGTTTGCTGATGACCAGGTAGTGCTAGCGACCGACAGGGAAGACATGCAGTACATGCTAAGAAAACTGATAGAAGAATATAACGACTGGGGAATGAATGTCAATACAACAAAAACCAAATATCTTTGTATTGGAAACGAGTCAGATAACATAGACCTCGAAAACGGACAACATATTTCCTGCTGTCAGAGCTATGACTACTTGGGTGTTGCCTTTGACAATACAGGAACTGATACACGGGAAATAGAAAAACGAATCACTCAAGCAAAGAAAGTCTTAGGATGTCTCAATAGTATACTGTGGAGTAAAGAGATAACGAAAGGAAGGAAATTTAATATATATGAGACCATGATTAAAACTACTCTTCTTTATGGCGCTGAAACATGGAGAATTAGTGGAAAGAACAAAAAGCGAATAGAAGCAGTAGAGATGGATGCAATGAGAAGATCTTTAGGTATTTCCAGACGAGACCAAATCAGAAATGATGTAATAAAACAACGTATGGGAATAGAAGGAAATATAACTCAAGATATAGAGAAGAAACAATTAAGGTGGTATGGGCATGTTTAACGGATGCCAGCATCAAGACTCCCCAAAAAAGTAATAGAATGGCAACCGATAGGTCGACGGAAAAAAAGAAGACCCAGATTAGAATGGCAACACGGCGTAAACAAATCCATGAGCGAAAGAAATTTAACAACAAACGACTGCGAAGATAGGAAGAGATGGTGTTTAGGTATCGGACAACGTCGAAAGACGTTGTAAACCGATGTATATATATATATATATATATATATATATATATATATATATATATATATATATATATATATATATATATATATATATATGTTTCTTTTATACAGCAGGTGTAAGACGTCTTCGACTTGGATGCGATCGATACCCTTTGTCAGGTTTATAAAACATAGATCTGCTGGTTTATTGTTTATTGTACTCGATGGCCTTTTCAGTGATTTTTCTTATTACAAATACGGTGTCTACGTAGGATCTTCCAGATCTAAATCCTTGTTGTTTATCTGATAAAGTTGTTAGTTTATTGATTTTGTTGGTTAAGACTTTTGAGGTAAACTTAAGTGTAGTGTTCAGTAGATTTATACCTATATAATTGTTTGGGTCTTCTTTAATTCCTTTCTTGAACATTGGTATCATTATGCTGTTTCACCATGCGTCTGGTATCTTGTAGTGCAATATTAGATTTTGTGTAAGTTTTGTCATCTCTAGGTTATACTTTCTCCTCCATGTTTTAGAATCTCCTTGGTTATTCCGTCTGGTCCTGGTGATTTTCTACTTTTAAGTGAATTTATAACTATCTCTACTTCCTGAAAACTGATTTCTATTTGGTGTCTTAACTCAGGTACTTTATTGTGTTGATTGTTATTTTCCTTTTCTTTAAACAGTTCCGTCAGGTATTTTTCCCATTGGTTGACTGGTATGCTATTGTATTTCTTCAATTCTGCCATTTTCTTCCGTTGGTTTCTTATGAATTTCTATATTTGTTTTTGTGTACCGCAGAAGTCGCTTTTCATCCTTTTTGTAAACTGTTCCCAGTGTTCATTGTTTGTTCTTCTTACCAACTGCTTTGTTTCATTTCGTATTCTTTTATAGGTTTCTCGGGATTCTAGAGTATTTGATGTTTTATACTTTGTGTAGGCCTCTCGTTTCTCTTTACATTTCTCTTTTATTCTTTGTTGTTGATTCTTTTGTTCAGTATGACTCTGTGTTTCCCTAGAGATTTTGTTGCTGCTTCTACAATGTTGTTTTTAATTTTCTCCCAGCTCGCGTTTATATCTTTGATGTCGTCTATTTGTTTTAGTTGTATCTTCTGTGCTAACCCCCTTTAGTGCATTTCTCTTGTAAAGTCGTTTCACAATAATTTTACATTGAATTTTTCCTCGATCATTTCCTGTAGAAAATGTTTTGGTGTTATTTTTATTCCTATTTCAAAACACTTCTGCATTTTCAGATTAAAATTTTTCTGATTCTTGAAAATACAGAAAATTGTTCAATACTCCTTTTTTCTCGAACAACTAACTAATAAAATCTTTGGCAGTTTATCCCGAATTATCCCAGTTAATAACATCGTTACATATTCAAATATTTCTCCATTGCAAATTCCAAAACGAGATTACTATGATGTATTTAACTGAGATTTAACTCATAGTTTGTAGCTAATATCCAATTTTAGTAGTTTGTAACAGTTTATTAATGTAAATTTACATGTATTTATCAAAATATGATTACATGGCATTTACATCATTACCAGTTGTAACCAAACCTCCATTATAACGGTATATTAGCTTTATAATTTTCTTGTACCTTATTATGGGCTAATTTAAATTTCATGTATAATTACCAATGTAATTTAAATACTAATAAATGTATCATTTATAGTTTCTGGACTAATGTAATTGGCATAATTGGCCATTAAATTTTTATTTGTGATATATACT
This sequence comes from Diabrotica undecimpunctata, assembly GCF_040954645.1. Taxonomy (NCBI): domain Eukaryota; kingdom Metazoa; phylum Arthropoda; class Insecta; order Coleoptera; family Chrysomelidae; genus Diabrotica; species Diabrotica undecimpunctata. The sequence continues at coordinate 5,937,232 of NC_092804.1, forward strand.
ATTTTGTATGTAGATTTATATTATTGTTATTATACATAAGCGAGGGCAGAGGAACTAAGTCCCTATTATGCCCAAAAAAAAAGAAATTTCATTAATAACCTACTAGTAAAAAACAAAAATTACAAATAAAAGAAATAAAATTACAATTTTTGGTTTAAAAGAAAAACAATATTTTAACTATAATGTAAAACGGTCGAGTCTGTTTTTGAACGAGTTGGTAGAGGGAGCAGAGACAATGTTACTCTAACTCTAAAACTCTATTTGGTAAAAAGTTCTGCCTTGTTCTTGTAGAAAAATTTTCTTTCTTCAGTTTGAACTGATGACCTCTGAGGCGTTCATCTTGATTAATGGTAAACATTTCATCGAGATTTCCAAAATTGAATTTTAGTATTTTAAAAGTTGTAATTAAGTCTCCACGTTGTCGGCGAAGTTCAAAAGAAGTTAGGTTAGCCTGTAACGATGCTCTGATCGTTTAACAGTTCGAACCGTGGGAGTGTCAATATTTGCGCATACACTTCTACAACGTGACAGCGAAGGGGGATTCAAAACGGCTATTTAAGGCGTGTGAATAGCGGAATTAGTCAGTCTCGTAGCTAGCGCTCTAGGCTCCCTGACTCGCCGGTGTAGTGAACCTGCGAGCCATCTCGGACAGAGAGATTTCCGTATTGAGGATCATACTCTGTCCCTAACCAAGCGGAACCCATCGGTATTGCGTATTGAGCATTACCGTGGATCTGCACAGAACCAACCGGGACAGAGAGATTTCCGTATTGAGGATCATACTCTGTTCTTAGCCAAGCGGAACCCGTCGGTATTGTGTATTGAACATTGCCATGGGTCTGCACAGCTAAATATTTTGTTTGCGAGTGTATTCGGAGCTTTCGCTGAATTGAAGCGAAAGCGAGTATATATCTGCGGGCGATCGATTTTCCCCATTTCGTTTCTTATTAGTACTAATTAATTTCTTTTCTTTTATAGACGTTCGCCGGGGACTTCATTCATCGCGGGACCCAGACGCGAACGTAGAATTCATTTTATTTTTGTTTTATAAGTATACAACGTAGAATTCCTTTTTTTTATTTTTTATTTATTGTATATATACTAAATAGATTTATTTTGATTTCAAAACCTGTGTTTTACTGAGTCTCTCGCCCCGAAAGAGCTACCCATCACAAGCCATACTAAGTCTTTCTGCATAAGAAGATCTTCTCGGTCCCAAAGAGATCAGGATACCACGGTGGTCCAGCGTATTCAAGTATGGGTCTTACGTACAGAGTGTAAAGTTTACAGAGTGATTGCATTGAAACTCTCGAAAAACACCTCCGAATAAAATACAGTCTGGAGTTCGCACGTTTATAAATAGAGGTAATATGGTCGGACCAAGTTAGGCTACTGTTTACTACAACACCAAGGTCGTTACAGAATCTAATGGTTACCCGTTAGTAAAGTATATAAAAAATGTTTAAAACTTTAAAAAAATTTCTAGGCTCTCCTAGTGAACCAATTTGAATTTTACAAAAAGCGTTTGAAAGTTTGAGTCTTCCTTTATATGTAAACAAATTTGCAACTATCTGAAAGCCTTATTTAGGGCCTACTATGAATTTGAAAATTTGCGATTTTTTTCCAGTAGGCTGGATTGCAAAATTATTATGCAAAACCTATCCGTCCGATCTTAACAAAATTTAGCACACGTCTTAAACATATTAAAAAGTTTTTCTAGGCGGAATATGAAGCTTGTAAGCCAAGTTTAGAAAGTCGAAAACATTTAAAGGATTAACTTCATTTTTTTGTACTTTTTTTCCAATTATTGCTATTTTTTCAACAATAAACATTAAATTTTCAATGTCTAGCTAACGAAATATTGTGTAAAATTAAATAACGAAACTTTTAACTTGTTATAATTTTTTCTCTAGGATCAATATTTTCCGAATTATAAACGAAAATAGGAGCAAAAAAATGAGAAATTTTTAATTGTTTTCAGATTTTGTTAAATAAAAAATTTAGCACAGGATTTGCAACTGGCGCATATCGTGATTATCGATATTGGGCACATCCTGAAGGGATTCTAGCAAAAAAATGGCTTCCTATGGAAAATGTCCATTATGGTCTGAATTTCTACAGATCCCGCCTAGTCTATACACTCGCTCCAGGGTTTCAAGACTGAAAGGAGAAAGAAAGGATCTGTAATGACATATACCTTTAATTTTGTAAATAAAAAATTTATCGTGGTTTTAAAAAAATTTATTAACAGACTGGTTTAAAACAATATTATGTAATTTTGGTACAACTTTAATTAACTCTTGTCGTAATATATTTGAATATATATGATAGCATAAGTAGAAATCGTAGAAAAGAGCATCGGTAGCAATCGTCTATTTATATTGAAGTATCCTGGAACTGATAATTGAGGTCTGAGTTCCACGAAAACCACAGAAAGCTCTTTTATATATTTGTTATTTAAAATATCATACACTTCCGATTTTAGTATATTAAATCGTTTAATTAGAACTTGTCCTGTAACGTCGATGCTATCACCAGCTAAAGTTACAGCCACAACGAATATCTACAACAAACGAAATGGAAAATTATCGAATATTATATTTATTAACTGAATCGGTGTCAACAAAAACATTTCAAGTCATGAAAACCATTTTTGCGGAAAACTGGAAAAAACTGTATAAATCTGCCAATGCGTTTTAAATGTATTCTTTTTTCGAATCCTGAAAAAGGTAATAAATATTTTTGAAAAGTTTAAACGCAGAATGAAATATTATATTATTACCGAGGGCCGAAAGTTCCTTAGAATAAACAAAAAGTTTTAGTGTGTGAGATATTTGAAATTAAAAATTACACTAAATTTTCTCTTTTTGTCGCCCCTGTAACATATTAAAGTAAACATAATAGAAGTTCTCAGGGACTTTTGGCGCTCGGCAATAATGTAATCTTTAATTTTGAGTTTAAATTTTTCAAAAATACTTATTAGTTTTCTCAGAATTCGAAAAAAATGAATGCATTTAAAAAGCCTACGATCTTAAACCCAAAAATTGAGGAGTATATTAAAAATTCTAGATATAATGTTTGATAATTGCTTAGTGCAAAATAATATATGTGTATATATGTATATGATATAAATATTCAAATTTTGTCAACTTAGAATTTTGTTTACATTAATAAGATGATAAAAAAAAACCTTTATTTTTTTCAAGAAAAATATATTTTACCTACAAAAATACAATTTTAAGTAAAAATTTTAAATTTAAATATTCAGTCATCTTTTGCAGCAAAGTCCACAAAAAAAATAAAGCTGCTGGTCAAGATGAAATACCAAGTGAATTGCTAAAACTGGTCAATGAAAAAAACACAGATCTTTTAGTCCAACTACTGAACAAAATCTATTCCACAGGAAGCATTCCACGTGAAATGCTGACATCAACATTTATTTGTGTATCAAATAAAGTAAATGACAAAGAATGTAGTGATTATCGAACGATCAGTCTAATGTCACATATCTTAAAAACCCTGCAAAAAACATCCATAATAGAATACACGCTAAGCTGGAGATGGATATTAGTGATTCCTAGTTTGGATTTCGGAATGGAGTGGGCACAAGAGAGGCACTATTTTCTTTTAACGTGCTGACCCAAAGATGTTGGGATGTTAATCGAGATCTTTATGTATGCTTTATAGACTACAACAAGGTATTTGATAAGGTAAAACATGACCGACTTATAGAAGTACTCAAAAACAAGAATCTGGATGTGAGGGATATAACATTGATATTAAATTTATACTACAGCCAACAATCAAATGTGAAAATTGAAAGAGAAGTGTCATAAGAAGTGGAGATAAGGAAAGGGGTCAGGCAAGGTTGCGTACTGTCGCCGTTATTGCTTAATGCTTATTCTGAAGAAATCATACAAGAAGCTTTGGTAAACGAGACACTCGGCATAAAAGTGAACGGAAGTTTAATTAACAACATTAAGTATGCCGACAATACAGTCATAATAGCCGACAACTTGGAAGACTTAGAAAGAATAATGAAAAAAATATTAAGATAATATAGTGGAGAATACGGATGTTTTAACATCAAGAAAACCAAATTTATGAAAATTAGCAAGAACAACAATACAAACGAAATATTAACGGTAGGCGGCCAGCAGATTGAGAGAGTAAAAAGATATACTAACTTGGGAACGATAATCACAAAAAATAACGATTATACTGCAGAAATAAGAGTCAGAATTGAAAAAGCACGTGCCAACTTCGTGAAAATGAAAACGATTTTATGCAGCAAAGATCTGACATTGGCTCTCAGGATAAGGCTAATTAAATGCTATGTACACAGTGTACTCTACTATGGAGCTGAATCATGGACATTAAACCGGAATACAATAAATCAACGCGTTTGAAATGTGGACATTTAGAAAATTGTTAAGGATTTCATGGGTAGATAGAGTCACGAATAGAGAAGTGTTAAGGAGAATAGGCAGAAAGAGGTAAATGGAAAATACAATAAAAGAAAGGAAATTGCAATATCTCGGACATGTAATGAGAGGTGAAAGATACAACATCTTGAGACTCATAATTCAAGGAAAAGTAGAGGGTAGAAGTAGCGTAGGAAGAAGACGCGTTTCCTGATGATGATTGCCAACCTTCGTCGCGGAGATGGCACTTAAAGAAGAAGTCATTTTTTGAATGTTTCAAAATTCCATGTTTCCTCCTACTGGATGTCGTGTGTATCTTCTCCAGCATTGGGATTATCAGTTGTTGGCCACTTCATTAATTCGTCATAAAACTGTCTGATACTAGCAGGTATATAAGGTAACAGCCTACCAATATCTTAGAGCTTCACTTTTCTAAGTGGTACTTTACCGTATGGATAACAAATTATTGTGGGAAATTCAATTGATTGATGGCTGCATTGATAAAGTTAATAGGTTTGTTCCATAAATCTATCAATAAAAGATCTACAAACAATCACACCTTTAGCTGTTTTATTAGTAAAATGTATGATCGAACTTATTCCAGAAGATATCTTATCCTTAGCAGGAAGATGTTTTTCTCTTGTTTCCTCAGAAATGCAGGTCTATGTTGGAAATCTAGTATATCTTCTGTGCTAACTTCTTCGACTGTATACTTATCTAATATATTACTCGAAGTAATAATAATTTCGATAATCTTGTGTAAGGTGTACACCCTATCACGTCTTTTTAGTTTTCTCTTGATGATTAAAAAATCCCTGTCACAAGGTAAGTAGGAGTGTCCTCTAATGGGGTAATACTGTTTAATTCGAAAAAACCAAGAACTGTTGGTAAGAGCTAAAAACACTATGTTGATTGCATGGTTGTTATTTTGACCTCCGCAGTTATCCAAATAAACATGGACTTCCGTAAACTGAGGTGGAGCAGAGTTTAAATAATTATATACAAAGGAACAAACCTCATCAGGACTTTTTCTGGCGTTCTCTTCGTAATATAGATAAATATTGGACTTATTGCTTTTTACATCATGAGTATGTAATAAAAAGTTTAGAGAAGAAGAGTATCAAATAAAAAGTTTCCTGTGTTGGAATCATTGGGAGCGGAATATTTTGCATATTATCGAAAGCTATTGCTAGCACATGGGGCTTTTTTGAGAAAAACCTTGAGAAAAACTCATAGCTGCATTTTGACTCGGGGTATTTCTCTTTAAACATATTATATAAAATTGTAACGTTAAGTCTAGTATTCAAATATTTTACAATCTTTCCTGCATATTTTTTTTTAATGGATAACTTTCAATATCTTGTCTTTTTAATAACCTGGTATGACCACTGATTGCATGAGTGTCCAATTTTTTCCAACAAAGATCCTTAGGGTTTTACCCAATAATAATAATGAGCGAAGCCTTCTAATACGACTTATTTTAATGCCATTAAGAGACTTAGATCAGTCCAAATTCTAGCATATGCAGACGACGTGGACATTATCACAAGAACCAGGGCGATAACTGCGGAAATCCTAACCGAGCTAGTAGCAGCAGCAGAACGAATTGGGTTACATGTAAATCAAAATAAAACCAAATTCATGGCGACTAACATAAACACAAGAGCTGGAAATATAGACGCAGATTTAATCATCAATGACCAAAACTTCGAAGCAGTCAAAGAGTTCATAAATCTAAGGACATCGGTTAACCCCAATAATAATACATCTGAGGAAATAAAAAGGCAAATAATAATTGCAAACAGGTGTTATCATGGTCTATCAAAGTACTTAGCTAACAAACAAGAGTTTGGGAGACATTTGAGAGAGTTTGAGACAAACTTAGTTTGTCTCATTTTTATGGTCTACAAATTCTCTTGGGGTAAGTACTTTCATTGTGATATTTATTCTATAATTCTGACCACATTTCCAATATTTGTAACCTTACTTTCTTTCGAAAGCACATTTTTTTTTCTGATATATGCATTAGGACTCTTTAACAGAATTTAACTAAGTAGTAACATTCATATTTCATTTTATCCTTGTCATACGCTATTTGTTTAAGTGAAATTTTGTAAGATGGCAAGGAAGTTAAACCTTTCTTTTTGATGTGTTTCTAATGCAAGTTGTTCCTTATCTTTTAGTTTATTGGACGTATTAAAACTTTATTGGTTTACTGGACAGTTTACTGGACATTTTATTGGTTTATTGGACATATCAAAATTTTATTGGTTTTATTGGCATATTTGGATTTCAACAATTGGTCAGGACATACAGCCACGTGTGACTGCAGCTCTCCAGAAGCCACAAATTCTAATTGGAGGACCCAACAGCTAGAACACACAAGCAGCCCATCGAAGCAATAAGTAACACTTATTAACTGTTAAGCTTTGGCAGGGTTAATTATTGTTTTTTTATTCATTTAAATAAATATGTTTGGTTAAAATTTGTCTTACTTGCTATCAACTGAGAACTCAGGTTCAATACCTAGTTTAAGACAAGACGAACTCACCCTTGAGATACTGAGCTAGGCAAGGTATAGACGATAAGCTCCCATGGTTGATTGAGGTATTATTTTTACAATAGTACTTCAATTCTATTTGGTAGTCTCATCGTTACGTTTCTTCAAACGTAGCAATTTTCAACCATAAATAGTACAATCCATACGCTATTTTTACTCGAAACTAACTGTGACAACTATCAAAGTCGTCTAGATGTTAGAAATTAAAATAATTAAGTCGTCGGTGGGATTTGCGTCTCCCCGGTTACAGTTGTTTGATAGTTGTTTGCAATTATTAAAGACAGCTTATTGTTGTTGCAACCGCAAGCGCAAATTTGGTGTGAAAATAGAAAACCTAAACGAAATTGAGTCCGCGGCTAATGATGCAGTAGCACGTTTGGGGCCCTCCAAGTCCGGAATAAAGTATCGGTTAGCGTACAAGCACTTCCAAGAGTGGTGCGATACAAGAGGAGTACGGCAAGTTACCGAAGACGTTTTACTGGCATATTTTAATATAATGGAAAATGAAAATAAATAGAAATCTTCTACAATGTGGTCACGATACTCTATAATAAAATCCGAGTTAGTTATTAGAAAAAATGTAAATATAAGCAATTTTTTAAAGTTACGGGCCTCTCTGGAAAAAAAACAAGCAAAGGATATACTGCAAAGAAGTCTAAAGTTTTCACTAAAGACGTTTGATAAATTTTTGTTTAAAGATAATGGATTATAAAGCGCAACGAAAGTTTTATTACTTACTGTAATCGCAATCAAAAACATCAAGTCATGAAAAGCTTGGGTATTCTTACTACTATAAAGAACATCGATATTTAGAAGAGCTGTTACTACGAGATTTAAAATCATCGTTATCAACTGTGTACCAAAAATCACATTCATATTTGAAAATAGTAAGAAAATAGCTGTATAAGAATCTTTCATAATCACGTATTGTTTTTCTATAATATCTGGGTTGGTATAACGGGACTTACAAAACATTTTTGCTCTTATTGAAATTATTTTTATTCTCTTCCGGACAACAAAGCAGACTTCTTCTATAAACATAACTATGGTTGTTATTTGCAAGTTAATTATAAATACTGAACAGCTTGAAAAACTGAATTTTTCTATGATATTAAAAACAGGGATTCCTAGTAGGACCAGCAAAATTAGCACTTTTAAAAAAATTTCCCATTTTTTAACAAAGCAAGGTCCTAGCAAATTTTCTAAAAGTTGAAGAGAATCAAAAATCGTGTTCCAGCGTTTTCTGTTTGCAATTAAACCGTAAAACGTGCTGGCGATAAAAACTTTTAATATTCCAGCGTATATCGAAACAAGCATGATTGATAGTCCCAACCCCTTATCAAAAAGAAAAGTTATATACGCAATGAGATCTATACTAAATAATGCTGCTGTTAATATAGCTTGTAGTAAGTATCGTAAACATTTTGATTTTGCGGGACAAACGGCCAAAAATAGACCGCATTTGTAACACCATTTTAAAGCTGTCGTATCTCTCATCAAGAATTTTTGATGATTACCGAACGCCATGAGGATTATTACTAATCAGAAACAACAAATGATAAAGATCACGCTTAGAATACAAACAAACCAAAATCGATAGCAACAAATTTGAATTTAAAACAATTATACACTATACACACAGTTTTAAAAGTTATGCATCACCTCCATACTCACAATTTTTACACTTTTATCAATCCATCCATATCACATAATTTAATAGAAATTTTTATACAGGGTGTCCCATAATTAATTGGACATTAGCTAACGGGTGATAGCTGACATCAAAATAAAGCGTTTAAGCTCAAATTGCTTAGGAAAAATGTTGCTAGTTTTCGTTCTACAGGGAGATTCATTAATATTTTTTTATATTATTTTTATGGATATATTGAAAACTATTCAACCGATTTAAGTGAAATTTGGTATCTTGCTATTATTTAGTATGCTTAATAAGAAAATGATATTAGTTTTACCATTGACATTAGGTGGCGCCACCTACTGTAACATTATAGGAAAAAAAACATGAAATAACATTCAATTCTACACAAAAAAGGTATTTTTGTTTCAAATAAAAAAAGTACACCGTTTTCGAAATAAACGTATTTTGTTTTTCGCAAAACAAGCAGGTACCTAGGTATGCTGTGAACTTAATGGCAAAGTTAAGGCGTAAGTACGAATTTGTTTACTATTTGTTGTCAAAGTGCAGTGCAAGTCTATTATTAAAAAAGAATATGTGTGTACTTTGTACGCAGTTAAGAAGTTATACTTCTATTATATGACTTCAACGAAATTAATATATTTTAAACAGTATATTTCTGTTTTATTTAAATATTAAACTAATTTTAATACTTACAAGTTTCCTAAAAATTTTCTTAAAGAATACCGAAAATAAAAAAAAGTAAGCAAGGCAATAACATGACATGTTATGTTCCTAAGCTGTCACCCATCCAAAGTATGACCCCGATAGACACTGCTTGACTCCCGTTTTCGAGAGACAACTGGTGTAGCCAGTGTGCTATGGCCGTAAAATTCATACTTAAGTGAATTATTTTGACAGATTATATCTACAAATAATATTAAGATTGCCTTTTAATCTTCTTATCATCATATTTTAATATCTATTATCCTATATCCGACGAAGACAAATTCAAAGACACAAAAATTATAAAATATATTTTTTTCACACTTTATTTGCACTGATACATACGTAAATTCAAAGATTTAGCAACTAGCACATTTTTATAAAAATTCACTCTCAACATTTTTCCCAATTGCACCTAAAGAAGTATAACTTCAAAAACATGAACTAACATTCAATTCTACACAAAAAAGGTACCTAGTCTTCTTTCACATAAAAAAGTACACCGTTTTCGAAATAAACGTATTTTGTTAATGATGCATGTCTCTATTTAATTTTTTGCGAAAACAAGTATGCTTTGAACTTAATGACAACGTCAAGACGTAACTACGAATTTATTTATTATTAGTTGTCAAAGGTAACTATGAATTTATTTATTATTAGTTGTCAAAGTGCAGTGCGAGTCATTATTTGTCAAAGTGCTATTAAGTTTTTTATAAACCACTTCTTAAGAGAAAGGAAAAATGCCACGTCATAGTGAATTTTCTAACGTAGAAATGCGCGATATGAAATGCCCAGGAAAATTTTTGTTCTCGTAAAGCAGCTGAACTCTATTTCGAACTTTATCCCAATAGAAGGCAACCAAACCCTAAAACTATTAGATCATTGTTTGACAGATTAGGCGAAACAGGATCATTTCATCCCAAAAACAGGAATGCTGGAAGACCGAGAGTAATTGATGCGGATATGGAGGACGAAATTGTTGTGCGTGTTGCAGAAGATCCAGAAACCAGTACAAGGCTTGTTTTTGCGGCCACTGGTATAAGCAAATCTACGGTGTCAAGAATAATACCGACAGAAAATCTGTATCCGTATCGTTTTACTCCAGTACAGAATCTTTTACCACAGGATTTTCCAGCAAGGCTCCGATTTAGTCAGTTTATGATGGCGCGGCATTTAGACGATCCAATGTTTTATAATAAAATTTTATTTACCGATGAAGCCACATTTACTAGAAGGGGTGTATTTAACTGGCGCAATAGCCATACCTAAGCGACAGAAAATCCTCATGCATTTCAAGAACATCATTTTCAACACGAGTTTTCCATAAATATCTGGTGTGGCATATTTGGGGATTGTATTGTAGGACCATTCGAATACCAACTAGGCTTGACGGAGTAACGTATCTAAATTTTTTGAGAAAAGATTTACCAACTCTTTTAGAAGACATACCTCTAAATTTGAGACGGAACTCTTGGTACATGCATGATGGTGCACCACCACATTATAGCCTAGAAGTTAGAAATTATCTAGATGAAATTTATCCTCAAAGGTGGATTGGTAGAGGTAGTGTATACCCATGGCCAGCACGCAGTCCCGAACTAAATCCCCTAGACTTTCACTTGTGGGGCTACTTAAAGTCACTTGTTTATGAAAAAAATAAATAACCGTCAAGAGTTATGGCAAAATATTGTAGAGGGAGTTAACGTAATTAGGGCCCAAAAAAACTCATTATTTAAAATAAGACAAAACTGACACAAAAGATTTAGATTATGTAGTTTATCTAATGGTGCACATTTTGAACACTTATTGTAATTTTTGTCGTTTCGTTGTGAATTATTCACTTTGTTAATTGTTTTATATTCACTTCATTGTTTAATTTAATTTCTGATTTTTTTAAAATTTGTTACTCAGTCAAAGGTTTAATAAAAATAATTGTTTCAATCATATGCATTTTGTTTGCAAAAATTATCTACTACTAATACATTTAATATTCACTTTTATTTAAGACCCTTTGAATAATGTTTGAATTTACATAAGTTTTTGTAAAATTTTTTTATTTTATGCACGTCTCTAAAAAATACGTTTATTTCGAAAACGGTGTACTTTTTTGATTTGAAACAAGAATACCGTTTTTGTGTAGAATTGAATGTTATTTCATGTTTTTTTCCTAGAATGTTTATACAGAGCGGGAAAAAAAATTATGGCCCCATTAATGAACCAATGTTATAGTAGGTGGCGCCACCTAGTGTCATCGGTAAAACTAATACCATTTTCATATTAAGCATACTAAATATTAGCCAGATACCAAATTTTACTTAAATGGGTTGAATAGTTTTCAATATATCCCTAAAAATAATATAAAAAAATATTAATGAATCACCCTGTAGAACGAAAACTAGCAATATTCTGCCTAAGCAATTTGAGCTCAAACGCTTTATTTTGATGTCAGCTATCACCCATTAGCTAATGTCCAATTAATTATGGGACATCCTGTATAAAATACACTTTTTTGAAATAGATAAATGAAATAATAATAAGACCTACTCAAAATCAATTTATTCTACCACAAAGGACCGGTTTTGCATACTATAATTTGCTATGCATGTTCAGGTCAACGGTAGATGTTAAAGTAAATGCCGCAAATCTAATAACACGTATCATGGCATACTAATGTACAGCAATTATGCCAATATTATATGTGTGTGATTATTAAATGTGAGTTTAAAATTTATTAAATAAAACAAAATAAAACTTAAGTGAAGAAAACAGTCTAGTAAAATTGAAATTAAATAAATAAATATTACTTACATGCCGATACAAGGATTATGATTATATATTTGAGAAAACATAGTTAAAAAACTGGTAAACTTTATGGTAAACTAGTGATATGTGATCATCGGTTTTTTTGCAACTATTTAGCGAATAAAGGGAAAGTTTTTAAGGGGAAAAGACATTAACAACTAGACTAGGAATGTAGATATTGTGTGAATTGTTTGTTTAAATTAAACGTGGTGTGTTATATTATTTAAAAATTATTTATATTTATTCACGAAGTATATTTTGAAAATGTTTGATGGTTTATTGGTTTTACACCTTTTTTGGTTTTTTGTTTTATTTAAATAACTATTTAATTGATCCGGTTTTGTAAAGGTGTAAACATTTGAAAAATGTATTCTGGTAAAATGTGTGAAAACATAATTTATAATAAATCTTAATTTAATTCCTGAGTTGGACCGTGTAAGAATTAACGCTTTAATTAATAGCGGTTCGTGGTAAAAAAAGCGGGTGTTTCTCAGAGTAATGTCTCACGGATATGGAACAGGTTTCTTGAGATAAATTCGATACCGAATAGAGTTTGCTCTGGTAGACCCAGAGTTACCAATGAGCAGCAAAATTGATATATCAGAATTTCCATTCGGAGAAATTCTTCTATGTCTGTACCAGCCCTTCAAATAGACTTCAGGCATGCTACAGGAGTCAGAGTATCGTTGGTAAAGAGTTAACAATAAGAGTTCCTCAGCTACGATGTAGACATGTTTTGCATCGCCTCTAGTGGGCTGAAGAACACATACAGCTCCCGCAACAGTTTTGGAATTTTGTGCTCTTTTCAGAGGAGATCAGAATATGTTTAAATAGTGATAGCTGGCAAATTCATATTTGGCGAGACCCAACAAGAGCTGCATATCGTCCCATACTTCTTTTTGGCTTTTGCTGATGGCAGTGTTATATTTTGGGCATCAGGTGGGCGCATGGAAATGGTGGTTATTGACGTATTGACGGCACACACTATATATAAATATATATATATATATATATATATATATATATATATATATATATATATATATATATATATATGTGTATATATATATATATATATATATATATATATATATATATATATATATAGAATTTTTAATTTTCTTGGTTTATCGGTCTCTGATGTAAATAAAACTATATAACTTTTGCTTTTTGCTTAAACGTTTCGGCAAATCTGCCATTTTCAATAAGCACTTTATTTTATTTTATAAACATTACATTTTAGAATTAAATTTCATATTTACACTTATTTAAAAAGGTAACATGGATTAAAAAATTGGTATCTGACATTACCAGATAACATCTGGCAGGTGTCTTGAAATAGGAAATGCAATTGGTAAAAGCAACTATCATATATACAGTATTAATGGGATTTTCCCAATTTTAAAACAGTCTGTACCAATTATTTACAAACTTATGTCTTTCTATTCTATCTTTCTAAAACCATTATATACTAACATCTCAATTGAAATAGCTTTAAACAGTTTCAAGACTAGATAGAATGACATCCAAACACATACTTCTCTTCGTCTTGAAGAATTACTAGAGGGTGTAAAATTCTGCCTCAATTTAACGTTCTTCCAACATGAAAATAAATACCATTCTCAGATTTCTGGAGTGGCTATGAGTGATGATGATTCATTACATGATCCACCTATTTTATTTAAATGAGTCAATTTACAGCAGGTAATTGGTTATTTACTTGACCAGTTACTTTCTGATATCGCCTATAATACTTTTTACATGTTTTGTTGTCAACTAATTAAATCCAAGTATGTGATTCATTGCAAGTATTTGGTTCAAAGAATATTTCAAAGGTTGAACGTCTAAAATTACTACTTTTTGTGATTAGTCGATAACGAACCTGTCTTTAAAATGTATTACCTGGGTAAAAAAGGAAAATAGAAACAGCTGTTTTATGATTTGTATATTAATTAAAATATTTGTATTGTTTGGTTGTATTTTCTAATATAATGTGAGTTTCGTTAATAGGAATTTCCATTCTGTTGTATATAATTTTGTTTTTATTAATTTCGTTAAAGATATTTACCAGAGATTTACTTTGGTAGTTATGCATAGAAGTTTGTAGTTAAAACAATTAGTTTTATTACGTTTTCTACAAGTAGGCCTAAATGGGTTAAGGTATTCTATAGTAGCAAAACTCTGAAGATGACTTTGTAAGTCGAAAGGGCTCAGTTAGGAATTAAATGCTTTACACATCTCTTATAAGTACTTTTTTATAAAAAACATTTAACTATTCCAAATTTTTTCAGTGCTGCTATTGTTAGTTAGTTCTACGGTGTCAAATACTTTATGGAAGTCGATAATTACCAAGGCTAAGGGTTTATTATATTCCACAAACTTGTCTATTAGAACTTAAATTGTATGATAATCTTTTGTCCCGTAACTTTTCCTAAAACCTGCTTGTTCACTTAATTGATAGAAATTCAGTTTATCTTTCAAGTGGGTGGCAATCGTTTTGATGAATAGCTTATACAAGTGACAAATAATGCTAATCGCTCTGTAGTTACAAAACTCGATAATATAACCTTTTTTATGGAGAGGTATTGTTATGACAATGTTTCACTCAGATGAGATTATTCCATTTGCAAGTCTTCACTCATTTTTAATAGTGTTTCTCCTTCAAGTGTTACAACCTCTACCACTACGATGTCTTCGCTCAAGGCTTGGTTATTTTCACATCTCGTAACAAGTTTGTGTTTTCCTCTTGAGTTATATCCGGCATAAACTCTAATTTTTGGTTGTTTATTTTTTAACACTGATCCAGTTATAACAATATAACTACAACTAATGATGGGAGCCAATTTTTTTAGGCTTTGTCAAGCTCAGTCTCTCAGGTCTAGGTCTATCTTATCTGAAATGCAAATCTAAAAAATGAGTTTAACAGATATAAATAAAAGGGATATTAACTTAATTACTATTTAAATGGGAATAAGCCACAATTAAAGGTTAAGGTAACACAGGTTTATTGACATTTTAATTTCCACATCGGAAATCGTTCTCCAAATACAAAAAATTTTGTTTGAAAAACAAAATTTGTTTAATTTACTAATGTTTGTATTTTGAAAACGATTTTCGAAGTGGAAATTAAAACGTCAATAAACCTACCTTAACCTTTAATTGCGGCTTATTCCCATTTAAATAGTAATTACTTTAACATGCCACAAGAAAATAGTTTCATAACTAGTATGGAAACTCTGACCTAAGTAATCAAGGGAACAGCAGCAAGTCACGAGGAGCGGCTGCATATTATGTGGATGTGGAGCTAATCCAGCTTCTTGACAACACTCAACTAAAGAGAAGACTCATAAGGACAAAACTTAAGTTAGTGTAAATGTGTAACAATTTAGTGTAAAAAGCAGAGTATAGTGCTGTGATGTTATTGCATCACAGGTGGGTAAGCCCTTAGATTTAAGTATTTGCTGTATATTAAGTTAGGTCAGAAAATAACTGATAATTTGTCAATTGTTACCAGATAGCAGTACCGTACAGGTGTTATAAAAAAAGTTGAATGGTAACTTGTTGCTGTGAATTTTACTGCACACAGATACTTGTGTGGATGCTAAATATGTTTTAGATAATGGTTAGATAATGGTTGGTGATAATGTTTTAGATATGGTTCCTCGTGGAAGGAGCCATGTTGTTACTGCAGTTTTATTATTTGTAATGCCACATGTTTCGGAAAGTCGCACTCAGAAAAAGTTGGACAAGAAAAATTGTATAAGACCAAAAAAACTAAAGTAAGAAACCTTGTGTTAGCATTAGCATATATCTCAAATATTTCCATGTCATTTTTTATCAAAATTACATACAATTACAATTTTAAGAAAATTCCTTTTTAGTAAATGACAATTATTATATTAATACAATTATCATTAAAAAAATGAGTTATATTACAAAAAAGATTTAAGCTACATATACGTATTTAAGAATTGGAATTAAATGTGACTTGGAGAGTTAGGTGATGTGAAAAAAAAATTGACACTGAATGTTGACGAAATATTAAAAATAAAGAAATCAACTTAATTGTCAACTTACCCCAAGATTTGATTTACCGATATAAATGAATTTTTTGACTAAAACATCAGTTTAAATAGACAACAAAGGCTAATAAAAGACCTTTTACTCCTAATCTTGAAGCGAAACTGACATGACAGAAGTCAAGAATTGCCAACACACAAATATTTTGTACGGAGTACAGCAAAGACATCATGGACGTCTATGGCATAGAATAGAATCAATAAGAAGACGAAAGATCATTTTAATAGCTTTCTTCACAACACCTTCATATTTTTATTATCTCATAAAGCTTGTCTTATACTTCTTATATTGAAATGTCTTACGAATTTCCTGATTTATTTAGATATTCTTTTGTTCAGCTGTTTTATTAAGTCTTTAGAATTTCTGTTGTTCTGTTGTAATATTTTTCTTCATTAAGTTTAAATAATATGTGAGATATATAAAAATACGTGAAATAATATTTTCTAAAGTATTGCTGATACTATATGTAATTATATAGACCCAAATTTGAGTCAATTTCATTGTCTATTGTTAGTTTAAAAATTTTTAATCTAGGCCTGCACGTTTGTAACATGCACAATGTTTATTACAACTTTTAAAAAATAGACTGCGTACGAAATTCCAGCTTGAAATGTTAATTAAACCCTAGTTTTATAACATAAAAGGTAAATTACGTCGAATAACAGAGAAAAGCTTTAACTACATACCACAAAGCCATTATTCATGCTATAGGTATATAACAAACGTGATGTTTATCATTTTATGTCAATTTTTATGCAGGATTAAAATAAAAAATTGTAGTAGTAAATTTGCACTAGAACTTTCAAAGACGTAATGAAAAAGTAATATTAAACAATAGCAAAAGGAAGGATGTATCTAAGAATTAAAAAATTAAAAAAAAAATTTAAGTAAAACTTTTTTGTGTTGTTTTTAGGGTTTTTATAAAGTAGTCCTTTTTTACTTACTTACTTACTTACTTAGCCCTAAGCCTTTCTACCGTTAGGTGTAAGGCTGGTGGGGTTAAGATTTGCACTGTTGTCTCCATGCTATCCGGTCTTGTGTTAGATTTCGTGCACTTTCCCATGTCAATCCTTTCTTCTCAACTTCTTTTCTGATTTCGTCTACCCACCTAACTCTTGGTCTTCCTCGTTTGTTTTTCCCTTGCATTCTCGTTTCAAATACTCGTTTTGTTAATCTTTCATTCGACATTCTACACACGTGCCCGAACCATCTTAGTTGCCCCTCTACTATTTTTTCGTTTATTGGTTCTAGTTTCAGGTTTTGTCTGATTGTTTCGTTTCGTATTTTGTCTGTCCTCTTTCTGTTTGCTATTTTCCTCAAGAACCTCATTTCCATAGTATTGACTCGAGATTTTTGTCTCCCAGTCAATGTCCATGACTCGCTATTATAGATGATTGTAGGTCTAACTACTGATTTAACGACTGCCGTTTTTACCTTCTCCGGTATTTCTTTTTTCCCCAAAAATGTTGTTTTCATAGTGTTAAATAAGCTTCCTGTTCGTCCCATTCTCTCATTTATTTCCATGTCTTGTTTACCGTTTGATTCAATTATTGCTCCTAGGTATTTAAAATGTTCCACTTGTTCTAGTTGTTTTCCGTTTAATTGTATTGCGTGTGTCTTTCTCTTATTTGAAATTATCATTGTTTTTGTTTTCTCTGTATTTATTTTCATATTTATGTTTGACAGTTCTTCTTCTAGGATTTCAAGGTTGTTCTGTAGGTCTTCTCTGTTTTCTGCTATCAAAACCATGTCGTCTGCAAATAGAAGCTCTGATAGTTGAGTCTGTTTCATTTGCCAGTATCCTAATGTTAGTTTTCTCATTCTTCTCTTGGCTTTCTTTATTGCTTCATCCAGTACCACTGAGAACAGCAGTGGGCTCAACACGCATCCCTGTTTGACGCCTTGACTTGTAGTAAATTCTTCGGATTCCTCGTTGTTGGTTCTCACCGTATTTGTATTATTATTGTACATATTCTTTATTACGTCAATTGTTATCCCGTCAACTCCTCTTTCCTTTAATGTCCTCCATACGTCCTTTCTTTGTATTCTGCCAAACGCCTTTTCCAGATCAATAAAGCATATATGTATTTCTGTATTTTTATTAATTACTTTCTCACTTATTTGTCTTATTGTGAATATGTGGTCTTGCGTGCTTCTGTCCTTCCTGAATCCACATTGTGTATTTTCCATAGTTGGTTCTATTTGGGTTTTTATTCTTGTTTCTATTATTCTTGCGAATACCTTCCCAGGAATACTTGATATAGTAATACCTCGGTAATTATTACAGTTTCTCTTGTCGCCCTTTTTGCGTATTGGTAGTATAATGTCTTTCTTCCAGTCCTGTGGTATTTCTGCTCTCTTTATGATATCATTCATTAGTTCTTTCTGCTGTCATGCTGTCCACTCCTTCTATTCCCATGAATTTTATCATTTTCGGGGTGATATCATCCTCGCCTGGTGCTTTGCCTAATTTAACTCTTTTAATTGCCTTTTCTAGTTCCTCTGTTGTTATGGGTTCTACTTTTTGTTCTTCATTAATTTCTTGTATTTCCACTATGTTGTCTCTGTATGAGTTAGCTCTTTGAAATGTTCTCTCCATCTTTCCATTATTTGGTTTTCTTCTGTTATTACCTTTCCATTCTTGTCTTTTATATTCGGCATCATGTGTTCTTTCTTTTGTCTGAGCTGTTTTAATGCGCCATAGAAGAGTTTTTGGTTTTCTCTATAATTATTTGTCATTTTTTGTCCAAACTTTTCCCATGACCTTTCTTTTTCTGCTTTCACAGCTATTTTAACCTCTTTTCTTTTTTCTTTATATGCCTCATAATCTTCAGGGCGCTTTGTACTTAGATATCTCTTCCATTTTTCTTTTTTGGTCTTTACTTTCCTTTGTATTTCGTCCGTCCACTATTCAGTTCTCCTCATGCTATTATTTGCTATTTTTGTCTTCCCGCGAGTTTCCTTAGCAGCTATGATTAAGCTGGTCTTAAGATTTTCCCACTTTTCTTCTATACTTGCAGTTTTTGTCCTACCTTTCAAAATATTGTCTAATTTTTCTTGGAATATCTTCTTATATCTTTCTTCTTTTAATTTGTAGCTTTTTACTTTTTCATTTACCACCTTTCTCCTCTTTTCTTCATTTGCTTTTGCTGTTCTCATTCTCATTATTACTAGATGATGATCACTGCCAATCTCTGAGCCTCTTTTGACTTTCGTGTTTTGTACTCTTTTCCATTTGTTGCTACTTACCAAAAAGTAATCTATGATTGATTTTTCATTTCTACTTTCTTGTACTCTCGTGTGTTTGTGTACTTTTTTATGTTTAAATTTTGTATTTGTTATAACAAGTTTATTCTCCGTACATATTTCTATTATTCTTTCACCATTTTTGTTTAGTATTTCTTCTCCTTCTTTTCCCATGCATTTCTCAATTCCATTGTTATTATTTCCGACTCTACCGTTTAGATCTCCCATTACAATTATATTTTCTTCGCCATTGTCAATTTGCATTTGGAGCTCCTCGAAAAATTTATCCTTCTCTTCCTTTTTTGCATCTTCATTTACTTCGTAGGCTGTTATTATTGTCCATATTTCCTCGTCTATCAGTTTCATTTTCAGCGATAATATTCTCTGGTTAACATATGTTTCTTCTTTTCTCCCTTTTTATGTATAAGTATATCTTCAATTCAAGTAATTTGTTGAGATAGACTAGATATAATTTACTAATAATTGACAAATTGTGTAGCAGCTAAAGAAACTTGTTTAAAAACAACATTATTTGAAAAAACTTAAATCCTTTCTTAAGTTTCCTTGATAGGGCCCAGCCACAACTTTTATGCAAAGAAATGCTCTGCAACGATCTTGTGTGAAGGCGACATCTACGTCCAGAAACCAGATTTTTTAAAAGATTCCAACCCGCGACAATATCTGACCTTAATCTTATTTTGTTTTCTTGAGATTTACTGATTGTCATCGCGAAAGCTGCCTTAGCAGAGAACGGACAATGACGAAGCTAACTAGCTAGCTAAGATAACTTTTTTAGTCAAAACCATGACTTAAAACAAAATTGCTAATAAATTTTGCTTAAATTTTCTTGCCATGCCAATATTTCTTAAAAGAAAAATTTATAATCAATGGTTTTGCCAGTGTTGACTTGCGAAGCAGAAACGTTGACTATCATCATCATCATCATCATCCAGCCCCATTTTCACATCCATTGTTGGATATAGGCCTCCTCCTTAGGTCGTCGGCCCATCGGGTGGGTGGTCTGCCTCGACTTAGCTTGTCGGCTCTTGGTCTCCAAGAGCCGACCATAATAACTGACCATATAATCTCTTCGTCCATCTTCCGTCTTCCATTCTAGCAATATTTCCGTGTGAAATGTGAAGAGTGACAACCTTTCATAGAAGTATCACTTCACTAATGAACAAGCAAAATTGCTTATAAATAGAAAGAAAAAGCACCAGACCAACTGGAGTATCCTTAAAATTATCAAGATATCGCTGGCAGTCAACGTAATAAATAAGGTTAAGATAGAAAAAACCTAAGTCCTAATATAAAAAAAAAAAAATTTAATTTGATATAGTTTTTTGTTCTTCCTTAGTTTTTTTGTCTTCTTTTAATTTGTCACAGATAGCGAAATAACCTCTGAGTGATGCTCGTTGCAGAATTAACAATTATCAACATTTTGAAGTGAAAATAAAAATCCAGGCGGCATTGTATAATATAGTTAAAGACTCCCAAAAACAAGTATTGGCTTTCGACTTTACTAACCGCAACACGAATACCCAATAAGCCAACAGCAAAAGCGATAATCCGATACCTAAATGTGATTAATTATCCTGTAACGGTTCCAACAGGTAATTAACAAAAACCGCAAAGCAGGATATAACATAAATTTACTTACTCTTGCAGTTGGACTAATTGCAACATTTCATATTAACAGCATTCCTATGGTTTGGCGCAATTATCGCTAGATCCGCTGAAAGCATTTGTGTAGAGTCAGTTTGCTCGGTTTGTGCTAGCGTCCTTCGATTTGCCGCTAAATTTTGGATTATTCGGAATGTACAAACACGAATATAGTACAATGGAATTTTTAAACTGATTTAGAGACAATATACTAATTGTGCTTAAACCGAATTTAACGTAACTATAATGCATCCATTTATAAAAGAATTACGGGAAACGTCAAATTGTTTACTAAAATTTTGAACCTCAGTTTACTTCTCCTCCCTATTAGCGAACACAGCTGACTTTTGAGGATCTTTTTCTTATGTACCGTTTGGTTTATGTGATCGGTAAAGGTGAGACGTCTATCTAATGTTACTCCGAGATATTTGGCGTTGTTTGCCATTCGACCGGAGTATTTAAGATAGATAATTCCCTGTCTGGGCTTCCTTGACGTCTTTTGTACATGACTGCCTGTGTTTTGTCCGAATTAACGGCAATTTTCCACGTAACACACCTAAATTGCAGACGGTTTAGGGCCGTTGGTAGATATCTGGTGGCCAGATTTGGATTGCTACTGCTAGCAGCTATAGCAGTGTCGTCGGCGTACAGTCTGAGCATAGTTCGATGATCACTGGGGGTGTCTGAAGTGTATATGGTATACAGTTGAGGCGACAGCACAGCTCCTCGTGGCACCTCTGACTCCATGGTTCCGACTTCGGACGGAACCAGTGTGCGAGTTAAGTATGAAACATCTCAATTATATCAAAAACGGCTTTCAGATTGTTATAGATTTTGGTATGTAAAGGTACGATTCCGATAACGACTGCAGACGGCAGACAACGACTGCAGACGACAGTTGCAGTTGCTGCCACGGCAGACGTCATTACTTTGCAGTATTAAGTTGTATGAGATTGATTCCGTCATCTGACTGCAAGTGCTGCCCGTCAGAACATCAGTTGCTATGCCGCCCTACGGCAGACGACACACTTGAACAAACACAGTACTGCTGTTAGTGCCGTCGTGAAGTTGGACGACATGAAAGTTTTGACTAACAAATAAAGTGATTATTTTATTGATCTAGCGTCTAAATATCCCTGTTTATTTCACTGCAAAAGTGCAAATTATAAAAATTCACATCTCAAAGAAAATGTTTGGAAGGAGATCTCCCAAAAAGTGAATAAAATCTTTTGATCAATATTTCATAGCCTTCTTTCAGTGTAGTATACAATGTTTGTGTAGGATTTGTCCTAAAGCAATATTACAGTAACGCTTGCAGTATTTCGTAATCCATATTTTATGTAACACGACTGCTGCTGACTTCGGAATCAATACGACGGAACTGCTGCCTGACGGAAACTGCAATTGCAACTGCCGTCTGCAGTCATTGTCAAAATCAGGCTGCAGCCGATATTACGGAGGGATCTACATTGTTGTCAGATCTTCAGTTTTTCTAGAAATCTGATAAACTTTCTTATTTCAAATGGATCACTTTGTATATTGTTTGCCTTTTGATGTTCTTAAGAAATACTGATTATTTTTATACCATAATTTCGGAGTTATTGCTAAATTTACAATATCTTTGCCGAATTTATTTAGATTACTATGACTGTCACAATAACTTTTCCATCTATTTCGATCTTGTGCCTCTTTTATCAAATTCTTATGGCAACGTTTGTTTTGTATCGTCAGTTCAACGTGTTGGTGGATGACCTCTGCTTTGGTAGGAATTATTTCGTGGTCTTTATTCCAGTATCCGCTTCATCCATCTGTTATCTGTCATTCGAACCACGTAATCTGTCCAGTTCTACTTCAGTGTAGATTTTAAAAAGTTCTTTGATTGATGAGATAATGAATTATTAAACTGTGCTAAATTTCAATCGAATCGAACAAATAGATTATCGAACTCTGCACAG
Source organism: Diabrotica undecimpunctata (assembly GCF_040954645.1). Taxonomy (NCBI): domain Eukaryota; kingdom Metazoa; phylum Arthropoda; class Insecta; order Coleoptera; family Chrysomelidae; genus Diabrotica; species Diabrotica undecimpunctata. The sequence goes on from NC_092804.1 coordinate 5,960,320, forward strand.
AAGCAGAGGTTGGGCCACCTGGGCAGACCCCCTTCACTCCCACTCTGACGTCACAAGATGGCGGCTGACAGCTGTCAACTATCATGTCAATTATCATGTCAACTGTAATGTCAACTGTAATGTCAACTGTCATCGTTCAAACGTGAAGATGGCGTCAATTACGTATCCTTATATCCCCACGCCCCAACCAATACGTAACCTCATGGCCCGACGCCCTGACGTGTATCGACCAATACGTATCCTCATGGCCCCACGCCCCGACTAATACGTATCCTTATGGCCCCACGCCCCGACGTGTATCGACCAATGATGGCATAGGAATGCTTCCAAGTGAACGCCTGAATGGTGACATGTAAACGCCTCAATGATGACATGTAAACGCCCCAAACGAGAACAGTTGTGTTACGTATAGAATACAAAAACAATATGAAACACAGAACTACGTATAGATTAACTAATATACACGGTATAGTTAGAGAGTCAAAGCAATTCATATATCGCTGGAAAAAATATAACGTAAAGAATAAAATGACAAAAATCAAACATGGCGACCGGCCAAAGAGGCAATAGGTTTTTAAAACAGCTCAACGTACAACAACGTGCAAGGTATCGATGGAAAGAGGGGTGGTAACGAATATGTTAAAATAAAAATCAAACATAAAGACTTTGCCAAAACGGCACTATATCGTATCTCCGGCGTTATTCGTCAGATTACTACGCGTAACACGTTAAATGAAATGGGAGAAGATATCGAATATGTAATCACAAGAAACAAAGACAACAGCATTGTCAAAACGGCACTATATCGTATCATTGTTGCTATTGATACAATTTTAGCATAATAGACGTTGAAGGAAAGGAGAGTAGTCACTGAGGCTGACAGAGAAACAAACAAACATTTTTGGCGATTATGAGTTTTTTTTTCTTAAAACTTAACTTTGTATGCTGTATCCGTCAATTTCTTCGGTGTGACTGTAAGTGCATTTATTAGAAATATTTTAAATAAAGTAATACCAAAAATATAAATAATATTTAAATTATTTATAGAAAAACTAAGTAACCACAGATATAACGTTGAATCAAATCCAATTTTCATCTACAAATACTGTCTCATACCATATGGTATCAAAATAATTGTCATATTTCAAAAACTACACCGTAACTCCTGTTAGAATTTTATTTGCCTCATTGGCTTCTAAATTCCGATCATTTTGCAGGTAAATACCTACCACATATGTGTCAACATTTCATAAAATTGTGATGATAATAGGGGTTAATAGACCTAGAGTTTCATTACCTTAGAAAAAAAATTTTTATTTTAAAGAGACACTAAATATTTCTAAACTTTTTGATTTGTATCCGAATGGATGCAAAAAGAACGTCCTGTCTCGTCTACTGCAAAAATTATAAGTTTATAATTCCACAATATTTGACATGGAACGTAATGAATGATTCTGCTACATGTAGGATGATATTAAAGAAAAGAAGGATCTTACAAAATAAGTAGTGATGACTATATTTTTTCATTGCAACTAAGGTTTCAAAAAAATATAAAAACTTTAGAATTTATAGTGATAATTGTAGAAGACAAAATCGAACATTTTGCATTTTCCATAAACATAACGCACGATTATTTTGAGGTAAAATATTCGCAAAATGGGAGAGATTCTATCATTATCATCATCATCATTATTATTTTTGCCGTTATCTTTATGCAGGTTGGCTTCTCTAATTACATTTCTCCATAAGTGTCTATCTTGGGTTATATCAATAAATACCCTTTACCGACATATCCTGTCTAAGCATATCCCCCCAGATATTTTTTGGTATTCCTCTCATACTACTTCCAGGAACCCGCAGATCAGCAATTCTTCGTATTGGATGATTAATGTCTTTACGGTGAACATGACCAAACCAGATTAACCTATGCTTTCTTATCATAACAACAATTGGTGTCACCCCTAGACTTCCCCTAATATACTCATTCTTAATGTTATCCTTTTTGTCGCTCTACTTATCCAAGCATTCTCATTTTCAGCACATGCATGCGTTGTTCTTTATTCTGTTTAACTTCCCAATATTTAGTTTATTTTTCTTCAACTTCATTGGAATTTTTCTGTCATTTAACACACCTCTCGCTTCCTTCCACTTCATCCAAACAAACCTAATTCTACTGCATGCATCTCCATCTATTCCCCCGTTACTCTATAACACCGATCCTAGGTACTAAAAACTATTACTTTTCATACGAGCCATATAAGAGAATACCACATGAGCGTTTGTTTCTTTATTCTCATATTTTTCCATCAACTGCCCTCTATTGTTGATCAACGGATCAACAATAGACGCAAACTGATATCGAAAAATAAAGCAAAACTGATATTTTGTTTTTTTACGTATTTGTCTGTCAATTACTCTTTATGGTGTAACTAAGAAGTCAGTTGGCCTTATAGTACATTGTTGTACATCTCCCATGTTTTTGTAGATAGGTAGGTACTAATACACTGCTTCTCCATTCGTCTGGCATTTGTCCAACATAATTATATTAGATAGACCTGTTAATCAATTTTTCCCTATCTCTCCTAATGATTTTCACACTTCCCCAGGAATAGCCCATGCACTCATTAATAAAGCAAATATGATCCCATGCAAACAGTTTTTATTTCCGAACAATTGATGAGCTTACTAAGATCTAGAAAGTCAACAGGAAACCATATTTGGTAACTTCAAATCTTTGGAAATCTTCAAAAAAAAATTGCAACTTGTTTATCACGTAGAGCGATTACTTAAACAACTGTCCTTGCCTAGACCATCACTCTAAAAGTATTGCATAAATTGAAATGGATTCTATAATGATTTATTTTTAAGGTATATTAAAAAAAGGCAACATCTTATTAAATTTATTAGTAAAAAATAGTTTGAAAAACTGTTGACTTTTTAGCTTGTAAAATCTATTGATTTCTAAACAAATTTTAAATTATCAAAACGCTACCTATATTGCAAATATGTTAAAAAATTTACTTTTTTTAATAAGAAATTAACAGCAATTTTAGCTGAAAATACATTCATTAAAAAAATAGCTTTCGAACTGTGTTCGGAATGTTAAAAACATTGAAAACAGAAAACTAGTAAATAATTTAAACGAACATCGATGTTTCTACATAGCCAATCGCACCAATTAGGGTAGTATTTCAGGCAGAAGGGCATAAAATAAATTATATCGATGTATAAAAGTTATTTTTGCAATACCTAATTGAAACGTGTTATACATAACATGTAATATCAACATATGCAATAAAACTGACAGAGTTAGGTATGCTTTTGAACGAGTATCATCAAAGACTGAAAGTTTCCAAACTAGCGAATTTAAATTGCAATAAATTTATATTAAAATTTTATATATATAGGTACAGGGTGAACTACAATAATTATGGGAAGAACCTTGGCTAGAACACGACAACGACAGAGAACACGAAATGCAGAGGAGGAATATAGAATGCTAAGGAGGGAAGAGAAGAAAATACATCGCAGAAAGAAAAGAGAACACATAGAAAAAGAACTCCAAGAAATGGAAGAACTAAATAAACCATCAGAAACCAGAAAATTCTACCAAAAACTTAACAAAAGTAGAAAAGAATTTAAACCAAGACCAATGATGTGTAGAGGCAAAGAAGGAGATATAGTAACTCAACAGAGTGAAATACTACAAAGATGGACAGAATTCTTCAAAGAAAAGTTTAAAAAAAACGAAGATCCACTATATGATGGAATTATACTGGATCAAACGGATACCAGAGAAACAACCCCACCTTCAGTGGCTGAAATGCAAGAAGCAGTTACCAGACTGAAAACCAACAAGTCACCTGGATTAGACAATATCAGCGCAGAATTAATAAAGGAAGGTGGAGACTCCCTATTGAATGCGATACACGAACTAATAGTGAACATATGGAATAATAAACAACTGCCACAAGACTGGAATACCGGAGTAATTATTCCACTTCATAAAAAGGGAGATCAGCTTCAATGTAAAAACTACCGAGCAATAACGCTACTGACTGTGGCATATAAAATACTGTCAAATATTGTGTATGACCGATTGAGACCATATGCGGAACAAATAGTTGGGGGATATCAATGTGGTTTCCGCAGGCAGAAGTCCACAATATATCAGATCTTCGTCTTGAGGCAAATCTTGGAAAAGACTAGTGAATTTAATATAGACACACATCATCTTCTCATTGACTTTGAGAGTGCCTATGATAGCATCCATCGAGAATTTCTGATTCATGCACTGAAAGAGTTTAATATTCCAACTCAACTCATTGATATCATAAAAGAAACACAAAAGTAGAAAGCAAAATTCGAATTCAAAACGAACTAACAAATACAATTCATGTGAGAACGGGCCTACGACAGGGAGATGCCCTATCCTGTATTCTATTCAACATCACATTAGAGAAAATAATTAGGGAGTCAAAAGTCAACACCAGAGGAACAATAATAACAAAAAGTGTACAAATATTGGCATTTGCAGATGATGTTGATATCATAGACAGAAGCGAAAGAGAGATGATAGAAGCATTTAATGCGATAGAAAGAGCGGCACAAAACAGTGGCCTAAACATTAATGAAATAAAAACCAAATACATGAAGGTCAGTAAATCGACAGGCCAAAGAAACCTACAGAATCTGACAATAGGAGACTATAACATCGAAAGCGTGAAAAATTTTACATGCCTAGGTTCACTCGTACCGCAGATAACAATGTCAGTGAAGAAGTTAAGAGAAGAATACATATTGCTAATAAAACATATAATGGACTAATTAAACATCTAAGATCTAACAACATCACAAGAAACACCAAATGCAAAATATACAAGACCCTGATAAAACCGGTCCTTGCATATGGATCAGAGACATGGACACTATCGAAAAGCGATGAAAACCTATTAGGCACATTTGAACGAAAAATCCTTAGACACATATATAAGGGGGTAAAGGAAAATGACATATGGCGCAGAAGATATAACTTTGAACTGTACACAGCATACAACGAACCCGAGATCATAACATCCATAAAGATCGGACGTCTGCGCTGGATGGGCCATGTTGAACGAATGTTGGAGACTGAAACACCAAAACATATTATGAGACAAACACCAGTAGGAAGAAGGTCAAAGGGAATACCCAAACTTAGATACATGGAACAAGTGGAACAAGATCTGAAAACACTTAAGATTACCAACTGGAAAAACAAAGCAAGGAACAGAACAGAATGGCGGAAAATCCTAGAACAAGCCAGGACCCAGAAAGGGTTGTCGAGCTACTGATGATGATGATGACGTTGTCTAGAATCAGATTAATTTGACGTGTTCTGTGGGACTACAAACCTCAAATTATTTTAGTGATGACAACTTTATCATGGTTCTAATCAATATTAGTTCAATACGATACAAAACAGATGAATTATTTTTGTTTATAGAGGAATTAGGATTTCCCCCGATAGTTGCGGTTACCATGCACTGGCTTGAAGTCAAAGAGCCTTTTTTTAGAAAAATATACCACAATTTCTAGGTATGATCGTCTAACTTTAGCTGATGGTGGCACCCTAACTATTTCTACAAATAACGATTTTTCTAATAAATAGGACTTTCTGTTGAATAAATCCATTTTTGAGTTTTTATTGGTTTATAAGAAGGACCTTAATCTATACATTGTTTGCATTTATAGATCACCGGATTATTTTAGGGAACTATTTTTTCAGAACTTTAAATTTGTTAGATGACCTGCTCAATAAAAGCAGAAAAAATTTATGCGATGCCTTAAATATTAATTACGCTGTTGCTTGTGCTACCCAATTATCCTTGGTCAATATATTCAAATCGTGTGGTTTCACAATGCACGGTAATTCTCCTACAATAATTACTAAAACAACAACTACCATTATTGATTATATTGTCTTAGATTTCTCACCCCTTGATGTACGCTCTACAATCATTAATGCAGGACTATCTGATCATGAAGCAGTATATACCAAGTTTATTAGTCTTAATAAACAATCCTCAAAAACCCAATCTTTAGGTAGGATTTTGGACTACCAAAGGTATCTACATATCAGCCAAGAATATACGTTCACTACTGTACATCAAGAAATTTACTATCAACGTCTTTGTCTGATTCATGTAAATACCCCTTTATTTCATTTTTGTAGTTGGCCTCTAACCGCCTTGCCTTTCAACTTATCCATGACCCAACTACTCCAAATAAACCAAGAGTGCCGTTCGCATAAGTTTCGTCTATTTTGCTTGCCCTATCTCCACCCACAGTAACTTCTGTCCCCAATCTTCAACCTCCCATGTTAATACCCTATGTGGTATGCAAAATAATCGTTACAAACATAGAGAGCATATACCTAACGATGGTGATCTATTTATATGTGGGTAATTCCAGCAATAATCGACACAAGTCGGTGGGGTCATCCTCTCCGATTTGGCTGAAATTTTACACGCATGCTGTACTAGACAAAAAAACATGATTGTCAAATTTTCAGACCTTAATATTTAAAATGGAGGCCGTGGTGCGCTATTGAAGTTTTATGCTTTTTATCAATTTTTTTTTCGTGTTTCGCCGATTTTTTTAGTACAGCGAGCTAAATATGCTTAAAAAAATATCCACTATATGTTTTCCAATGTAAAATTTCCCGCTGAATACGATCCCGGTGTCAGAATTGCCATATGACGTCTTGTAAAGCCACAAAATGCGAAACAAAGCGCTTTTTTTGAAAAATTCATATCTCAAAAACACCCTCTTTAATTTTTTTTTCTAATTTTCACAAAAGACGCCTTAGTACAAGTACTTTCGAATAAAAGTTGTCTCAGAAATCATTTTTATATGTTTGAAGTGGCTGCGCTCTATAAAAGTCCAAAAAACGCGATTTTCCCGCCTTTTTTAGCGCTTTTCCTTCGTTTTTAGCTTCCAAATAACTTTTAGAGGTTTTCTGACAACGAACTCGAATTCTACGGAAAATTTTACACAAAAAATGACTATTTTGAATTTATTTACCACCGATTTTACCGTTTTATAGGGGGCGACACAATATTAAACGCAGAATTGCGCGGTGTAATCAATACATTTTTTGCGCTAGGATTTTATTATTATACATATTATAATATTTGTTCGTCTATATACACAAGGGTGTGTGTGTGTGTGATTATTGCTGGAATTACCCATGTCACAATTGCTTCAATCTGCAGGATAGTGATTCCGATTGTAATAACAGTAACAAAGACAGTGCGGATGAAGACATTGACGAACTTTTCACTCAGAAGAAGCACAGAAGTAATTATAAAATTAAGTTGTGTCAACTGTATATAGGTACCCTATACCGCAAAGACATCTTTGGTTTTTCTTGTAAATTTGCTTTGTTTTTAGTTTTTTATTGTGTTAAAGCAGTTGTCCAATAACTAATTTTGAGTGTCCTGTAACTAAATAAACTGTCCAATAACTATAATTTTTGTAACTATATTTAATAAATATATATTGACAAAAAAGATTTAACACTTTTTTAAATCCTTTTAGCCAATATTGTAATAAACTCTTTAGATTACATTTTGTATAAATTTCAATTAAATCTTAAAATCTCTTAAAAATTACGAATTTTTAAAGTTGAAATTTTCCAATAAAGTGTCCAATAACTGTATGGTTTACAATAATGGTTTACATAATTTCTGAACAATGTAAAAAAAAGTGTGGTGCTTGAAAGTTACACACTAGTACATACTTCTGTTTCCAGATTTTAGTCTTTTCTATACTTTTTTCATCCATATTATGGTTTTTTAGAAAAACTTTGTTTAACCATCAATATAAACCAATAAATCTTCGAATATTATTTATGCGCGTATATAATAAAATATGTCTAGTGGCTGTATTTCAAGTGTACTTGGCTAAAACATTCTAAGAACGAACAGACCAACGACTTACATATTTTGTGTTGGTATCATTTGAAGTCACTTACTATGGTAAGGATGACGTGCATTGGGATTTAGATTGTAGCAACTGTATATTATATTGTATTCTGTACCTATATCTACCCCTTGTATGTAAAGAACAACGTCATGATAATATTATCTGTCCTTTAGCATAGTTAAAGTCCGATCGAGCATTTTTTACTGCGTTCGTGACCCTTTCCAGTAATTTCCGACAGTACGTTGGTCACTTGTCTGCCCGCATTGAGGATCTAAACTCGTTATTTTTTCTGCGGCAAAATTCGAGAGTGCAACCACTGAAGCAGAAATAAATTCCCCGGATACCGACGGACGAGTGTTGCCACAACCGAATAAACTGAACGTCCGTCCGTAGGAATAGTAATCACAATATCTGCCAATGATAATTAAGCGAAATACCGGGAATGTTTGAAGTGCACATGTGGCGTAGTTGACAAGGCAAATAGCTCAAAAATATATAATGAGTGCAGTATGTGATGTTTGCTAATTGTTCAGGTTTTTTTAAAGGTACTGAAATTTTAAATTCTATTGAAGGACAATATGTTTATTAACGAAGAAATCAATTAAGCCCGGTATTTTGTTTTGTCTAATGGCCAATAAGTTGTTCTACCTGTTGATATTGCTTTACATCTCTGTTCTTTTATAGCTATCACTTATTCTTTTCTTTAAGTTGTTGTCAATCTTGATCCTTATTGGGTGTGCTTTGTCTTAAAGTCCAATGAATATCTTTTCCCAAACTTTTCATATCGCCTTACGGCGATAATAGTGCGACAACTAAAAAAAAAACGTGTTTCGAGAAAATCGAGTTGCAAGTTTTTGACATTTTGCACAACTATTGTATGCTTTGGGTTATATTCGTTTTTGACTAAAACTATGTTCTTGATTTCAGTAGATATTAAAGATTGCTTTTCAGTTTATTTTGGCAATTATTTGGTACCACCATTTGAGTTAATAATACCCAATTTATTGGAAAAATTTTGAATTGTCCCAGTATTATTACAAGAATTATTTCATTATTATGAAATATCCACTCATTTTGATCTCCTTTTTAGAGAGTAATAGCATAAAGAGAAATGATAAATAAAAAGCAGACGGTAGTTTAATAGTTTTATTAAAAAGTTAAAGAGTTCACAAAAATTTTTTTAAAGGCCACGCATCAGAAAAATTATGTGTATTGAATTAGGTGAGTACACAGACTTGATAGCTAAAAACAACACTAGGAGGTCTACGTTTTGCTGTCTTTGTTAATTAATAAGTCTTTGTAAAAACTGTGGTAGGTGGAGATAATTAGATTGTCAGAGACTAGAGATATCAAATCCTTTTTCTTGTTGGCAGATATTCTCACCGGTTTGTCATAAGCCTTTTTCTTAGACTATAGTGTATTTTTATGTATGAGAGAGTAATAAAACAATAAATTATGTATGCAAATCCCTAAACTGTTGATACGGGTGACTCAATGAAAAACAGATATTTGTCAACAAGTTTACAGAAGTATATAGGAAAACAATTTTAAATTAAGTATGACCACCAGGTATAAAGGTTGGAGCAGAATAGAATACAATAGTTGTGAGGGTTACTAATCCCTAAATAAGGTTGCCAGTGTCGGAGTGATGGAGGTTAACAGATACTAATGAATTTGCAAGAAATGTAAGATGTTTATTTTATTGGTTATATATAACCAATAAAAGTTTAATAAGTACCTACCTATTTGCAAAATAAAGTTTAATTCTTTAGATAAAATAAAACGTTTTATTTTATCTGAAATGAGTGCATTCCACGAAGTAAGGGTTTCAACAATCAAACATTTAATTCTTTAATTCCAGGAATCTACGACAGTAATTGACTAGATAATTACCTTCTAAACTTATTCCACAGAAAATGTGATAGTGGGTTTTTCCATTTTGTAGGAAGGTCCAAGTGGCGTATTCAAAATTATTAACAGTTCACTAAAAGTAGGTACTTCAGTTGCAAGGTGCAGTTTATTGTGTATACTAGGTTATGGAAAATTTGGAATTGCCGTGTAAACGCCGAAAAATTGGTCCTCTAACAGTTAATGAAAAAACATTAATATTTAATTGTTTTAAATCATTTACAGACAAACGTTTATTTGAAAGTGTTGATGAGACCGTTGAGTTAGTTAGCAGTACTCTTGGTGTTGGGAAATCTACGATTTACAGAGTTATTAAAGAAGAGAAATGTGGTAGTTTTCAAATGCCACGTAATGCTCCAGGGAAACCAAAATTTCAAATAGAATATCATTTTAAAGAAGGATTTCGACGGAAAGTGCATGAATTCTTCTTTAGACAAGAATTTCCAACATTGGATAAAGTTCTTGTCTCAGTTCGAGATGATAAGGATTACCCAGAAATGAGTCGACGTACGTTATGGAAACTTTTAAAAGAAATAGGCTTCCGCTGGAAAAAGAATCCCAGAAAGTCTATTTTATTAGAAAGAAGCGATATTGTCATATGGAGAAGACATTTTCTAAGAACCATAAAGGAAATGAGAGACCAAAAAAGAAAAATATTTTATCTTGATGAAACATGGATCAACGAGGGTCATACACCAAATAAATTTTGGCAGGATGAAACTGTTACAAGTCAAAGGCACGCTTTTGTAAATAACTTATCTACTGGTTTAAACCCACCATCAGGAAAGGGACGCAGGCTGATAATAGTACACATTGGCAGTTCAGACGGTTTTGTTGAAGGTGGTTTATTAACTTTTGAATCAACTCGTACCGGTGACTACCATGAAGACATGAACGCTGATGTCTTTCAAGAATGGTTCGAACAAATGATAGATCTTCTTCCTAAGAACTGTGTAATAGTAATGGATAATGCAAGTTATCACTCCAGACTTATAGAAGGACTGCCCACAACCAAGTGGTTAAAAAAAGACTTGCAGAATTGGCTGAGTTCAAAAAATATTACGTACCATCCCGGATCTATAAGAAAGGAACTTTATTCGTTGTGTGCCCTTCATAAAGAAAAATTTAAAAAATACGAAATTGATGAAATTGCCAAAAATCGTGGAATGACAGTACTTAGATCCCCACCATATCATTGTGAATTAAACCCGATTGAACTGGTATGGGCACAGATAAAGAGTGAAGTTTCAAGAAAAAATACCACTTTTAAAATTCATGATGTTAAACAGTTGTTTTTGGAGGCCGTAAATAATGTAAAACCTGAAAACTGGGAAAAGGCAGTAAATCACACTATTAAAGAAGAGGAAAAAATGTGGAAGCTGGACAATATTACTGATAAAATGATCGAGCCAGTTATTATAAATCTTGGTTCTGAAAGTTCATCTTCTGAATCTGATTTGGATTTGTAACAAGTAGCTGTAAGTTTTATATTAATATTTTTATTCATCTATTTAACATACCTTAGATGGTTTTAAAAACTCTTTTTCTCTTTTGTAATTTTTAAAAATTAAAAAAAATGTGAATTTTTTAAAACCCTTTTTAATGTAGGCCAGTCAGTTCTAATATAGTGTGTGATAAAAGAGGTCACTTTTGTTTACATACACATAACACTTTATAACACTGAAATAATTCATTTATTTTTTACAATTATTCAAAGTAATTTTTCAATTAATCTTGAGCACGCCCATGGAGTGGTCGGAGCTACCAGTTAAAATTATGCTAATTACTCTCTCGTTCATAAAAATAAACTATAGTTGTTTATGACAGTAATTTTATCAGTAGTAGTCAAATAGTCATTATTCTTGCGCAATTTTCGCTTCTTCTGGTTCTGTTCAGCGAAAATATCAACAGTCTTAAATTCATCACAATACGATAGTTTGTAAAGAAATTTATAAGGTTTCTGTTTGATAATTTTCACTATTTTAATATCTGATAACGCAAAGGTGTTAGAATCAATATTTTTTTGTAATTTGTGCCGATTTCTTCTGCCAAATCCTTGAAATCAATAAAATAATTGTATAAAAATTATCTTACACGATACAGTGAAGAGGTTGTTTTCGCATTTTTTATTAGTACTGGACCGGCACATAAATGGGTCCAGCTTTGCGAACCCTCCTTAATTCTGATTCAATAGTTGCATGAACCGAATCACCCTCATTTTGAGTGTGCCCGGAGATCAGATATTTATGGAGGATGCTTTTGATATTATTGAACTATGTAATAGCGTACATATACATACACGCTTAATAAAAATGTATTTTTTTTGTTGTCTGCAGCAGTTGTCGGCGAAGAAAATGAATTTTCTATCTTCTTCTGCGCTCATAGCTCTCTCTTCAATAAATTTAAAAATACTTGTAGCTATATCATTATCATCTCTGTGGGCATCATTCTCGTTGCAGTCATTGCAAATAGATTGTTTTGTCTTTAAGTCAAAAATACAGTTAGGCTGTATGTAGAGACTTTCGACTTACGTAATAAAACGTTGAATCTTCTCCCTTTGGAGTAGACAATGCTGCTTGTAAATTCTACGTTGCTACGATGACATCTGCTGGCAATTGAGCTTTATCCATCACTTTTTGTTTCGAGGCAAGTCTTTTTTCCTCACTATGTCGCTTGAGTTCTGCTGCATTCTTTTCTCGAAATTTTTCATTGGTGTTGAAATACTGTGAAAAATTGATACTGGTCTTTTCTGGAAGTAAAAAACGATAAGCTCTATTTTTGATTGAAAATACGTAAAAATATCGTCTGATTTCCACAATGTTTGCCTTGTTGTCTGCATTTCTTAACGTAGTCACGATAGATTTGCGTTATTGACTTACCTCCTTCGATAAACTGCCTTGTGGTATTAGCTGTTGTATAGTGACTCTCCACTTTTTAAATTCAATCAATGTGTGCTCTCATGTCGTTCTTACTAGAAGCATCAACTACTTTTCTATTAATGCGTTTACCACGCTGGTCTGGCTGAAACCATCCTCGATTTTAAGAAAACTCGTCGAAATTGCGCGTTTACTGCTTCCCAATGTAGCCATAAAAAAAGCTTTACATACTCTAAGGCACAAATTATTCACTTCAAAATAGAATGGATGATAACATTTTCTAGCATTTTGTTTAGCATAACGATACTGAGTTTTTAATTCAGCTGAGTGACGAACCACAAAATCTCGCTGCTTCTTTCTGCTGCCATGTTCCTAGTATCGATTGAATAAAGATATTCGTATTTCCTCTAACAATTTAGAAGGGCAGTTGTGTTGACAATTTAACGATTTTGTTAGATTTACGAAAAGTATATTCCTTCAATCAGACGAGGTTGCATTTTGTTGCCAACATTGTTCAATGTTTACTCGGACCAGTTAATTAAAAAGGCACTTGAATGGCAACCATATGGAATAGAAATCAACGAAGAACTACTTAATGTGATTAGATATGCAGATTAGATATTTTAGAACAGGTCAATAGATTTAAGTACCTGGGATGTTGGATCGATAGCAGCTTAAATCCTGATCTAGAAATATGATCGAGAATAGAACAGGCCAGAAACTCTTTCGAAAAAATAAAAAAACTGCTTTGTGATTCTCGAATAAAACTCGAAATTCGACTACGTTTATCAAAATGCTACGTCTGTTCGACTCTTCTATATGCAGTGGAAACGTGGACCCTTAAAACATCAAACGTAAATAAATTGGAGGCCTTTGAAATGTGGATCTACCGGAGAATACTCAAAATTTCATGGACATCGCATACCTCAAACGAAGAAGTACTGCATAGAATAGGCAGGGAAAGAGAACTTTTTAACACAGTAAAAGTTAGAAAAACATCATACCTAGGCCACATACTGAGAAATAATAAGTACCAATATGCCCAACTTATAGTGAAAGGAAAAATCGAGGGAAAGAGAGGCCTAGGAAGGAAAAGACTATCGTGGCTCAGAAACATCCGACAATAGACAGGGCTAAATTTTGAACAGCTAATAAGAACAGCTGAAAATAGAGAAGAGTTTAAAATTGTAGTAGCCAACCTCCATTGAGGAGAGGGCACTTTAAGAAGAAGAAGAAGAAGATATGCAGACTATATAGTAATTCTGTCGGATAATATCGAAGGTTTTCAAATTCTGCTTGATCGTATTCACGAGGTAGGAGAGGAAGTTGGCATTAAAATAAACTCAAACAAAACCAAATTTTTAGTATTTAGTCGTGAGCCACATCCCGATGCAAAGCTTCAATTAAACGGAGTCCAAGTTAAAAAAATTCACAAAATGACATATTCGGGAACTGTGATAACAGACCAACTAGATCCAGACATAGAAATAAAAGTAGAATAGCAATGACTAAAACTACTTTTATGAAATTTAAATGAAGTCATTTCTTTGCAATAATCATCTCAATTTAGAACTAAGACAAAAAATGGTTAAGTGCTATGTTCGGTCCGTACTTTTGTACAGTGCAGAAGTGTGGACGCTAAAAGTATCGATCATGATCAAAATTAATGCATTGGAAATGTGGGTTCATATATGAATGCTGAAGATATCTTGGACAGCATGGAAAACTGATGAAGCAGTACTAAGGAGCGTCAACAAAGATAGACAAGTGCTAAAGACCGTTAAACATCAAAAAATGTCTTATCTGGGACGTATAGTAAGGAGAAGTCGATATAATATATTACAACTGATTCTTATAGGGCAAAATAGAGGGCCGTAGAGGTGTAGGAAGAAAACAAGTTTGTTGGTTAAAAAACATTCGTGAATGGACTCAGATATCAAATGCAAGACAATTATTCCATATTGTAGAAGATCGAGAAGCCTTCGCAATGGTGATCACCAACGTCGAATAATTCTGATATGGCACGCGAAGAAGAAGAAGATATTCTGTTTGGCCTTGTTATTTTTCACTCCGAAGTACAGGCAACTCGTTTTTCCCCTTTTTATAGTGGATCCGCCTTTGTTTTCTGGTAGAAGATTATTTGGATCAACCAATACTCGCGCCGCATTTACTTTCAACCACTCTGAATGTAAGAGTGAACTTTGTGCCCTTACTTCGAGAGTATTGCAGTTAAAATGTCCCAGTCATCGAGGATTATAGAGCTAAGAATCCTCTATATGTAAGTGTAGACATCTTAAAAACGACCAATTTTGAGTTGTCCTGGTATCGTTGCCAGGAAAGCGATATATTCTACATACTGTTTTTGTGCAATGTAATGCTTAGGCGGTCATAAATTGAGCTTACAATAATTTCGCAATTAATTTTTAGTTTGACATATACTGTACTCATAATGTTAAATAATGTTATCTTTTAATGGTATTGCACTATCTTCTTTTGCTTCATTGTCAGGATGTATATTGTAGTACATATGTATCCTATAAACTTTATGAAAGATTGTTTAATGAAAGGTGTTTCAGAGATAAGACACAAATCAACTTCTTCTATGTCTAAGATTGCTTGCATCTCATTTTGATATTGTAGCAGTCCATTGGCATTCCATTTTATAATTCGTAGTTGCTTAGCCCTTTCAAATTTTCGGTATAGCTCTTTTAGCGCTGTGTTCCAATTTGGTCATTCTTATATCTAATTGAGTTATTTTATCATCTATCTTGATGAATTTTTAATACAAGTTTAAATTAAAAAATTATAAGCAAACTGACTGAAATACAATTACATCGTGAAGAACAGGTGACTTCTAGAGGGAAAAAATACTATTCTGGTTAATATCAGAATTTCTGATCAACTAATGGATGCACTCTGAATACTACACTGTGTGCTCTAAAAGCAGCAAATTTTATGTAAAACTTAACTGACAAATATTTGTTATTTGTTCTTCTTAACTGTATTTGTGGACGGGACGTTACTTACTCCCATTATATAGTTATTTCAGGTTCAAGGGAGTTTGCCGTATAGTTGATTCTCTGGCATGGATCTATATATTTCAACAGTCGTGTCTGTGAATATTAATGTTCGTTAAAGGAATGCATACATACATAATTATAAAGTATTTGCTTTGTTTAATATGCAAATCTTTGCCATGGAGCTTTACCAGTATACAATTAACTCTCGCTGTAAAGAGAACGAAGATAAAATATGAATAGTGGACATAAAACATTTAAAATAATTATTTTCCACACTAAATAAATGTGAATTAAGTTAAACTGAATTATGGAAAAACATAAGAGATCGTGGTTTTCACGAAATACTATATTATTTTCATATGGATGCATATTACGTAAATGTAGCTATCTATGAAATTATGACATGTACAGCTGGTTCCTAAGAAACTGATACGATTCTTAAAGCGTATTTTGTAGCAAATTGAGCAGTGTGTTTTGAAAAATAAATACTTATTATTTACATACTGTCACTGTCACTGCCAAATCTTGAAATTTGTTAGATAACTTATTCTGTTCAGCCTTAAAAAATGGCCCCACTGGAATGGACACTAAATGAAAATTAAAGATGGTTGGTCACTATCCGTAGCGAACCATTTTAAGCGGAACAAACCTTTTTAATATTAATAAAAGATGGAGAAAACAAGAAAATCTCGAAAGAAAGCAAAGTTCTGGAAGACCAAAAATATCTATCGCTCACGAAGATCGTACGCTTTCGGAGAGATTAAAAGAGAATTCTTTTGAAGATGCGAAAACTGCAACGATTATGTCACAGTTTCCAGGAACAAAGACAATAACTTAAGCAATCAAGACTTATATTTGCATTAAACCATCAGCTACAAAATCAAAATTTTTGGAACAGGGTAATATTTACACATGAGGAAATCTTTCAGTTTTTTAAAAAGGGCAAAATTGAGGTGTATAGACCAGATAATAATAGATTTAATCCTCTATATGTTGATTACATAGAACTATTACATCTTACAGGACTTGACACTAAGGACATCCAGATTATAAAAAATCTATATTGGAATCAAACAGCCCACATGAAGAATGAACGTATGGTGAGTGAAAACGTAACCATTTCGAGAGGGGTTAGACAGGGCTGTATTCTTGGGCCACTGCTATTCAACCTGTACACGGAACAAATATTTCTAGAGGCACTGGAAGAGTACAACGAGGGCATCAAGATTAATGGCGTACCAATAAGTAATTTTCGATATGAAGATGATAAAGTTATACTGGCCGATAACATCGAAGGTTTACAGATGATGCTAAATAGAGTAAATACAACTGGCCAATTTGGACTGACGATCAATAGAAAGAAAACTAAGTTTATGGTGATCAGTAAACAGAACATTCAAAATATCGACCTGAATATTGAAGCTGAACGTATTGAAAGAGTACACCGATTTAAATATCTGGGATATACAGTAAATGATAAGTGGAACCCAGACGTAGAGATTAAGATCCGAATTGAAATAGCAAGAAATTCATCAAAATTAGAACGCTCTTAAGCAACCGCCACCTAAGCGTTAACCTCCGATGGCGCGCCACGAAATGCTACGTACTCTCTACGCTACTTTACGGAGTTGAAGGGTGGACGTTAACAGCAGCAACTATAAAGAAGTTAGGGCTTCTAGAAATGTGGCTGTATCGACGCATACTGAAAATACCTTGGACAGACAGAGTGACCAACACAGAGGTATTAAGACGAATGGGTAAAGAGGTGGAATTGTTAACAACTGTTAAAAGGAGGAAAGCGTCATACCTGAGCCATGTGTTCCGTAATGATAAGTACAGTCTGCTACAGCTTATCGTGGAAGGCAAGATTGAAGGTAGAAGAGGTCTGAGCAGAAAGAAGAAATCCTGGCTGAAAAACTTAAGAGAATGGTTTCAAATACCAGAAGCTGCGAACATAATACATGCGGCACAAAACAGAGAAACCTATCGTTTGATGGTCGCCAGCCTTCGGTAGAAGACGGCACATAAAGAAGAAGATATGTTGATAGATATCGAGCAGCTGGTCATTTTAGCGTCAATATATGGGAATGGATTGCATCTAGAGGAATGGGAATGGTGTGGAGTATTGATGGCAAGTTTGTTGGGCAGACTTGTCTGAATATTCTAGAAACCATTATGTTTTCTAGTGTAGAACAGTTGTATCCAGAAAATAATTTTATCCTCGAACAAGATAATTGTTCTGTTCACACTGCAAATATAATAAACCAGGGGCTCCAGAATAACAACATTAAAACCTTACCATGGCCCAGCTACAGTCCAGAGTTAAACCTAATCGAGAATGTGTGGGGGGTTATTATAAAACGGTTGTATCGCCGTAATTTTATACCTCGAAATTCTGAGGAGCTGTGACACGATATAAAACAGGTTTGGGAAGAGCTTTCTGAAGAAGCGAATTTCATAGTTCCTTTCAGGCAGATGGACCGAAGACTACGAGCTGTTATCAATGCTGACGGAGATATTACAAAATATTGATTTTATGTTTATATACCTAAATTTAGTGTAGTTTTGGTCTTTCAGACCCTCGCTTTCTGTCAAGAGTTTCTTGTTAATAGAAAAACTGTGGTTCTGTTTACTGCCTCCTGCCTACTGATAGTTCCCAGTTATCTTTTAATTTGGTAACAATTCTTGCTTTAATATATTGTTGAGTTAAGTGGTTTATTTTATTATTTAATTATATAAAATTAATAACAACAACCCTATTTTAAGTAAAACCCATCATTTATATACTCTTTATAAAATGCAGGAATTTAAAATATTATGAAAAGTTAGACCTTAATAATCATTACAATTTATGATTTACATATGTAATCAATTGTTTGTTTTTTGTTTTTTATTTTATTATTAGTCTGTCATAATAAATATAATATAATGTCAGACCAATCAAATACTCTGCTCAAAATGATCAAATCTTACTGAGAGTCGTATCAGTTTTTTTAGTAACCAGCTGTACATGAAAGGGAATATAGGAATTTCCACTATCGTTTTAAATCGTTTTTCTCTTATTTAAAACTATCTACAATTCTATTACCCAATATATATATAATACGTATTCCTAAAACAATATTTTACAGTGAACAACTACTTCAAGATCTCTTTATTGGTTTGCTATCACCGCACTCGATTGTGGAATCATCAATACACAACCGTACTGGCCTAGTTATCGCCCGCAAATACCTGCACGTTACAGAACATCGGGATGCCGGAAACGAGGAAGAAAATACCGTCAACATGAAGAGATAAGCATAAAACAAATCGTCCTTGACAGCCGAATGCTTTTTTCAACAGAAATAAAATGTTCATTTGACATTTCCCACCCCCGTTTTATTCCTTTTCCCTTATTTTCCAGTGTCACAATCACCATTCATTCGAGAGATTACCATGACAATGCCTAAATGAAAGCGAAAAGAATCGTATAAAAAAATATTGATTTAAATTTACGAATTTCTTGTATACATTTTTGCGATGGAAAAAAGACACAAATGTTTTAAAATTGTTTTTTTCTCGTAATATAATTTGAAAATTGCTTTAGGGAAGAAAGTATGAAAACTATAAAATCTTACTATGATCTGCTTTTTCTTACCTTTATATTAACCTTTTTATTTATTTAATTACTTTAATTAATCATTTAATTAATTATCTAAGTGTCGCAAAATCATACATAAAAAAAATAATCTCGGGGTGCCATTTTATTATACAAAAAAATAAATCAGCTTAGATTATACTTATCTTTTCTCGTGGCTTCTAGTATCTCTTAGTTGTTTTTTATCGGGATAAAAAAGGAAAAGGAATTAAATAGAAATAACATAAATAAACAAATACAAATATCTTTTATTATCAAAAAAAATAATATTAAGATTTATCAAATAAATTCCATGGGCTTAACTGTCCCAATGAAAATTGTACCACATAAAATAATTTTAATCTACCAAATATTTATCTGTTTATAGCAGTACCAACACGATATAAAAACATGATAAAATCATCAAAAACGTACCCAGGTGCCGATGTTCCTACGGACCATAATCTGTTGGTATGCAGAATGGTCATGAGAGTAAAACGGCTCGAGAAAAGATCTAATTTAAACATAATTGATATTAAGAAACTCACTAACCCAGAAACCGAAATAAAAGTACGAGAACAACTAGGAAAGAAAATAAACGACATTAACGAGAACACGTCGGACGTAATAGAGAGATGGGATAAATCGAGGGAAGCAATCCAAACAACATGCGCGACTCTATTAAAGCGTGACAGACGGAAGAAGAAAGAATGGATGTCTGATGAGATAATGGATATGATGGATGAAAGACGTAAATTCAAGAATAAAAATGCAGAAAAATACCAGCAGATCCACAAAATCATAAGAACGAAAATTCAAGAAGCCAAAGAAAAATGGTTTTCCAACGAATGCAGGAAAATAGAACAATACCAAAGAAAATACGACAGTTACAATATGCACAAAAAAATAAAATCAATGACAAACAAGAGGAAATTCAATAAGTCAACTAACAGCATAAAAGATGGCGATGGAAATCTTATCTCGGAGCCATCAACGATCTTAGAAACATGGAAATCATACATAGAAAAATTATTTGCATCTGACAGGACTGATGATCACCTATATGGAGAAGGAGAAACAATACCTTTAATCCTTAAATCGGAGATAGAAGATGCCATTGCAGCACTAAAAAACAATAAGTCAGCAGGTCCGGACAATGTACCCTGCGAAATATTAAAGATCCTTTGTAAATCAGACAAACAGTTCCTTGATAATCTAGTTGAACTTTTTAACAACATATATAATAGCGGTAAAATCCCGGAGAACTGGCTGCAGTCAACATTTATTACAATCCCGAAGAAACCAAATGCCCAGATCTGTGATGATTACCGGCTTATAAGCTTGATCAATCATGTCACTAAAGCGTTCACTAAGATCATTCATAGAAGAATATATGATAAATGTGAGTCAAATATTGATAGATCGCAGTTTGGCTTTCGTGGGCACTTGGAACTAGAGAAGCAATTTTCGCTCTCCAGGTGCTTATACAGCGGTGTAGAGACGTTGATAAGGACGTGTATTTGTGCTTTGTGGATTTTAGAAAAGCATTTGACAATGTCAATCATGAACAATTGATAGATATTCTGCGAAAGACAGGTATTGACGACAAGGACATTCGAATTGTGGCAAACCTATACTGGGGTCAAACAGCAAGAGCAAAAATTGGCAACGAACTCACTAAAAGTGTGCAGATCAAAAGAGGTGTCCGTCAGGGGTGTATATTATCCCCACTCCTATTCAATATTTATTCCGAAGAAATATTTAACAAATCTATGGAAAATGCAAATGAGGGCATAAAAATAAACGGCGAGTTAACGAACAATATAAGATATGCCGACGACACGGTGATCCTTACCAGTACCATAGACGAATTACAGCAGGTAATGGAAAGAGTTTATTCAGTTAGTGAGGAATACGGCCTGAGCCTCAACTTCAAGAAAACAAATTGGATGCTGATAAGCAGGAAGCAACAGCCTGCTCGACAGTTACGGATAAGTAACATACTAATTGACCATGTAGAATCTTATGAATACCTTGGCACCAACGTAAATGCAAAGTGGGAACAGGCCACAGAAATTAAGGCGAGAATAGAACGAGCTAGAGCAGCATTTAGCAATATGAAAAAGCTTCTTATAAGCAGGGATTTGTCTCTTCCCTAAAACTACGTCTAGTTAAATGCTACATTTTTCCGATCTTACTGTATGGTGTAGAGGCCTGGACGCTGACGGAGACGCTCACGAGAAAACTAGAAGCATTCGAAATGTGGGTGTACCGACGCATTCTTCGTATATCCTGGACCAAACATGTCACCAACATAGAGGTAATCCAAAGAATCGGAAAGAAGAACGAAATCGTGAATACAATTAAACAAAGAAAGCTTGAATATCTAGGCCACATATTGAGAAACGATAAGTACCGTCTACTGCAATTGATTGTCCAGGGAAAAATAGACAGTAAGCAAGGGCCAGGCAGGAGAAGACACTCGTGGCTCCAAAATCTGAGGAAGTGGTTCGGGCTCACATCGGTCGAACTATTCAGAAGCGCCGCAAACAAGATCAGAATTGCCATGTTAATAGCCAACGTTCGCAACGGACAGGGCACTTGAAGAAGAAGAAATATTTATTGGTTTGTTTTTTATAACATTGATAAAAGAACATAAACAAGAAATTTAAAAATTTTGAAATATTGGAATCTTTGTTCATGTGTTTTTGTACTTAAAAAATATAAAATTCTGAATATTATAAAAAGAAACCTTTTAAATTTATTAAGCAATATTACTAATTATCCTTTGACGTAAAAAAACACTTTTATAAAATTTATGGTATTTTAAAATAGCGATAATTTTTGATCTTCTGATGGTATAGTCTTTTATTTGAAACATACAAAAATTCTGTTACATAAAGTTGTTGACTGACCTGTTAATTCACACACGACGATGTCTCCTTTCGGCCAAAACAGCTCCCTCTTATGTTAGGCTACCAATCAAAGTCTTCTCCGTTCTAAGTATCAAACTATCAGCATACCAGCAACTCTTTCTCCAAAACACGAGCAGGCCTCTTTTACCAGTACTCGTTCACCAAACTCTAAAATTCTCTCCTCTCTTTTATATACTAACAATCTCCTGAGACCCAAGTATTTTTTTTAGTGGGTGTCGCAAATATTTTTAATAGTTATAGTGCTTGTAACTTACTCACTTGGACTTTATAGAATCAAGGAGGTATTCGACTTCTCAACTTTGACCTATCTCTCGTTCCACCTTTCAGCCACCCACTTCTAACTATTAAAAACACTGGTACTTGCTTCTTAACTGACTACACTTGCTTCTTTTGAATGCCCATCACATAATATTCTTTTCTACTGTAAACCTTCAAAACATTCACTCTCTTTCATCCCCATTCCAAACTCGCTAACCAATCAAAAAATTTCTACACCCCTTCTCTTATTTTACATCAGAAAAATCCAAGCGTCGCTTCTAAACAACTTTTTTTGACAATGATAACGGTTTCATCTTATACTTTCTAAATACAATAACTACCTGGTGGCTTGGCTTTTCCAGCGAAACAAAACAAAAGGTTTTTTAAATATAATATCTACAAATACCGGGAAACAATTGTCTATTCACATTTAAGTATTTACTAATGTAATAAAATTTTTATTCTATCTTTGATTGGTACAATGAAACATAACAATATATACTTTATTATTATAGTGTATTATTCATTCATGGGTTCATACCGATAACGAATAGAATGGCACTATTGAAATTAAACGCTATACCGTGCAACATAAATATCATTGTAGTGCATGCACCAACATCTGATAGCACTGAGGAAGAATTAAACAGCTTCTACGATGACTTAAACAAAACACTCAATGAAACTAAAAAAGAAGAAGTAAATTTGATTTTAGGTGACTTCAACTCGAAGGTAGGGAAAGGAAGAGATGAAGAAGTAGTAGGAGAACACGGACTGGGAAAACGTAATGAAAGAGGTGAAAGACTAGTTTAGTTTTGTAAAGATAACGAACTCATTATCAAAAACACGTGGTATAAACTCCCAAATCGAAGAATATATACATGGAAACCAACAAGAGATAATGGTGAAATTATAATAAGAAACCAAATAGATTACATAATAATAAATCAATGATTCTGAAATGCCATAATATCGGCTAAAGCGTACCCAGGAGCAGTTATAACAAGTGACCACAATCTAGTTCTAGCAAAAATGAAACTCAAGTTAACAAAGTTGAAAACCAATCTGAGAAAACTAAAAGAAACTGATGTATACCAACAATTCAAAGAACAAGTGCACAACACAAATTAGTTACACAGCATTTTATGCATATTCATGAAACTAATCTTCTTCTAATAATTCTTCTTATTTCTTTTGAGTGGTCTAGTTGACTATTTAGTTCAGTTTTAGATATTTATGGAAATACAAAAATAAATAAACATTTTGTACGATATTTCCTCGAAATGAAACGCATATATAGCGAAAAAGAGACAAGCAAGACCGAAGCTTTACACTTTGAATCATTGTTCAGGACGATCACACTAATAAATCAGTATTAGAGAGACGTATTGGGAATTTTAATGGAACCGGAAAGGGATATATGGAGTGGTAATTAAATTCTCACCAAATAAAGGGTGAGGCCCTGGATTTAAGATAAATAATGACTTTATTTGTGTGACTTTATCTTTACACTTATAATCAACAGTATAGAGGAATTAAACTGACAAATGTGGTACTTAAAACGTTCAACGCATTGACAGAAAAAAAAAGTTTTTGACAAAAAATTAACAAATTATAAAAATAGTATACTTCTTAAAACTGAATAGTAAACATAGAGGTATACCATAATGGAAGAATCGCTGTTATAATTTAAAAAAAGTAGTTTTTTATTTAAGAAATTTTCCTTCAATTGAAGATTTAATAATAGAACTGGATGATGAGGGGTCAAGGTTTATACCAGGAACTAAAAATTGTTACAATATAAAAAAACTACCATTAGAGTTACTGCATTTACATACGAATTAACAATTTATTACAAAAATAAAGCTTAGTGGGGTTTTTCACCAAAGCCAGGAGGTACCGGGAGAAAATTGCATGAGTTCTAAATAAGCAGGAATTACATGGGAGTATTCAAATACAACGCCGGTCCACAGCGTGCGTGACTGGGTGAGGCCAAGCCGTTTTGAGCAGTCCTATCTACCGCCAATTCGAGTATTTTCTGCCGAGTGGATTCTGCCATCTTTCAGTCAAGTTTGGTGTTTCAACAAGTTGATTGATATTGGGCAATTATTGATATATAAATGTTAATTATTATCTTATCTAGGAGGAACCAGAGGTACAGAAAGCTGGATACTGACAAAAAATTGAGAAAATGAAAAAAATAAAGAAGTAATGCAAAGCAAAAAACCTGAAGACTGGGAAGAGTATTTCAAAGAACTTTTGGTAGAGAATAGAGTCGAATTTCAAGAACATAGAAATTAAAACCAAGATAGAATCTCAAAGCACCCGGACCAGGGAATATTCCCGGAGAATTGTTTAAGTATGGAACGAACAAATTGTACGAATGTCTTCGACAACTATTTCAAGAATGCATAAACACAAGCGAAATCCCTAGTACCATTTATTAAACGTTGACCAAGCTTACTTTTGAAAAATATTTCACCGTCAGATTGTTTACCATAATACCATATGCACCAACTTCTTTATTTTGAAGTGAAGGTAGAAAACGCAATGACATTACAGCAAAAGAAGGAAAACACTTGCATATCGAATCTAATGTCTTAATATCTTCTGCAGCTTCAACTTCTTAAGTTCAAGTGTAGGTAGAAGACGCAAAATCATTGCAACAGAAGGAGAAAGGTTGCATAACGAAAAATAAAAACTTGACATCACGAAATCATCAATGGCAAAAAAAAGGAAAGAAAGATACAACTTATCATTTTCTGATGAGCCTCAAAGACCCTATTAACAGCCTTCTTATAAATTTACAAAGTTTTCGGAGCTTAAAAATTATGGAAATTGTAATGAAGGAAATTGAGCAAAATCAGAAACTCAATAATGCCAGTCTGTACACATTCAATTACACTGAATATGTTTCGCAGTCCACTTCTACACTGAACAATTCAGGAGATATTATACTTTCACCGATGACAGAATATATGTTAAATTTATATGTACAATATCTAAATCTATCTAAATTTACATTTGTAAATACTATTTAGGCCAGTTCATTTTTTTTTCTTTTTGCTTACCGATTTTTATCAATACAATTTTTTAAAACATATTACTAAGTGGTTTTTACACCACAAGTCTTAGTTACTTACCGAATAGTCACAATTAGCCTTTCTTCACATAAAATAGCTCTTCTATAGTTCGGGTTTCTTGTGTGGATTTTTGGACAAATGGATTCCATTATACAGATAACGATCTTGTTTTGTTGACCATAGGAATTAAGATTTATTGCAATTACATCTCTAAAGTATATTTATTATAATCTCTAAAACTAATTTTTTGGTTATTTTTTAGCCTCAATAGCAATACGAATAAATAAGTAAGTAAATAAGTAATATGCTTTATTGTCACTGAAAATTGTACACATTTTATGGACAAAGCTTATAACAATAACACAAGAAATAAGAAAAAAAATCAGAATACGAACCTTTTGTACTTTTAAATTAAAAAAAAAAATCGGTTGCCTGTAAAGTCGGTTTTACGGGCGAAGATTTTACGTGACAACGTCTTTTTCTCGGTAGAATATTTATTGATATGACTGAATCGACTGAATTACGGTTGATTGCAGAGTGATTTAAACTAATAATTTACTTAACACTATCAACATTTGTCAATAGTATGACATAACCTATAAACTCAGTTTCTCAACTTTTGTGTCAATCTAACAATTAATCAATCAATCATAGTTTACGATAATGAAATATTAGTGTACAATTATTTACCTTTATTGTTGTAGTTGTTGTAAATGACGAATCAAAGCACTCAGTGATGCCACTCCTCACGATTTATCGTGAGATCTCACGAATTGAAGACAAATCTCACGATCTCACGATTAAGGTCTTACATCTTACGATTTTTAACTTTTTTTTTAAATTTCAAGTGTTTCTAATAAAATGCATGGGAGGAAATCAGCTTTTTTTAGATTGTCACCTTGAAATATCCATAAATTGATTGTATTTTTGTATCAAAGTGGGCTACTCCAATTAACTCAATTAATATACACAAAATAATATAAACAAAGCTTAAAAGGTTCTTTATGCTTTGAAAGTGGTTTATAAACAACTGAATTGTAATGTATATTTTACCGCCTTTAATAAATATGAAGTATAGACTAAATTTTGTGTAAAGAACAAACATTCAACAGACCTAATAGTAAAAACATATTGATTTAAGTGTGAATTTGAGATAATGTGCTGACAAAATGTTAAATCCTAAGAAAACAAAATTATGTTTTTATGTATATTCATTATACTTAATACTCTTGGGTAAAATACCTCATATCATATATGTCTTTAGACACAGTTAATAATTTTCATTGAAGTTTAAACTATAAAGAATGTTTACAATCATTGCTCAATATTAAATGGATAAATCCATAGCAATATTATAAAAGAATATAGGTCCCTAGGTAATTTCCTAAAATTATATCTGATACTGGTGGTTCCCCCTAAAATAGGACACTGTAAGCACTCCACATTTTCACTACAGACACAGCTGACGATACTTTCAACGATTTTCAAATTTAGCGATTCAACGCGCCTAATTCTCTAGTGCCGCGCGCAGCGGACCGATCATGTTTGAGTGGGAGAGAGACGCAAGGCATTCGCCGGTCCGGCGGGCCTCTCTCTCGTTCGGTGACTCACTGTAACAGACGTGAGCGGGCGTTACACTTTTTCTTAAATGACTCCGAGCCACAACCTAATTTAAGACGTTGTCACGTCAAAACAATAAAATTTTTCCATGCCTAAACATAAAAAATACTACCTAATTAAGAACCTACAAACTTTGTAAAATGTACCTAACAAAAAATAAAAATTAGGAAAACAGATTAATGAATTAAGGGCTCAAATATTCCATCTTCTTGTGCTAAACAGTAACCAAATCTGTCATACAGATTTCTCCTCATATTTTGGAGTAGGGCTGGTGTAATGCTTGCAGAGAAATAAAGTATTTTTGCCCTTAATTCGACTAGGTTTGTGGCCCTTTCAAACTAATGCCTATAAATGTTTTCTTTGAGAAAACCCCAAAAAAAAGACATCGTTAGGCGCTAAGTCACAGAATCTAGCAGGCCATTTAATTGTACCACGTGTACTTTTCAGTCAATCAGGAAACGTTTGATTCAGGAAGTCAATAGTTGCTCTAGAGTTGTGAGCCGAACACCCATCCTGTTGGAAATAAACCTCCTGAAAATTAACGGGAAGGCGTCGAACTGCCGGAATGATCTCATTCTGTAAAAGTTGTAAATATTTATGCCCGTTTAGACTTCCATCGATAAAAAATGGACCGACAATATGTCGCCTAACATCTCAGTCCAAATATTTAACTTTTGCGGATGCTGCGTTCGCACTACAACACTGAGGTGCTTATTTTTTCGAGAATAATACCTTACAACGGATGGATTGTGTTTTTTTATGTAATGAAAATAAAGATTCGTCAGAAAATAACATATTTTTTAAAAAGTGTACATTCTGTTTATCGAACATAAATTCACAAAACTCCATGGACCTAAAGTTACCTTCTGGAAACAGTTCTTGTGTTGGTTGTATCTTAAAACAGTAATACCCATTCTTTTTGAGAACTTGCTGGACAGTTCGAGCATTCACGTTCACTTCCTTAGCAATTTGTACACTATTGCAGGGTTCACTAGCTTTCACAAAAGCACAAAAATCAATATCCCTGTTTTGACGCTCCTCATCGACAGGTCTAACACGTGGTTCATTACCTTCATGACACTTTTTGAACTGTTTACATATCCCGAAGTTTGAAAATGTTTAATGGTATTTTTAACTGTTGTAACACTTGGTGAGGGCCTATTTTCAAAGGCAATAATAAATAAATCAATTACTTCGCGTATCGAATGACCCTGAAAGTACCATGTTACAAGTTGCACTTTTTCTTGGACGGTATACAACGTAATAGGCATTTTATTAATTATTTGTTTATTCTTTCAGAATTTCGTTTGAAATTTTTAATGTCAATGTGACAATTACGATAAGTCGTACCTACTGTGAAATGAATATAGAGGTGGAAACGTGTAACACGTCATAGCGATTGCCATTGTATTGTATGATCAATAAAACAATGTCATGATCCTGTATAATAAATAGTAGGGGTACTCATTCTAAAATATCTAAAAAAAACTTTCTTTATCTTCTCTGAGTTTTCCGTATAGAGTTACGAACTGTCCTAGTTTCATCAACTTTATTGATATTGTGAGTTCAGTATCGTCTTCGTTCTCCCACATATTCGTAATCAAGTGAGGAACTGACAATGAGACTGATTAACTTAAACTGAGAGGAAGCACCTCTCACTACAATGCCGAATTTGATACTCACTACCATTTGATAGCGAATCGGTTTCAGTGCGAATGCAGCCAGATTTCGCTTGGCCCGGCGTTACATAGTTTTGCCCGGTCCGTCTCGTCTCGACTTTGGTGTGTGACGCCCCTTTTAGAACCCGCTCTTTAGTTATAATCTTTTTAGTAGAAAGTTTGTTATCAATTACAAAATTATGCATGAAAAAAAAATGGCAATAAACGTTTCTATATTTGGATATCAAATCTCAAAAAATAAAAAACAATCAGAAGTTTATCAGTTAGAGGCAGTTATCTATAAAAGTAATTAGATACCATAATTACACGTGTTTTAATGGAATATAAAACGTGGGTTGGATTAACCAAGTTGTTGTACTTAAATAATTCCCGTAATCATAAATTCAAGTTAAACCATGTATTCTGTTGTAAACTATTGAAAGGTTTACGACCAATAAATAATAAAATCGTTCCCGTTGGCAATTTATCCCAGCGATTCTATTTCCTCCAGTAAATACTTAAAACAAAAAGCGCTTGAGACCAAAATTGTTGGCTTTTCTCTCGCTTCGGTTATTACAATCACAAAAAAATCAGTTCAATATTTATTTCCCCGGAGTGTAAAACCCTCCCTTCTGGGACGGGGTAAATCTACCTCTGTTTCTCCATTTGAATCATTGAACAGGACGATTAGAGTAATAAATCAGCATTAAGGGCGATGTACACTGAATTTTTATGGAACTACCCAGGGATAAATGGAGGAGGTAATTAAATTTTCAGCAATTAGGGGTTCGCGTCGGTGTTAACGCTCATGGACAACTTTTTGGGGCTAGAAATTGCATATATAATTGAATAAACAGCCATTTCAATTCTACGCAGTTTAATTTTATTAGTTTCAGGCATACTATATCAATTTGTAACCTATCATTATTAACTATTTGTTTGATATATTTTTTTTGTTATAATAATATTACAAGATTAGTAAAATAATTGACCGATAGATAATTTTTTATTATGTAAGGTGAAAATATAACTTTACTAATTTGCTGCACTAATTGTTTCTAATTTCCCTAGTGCTCTGTAGCTGGATAAATTGGATAATAACGTTGTCAACTAGGAACTGAATTGTCCATTTCTTTCTCGATATGTACTAAATATTTTATCTTCTTTTTGAAGTGCCATATCCATCCTTGGATGCTAGCCACAATTTTGTTGAATTGTGATCAGTTTTGTGCCAGGAGTGTATGCGAATCAAGTCCTATCCATTCGCGGATTTTCTTCAACCAGAAATACTAGAGAATGTTCATGGTTGAAAAAGTTTTTTATTACCACCGGAAACTGGTCTTTTATTCTTTCGTCAGTTGTATGACTTATAACAGGTATTTTTTAGAGGTATAGAAATGTAAGTTGGAAACACTTTTTTACCTGTCGGCCATTTTGACAGCTGTCAAGTGAATTATGTTAAATTTGGTTTGGCATTGCAGAATCAATGGACTTGACACCTGAACAACGTTTCCAAATTGTGCACATTTATTTTGAAAATTATGGTTTTGTTCGAAATACGTATCGTGTACTACGTCCATTTTATGATCAACCTAATAGTCAAACAAAGCAATTAATTCAATTACCCATAGAAAGTTTTTGCACCAATTTTATTGTAAATGAAAATACGCATCCACAGAGACATTGTACAGTGCGTTTAGAAGAAGTTGTTGCTGCTGTAGAACGTAGCATAGAGGAAGACCCAAATCAGTCTCTACGTCAACCACTTTAGGGAAGATTTTACGACAAGATTTTAGTTTGTGTGTTTACAAAATCCAGCTCATGCAGGAATTAAAGCTACACGATCATTTAGCAATGCGTAGATGCGGTGAATGTACCCAAATCAAGATTGCCGTTGATCCCGATTTTCATAAGCAAATTTTGTTTAGTGACGAAACTCACTTTTAGTTGAATAGCTAGTCAACAAACAAAACTGCCATATTTGGAGTGACAATAATCTTTAAGTGTTTGTTGAGAAACCATTAGATTCAAAAAAACTGACTGTTTGGTAGTCTTTACGGGCTGGTTATAGGCGCATTCTCAGAATATCATGGATGGACCGCGTCACTAACACGCAAGTACTCCAAACTTTAGATAAAAGATGCGAAATTCTAAATGAGATAAAAACTAGAAAGATGGAATACTTGGGGCACATTGTGAGAGGTGAAAAGTACGAACTTTTAAGAAATATCATGCAGGGAAAAATTAAGGGCAAAAGAAGTGTGGGAAGAAGAAAAATATCATGGCTTCGTAATCTACGTGAATGGTTCGGGTGTAGTTCGGTTGAACTTTTTAGGCGCGCTGCTAACAAAGTCGCAGTGGCCATGATGATTTCCAATCTCCGCTAGGAGTGGCACGAGAAGAAGAAGACGGGCTGGTAGAATCATTGGTCCATACTTCTTTAAAAACGATCCTGATCAGAACATTACAGTCAATGATAACCGCTATAGGGCCATGATTATTGACTTTTTCATTACTCAATTGAACAACCATGATATGCAGGAGCTGTGGTTTCAATAAGCCAGCGCAATATTTCACACAGCTTGTGCCACAATTGATTTATTAAAGGAAACGTGTGGTAACCGCATAGTTTTACGTTTTGGACGTGTGAATTGGCCTTCAAGATTGTGCGATTTAACACCGCTAGACTATTTTCTGTGGGGATATGTGACGTCGCTAGTCTATGCCGATAAACCTGAAACGATTGACCACTTGGAAGACAATATTTGCCGCGTTATTGCCGATATACGGCCATTAATGTTAAAAAAAATATATTAATTAGATTTTGACTGCATTTAATAAAAAACAAATCATCATTATTGTCTTTGCATCTATTCCTATGCTTAGTTGTATTAAACATTGTGTTACACATAAAAGAAAAATTATCTTTTAAAATTAGTGCTTAATTTATACAAGCAGTCTCGAGAGAATTATAGTTATTAAGTTAA
Organism: Diabrotica undecimpunctata; assembly: GCF_040954645.1. NCBI lineage: Eukaryota > Metazoa > Arthropoda > Insecta > Coleoptera > Chrysomelidae > Diabrotica > Diabrotica undecimpunctata. The sequence goes on from NC_092804.1 coordinate 5,992,253, forward strand.
AACCCTATTCATTTTACAAATTCCCAATTGTCAATAGAAGCACGTGAAAGCCAAACAGGGTCATACTGATGTGTATCATATGATTTTTAAAAATATTTACTTTTGAAACTGTTAGTGTAAGAATTTCTTGAAATTTAATCATTATATCACAATTAAACTAAACTCTAAAAAATAACACGACCAGTAAATAACTTAACAATAACTATAACATATATATATAACACAATATATTAACTTAAAAATCAACACGATACAATTTGAATTTAAACTGCTGGCAAGTTTGGATCTGTAACATGAGAATCTGTCTGGCTTTAGGTAATAAATTATATTTAATAGCCTCTTGACGAATGAGACGGCGAATATCAACACGTGCTCATGTTTATAGATGGGAATTAGGTAAACGAATGTACTATATCCACTGATGTCACAATCCATGGCGTCAAAAAAGTTGCTAAAAAAGCAACAAATAAAGCTTAGCGCGGTATTAAAAGGTATGCAACCGTATTAAAAAAGGATCTAAAATGAACAAAAAACGTGATGATTTTTATATTCCTTGTACATAGTTTATATTTGATACTCTCACGTACGCAAATGCCGCATGCGACGACACTGTATGCTAAATAAGTTGTTTATTTATGAAAGTTTTACCTAAAGCTATCTTTAAGTCGTTAGTTTCTTACGGAAAACGAAGATTAATACGAATTTAACTTCAGTTGCGTATTTACGATGTTTACATAGACATCCCGTCGTATAAATCAATAAAGTTTAGATCATTAATTTTCAAGTAAAACTCTTTACGGAAAACTTCGTTTTGCTTTATTTCAAATTTAATCTGCGTGTTATTAATGGTTGACGTGACAGAGATATATTTACATCTTAAAAGAATACTTTGTTTTTAAATCTTTGTCTCTTTATTTAAATCTAAAAATCATAGCTAACTGGAAAACTAACAAAATGACAAAGAGATGACTAACAGCAATAAATTCAGTTAAAAAAGTGGGAGAAAGGTGAAAGTTTTTGGGGTTTTAAAAGAATAATTAACTGGAATGTCTGCTAGTTTGTTTAAAAACTGTAAAGAAATATTTGAATGGGATATATTAACTACAAAAATGCACTATTAAGTCAACGACATTACAAAAAGTTATACTAGTATGACATATACTTCATTGCTAACATTTTGCACTTTAAACAATATGGCAATAACTAATACATTTTGTAAACACAAAGAAATCTACATATATACTAGAAAAGCCCAAAGTAAAAATGAAAAATTCATAATTGATTATATACTAGTTAAAAGCAATGGCAGAAGAAAAGTAATGAATATAAAAGTGCACAGAGGGCCCGAAAGAATTACATGGTAAAACTACGATACGAGAAGATTTAAAAAAGAAGGAAAAGCCTAATACAGAAAAGTAAAAGCCAATTAACAACAATTAACAGTTTTTCCGGCACGCGTAATCAGTGAAGAGTTCCGTTAGGCCACGACTTTTTTCTTGTTTAACCCTCCATCACTCGCACCTCAAAAAATTACGCCATCACTCGCGTGTTAGATTTTATCTTACATATGGGTATAGGTCAAATTAATGAGTCACTAGTACTTATTGGTTAAGTTTATTGGCTAATAACTCACAAAAAACGATAAACTTATATTTTTTTAAAACAAAACTGCAAAAAAACTACTAGGTTAACTAAAAAAATATACACATTACCCTAGAACAAAACAAATAAGGGGATTTATTCCAAAAAAATGTACACATTACGCATAACATTGGATTTTTTCCTCTAACCAGTGTGCCATATCGGCCACTTACAATTAGTACAATAATGTTAGGTAAACCTGTTCTTCCTTACAGGGCAAAAAGAACATCTTGGTTTTATAGTTGGAGTTGCCCCTTGAGAAACTGATGGCTTTTCTCCGGTTATATTTCGGATCCTGAGTGACAACTGAAAAGGCGGATTTGGAATATTGGAACGTCGTTGAAGATGGGACATTAAAAGTTGCTTGTCAAGCTCCGCAATGTAGCTTCTTCGAGATGTTACAATATTAGTGTTATTGTGGTAAATTATTTGGCTGTTTATGGTTGAAATATTTAGTAGGCTGCAAAAAAACAGGTTCTCTGGTTTCATGGTATACTCTTTGGTGTTTTTATCAATAAAACGATCGCTGTGTAGTGTTGAAAGTAGTAGTACATTCTTATTTTTTTTTTGACACATGTGATACACTTGTTTCCATCGTCATAGAATCGCCATGATGTTAATATCATTGACTGCTACATATCTTTTTGAAGTAACACACTTATAATAACTTTTCCATGGATGTTTGGTTTTTCATATTGTTCTTTTTAGATGAACTGATGATGCTTTCTGATTAGAAAGCGAATCGTCTTCAATGAATAGATGAAGTAGCCACCTTCTTTGTCTTTTTTCTCCACCTTTTGACTTAATTTGTAACCTCCGAAACCTTTTTTTGATGGTGCTAGAAAGGTCACCAATGGAGACACTGCGGACGGCAGCCAGATGGTTGGTGGAGAGCGAGTCGTGGGTTCGAAACTATCTTTTGGAACCAGGAATGGGTCCAACGGACGAAATAAGTAAATATACGATACGAGATATTGGAAAAGATACAGCAATAAACAAAAAGATAGATGGGTAAAATTACCAAAGATAAGATAAGATAGGGAACAGGGCGCCACTTAATTTTTTGGGGTTTAAGGAGAAAATTAAGAAACCTTAGAAAAGAAAAGAGATAAGGAAAGATATTTAGGTTCAGAGATCAAACCCAAGAAAAGATATCACAGTTAATTATTGAATAAATTTGGTCAACACTCTACATAAACAAAAAATAAATATACAAGGTATTACACTTACTTACCTACGAAACTTAATAAGCCTGATCTTTCTACTGGTCAAAGGTATAGTTATATTTAAAGGTAAAAAGCAAATATATCAGGAAACGTTGTTAGGAGTCGACAAATAAAATACATACATAAAACAATAACAATATATTAAACAACAACAAAATTACGACGCTGCTGAATGCAACACAAGTAATAAAAATACACCAACAACTATAAAATGGTGGTATACATATAAATAGGCAGAAATATAATTAGAAAATATCTTTACAAAGATATAAGTATAACACAAGCATGCACAAATAAAGTTTTGGTGTATCTCGAAATATTACAGCAAAAAAAAATGAATAAAAAATTATAACAAAAACCAAAGATAACAAAAATTAATAAAATCTAAATTTACACAAATACAGAAAGATTACAGAAATGAAAACATAAAAATTTAACCAAACCGCACTTGGTTAAGTCGATTATTTGGTTCGTAACAAAAAAAATATAGAATGTTCTTTAATTGACTGCAAAATTCAGTAGCTACTCTCAACTACATTTGATGACATGTATGATCGTTGGATACGTCCAGATAATGGAAGATGATATGATGCTATACCATGTTACTTGCCCAGATAGGTGGAGATATTAAAATTATGTCAACTTACAGTAATTCCTGGCGACTGCTGCTTTAAGTCACTGAAGTTAATACTGTACTGGTATTAAACACTGAATTTATTTACCCTTAAAGGTGCTTTACAACTATACTTAAACTAATATAGTGTAAGATAAAAAAACTCTAATAAGCAAGTGTATACACACTTATAAAGAAAATGCACAGAGACGGTAAGATAGCAGATACAATAATGTGAACTAAGCGTCTTAACTCGACGGATGCCCACCGATAAGTGACTTGGTTCCTCTAAAATTTTACCAAGCTACCCAAGAAAAGGTTAGGGTATCTTCCCCCCAAAAATGATAGGCCAGCTGTATGTATTTCTGAGAAGGTAAAAAGTTCTAATTAACATTGAACATAATGGTATACTTCTACCTACAAACGTGATGAAACATCAAATCTCCTAGATTACGTTTTTCCCGAAAAACATTATAACGGGCGTTCGACGGCAATTACCGCTTTTATGAAAAAGAGGATTAGCTAAGGATTCGCCAGACCGGCGTCTTTAAATAAATACTTAGGTAGATTCTTCAGTCATATGTTACAATTTTTTTTTTGATTCTTAATTTATATATATATATATATATATATATATATATATATATATATATATATATATATATATATATATATATATCCGTCAAAACACCAAACATAAAAATCTTCTAAAAAACTTTTCTACTTTGGGAAAGATTCAAGAAAAGTTTTACGTATTAAATCGCGATACCCTGAGGAGCATGTCTTTAATAAGAATGTTCTGTGTGTTTATCATAAAAAAGTTGAAATTAAACTTGTTTCCCACGCAAAGCCCATTTATCCGGATCCGATGTTAACCGTCAAGTTATGTGTCTGCCATCGACAGTTGCAGGAGAAAAATGAATTTCTGCAAGGCGTTGGACCGCATCCCGATGCGCTCGAAACGAGCAAACTTGGATAGATGGATATCCATTTTAAAAACTTCAGAGACATCTGTCTCTCCTTGTACGGTTGTGAATTTCGACATAACTTCGGATTTTTCTCGTTTTCGTGAGTTTTCCCAAGTATTTTAAATATAAACGAAGCGGGAGGCAGTGTTTAACATACAAACGCAGTGTTGAAGAATCATTGGAATCAATCTTTTTTTCATACACGAAGAACTGGCATATAATAATATTTCCCTAGCAATATATATATATATATATATATATATATATATATATATATATATATATATATATATATATAATGTAGGAATTGGATGCAAGAGGCACAAGATCGAAATAGATGGAAAATTATGAGGAAGATCTATATCCAGCAGTGGATAAGCGAAGATTGAATGATGATATATATAATGTAACGTGATTTCTGTATTCCCTAAGGCTTCAGGCACAAACTCCTGTATGAAAAGCCACCGAATTGTCATACTATTTCCCACTTTTTGAGTAGTAAGTTATAAAAAGCGCCATCTGTTTTAATGGCCATAAACAAGTACACACGCACTCTTACCACAAGTACCTCTTCTATCGATGTGCACTAGAGGTGTTTCAAGGCCTACGATCGTATAAAACAATAGCCGCTGTACGAGAAGAGCGAGTTCTGTCAAGTTATTGATCTGATAACAGCTCCACTTCTGAAAGAGTTTTAATCTAGTAACAGTTCCGTACCCGATCTTGGAGTATTGATCTTAGATAGATCTATTCTTTCCCGTGACTTAGTATTGATCAGTCGCATTCCGCTGCTCGCTGGACCGAGTGTGGATCCGCTCGTCCCACCGCTACTCCTTTGGCTCGTCCTTTTCTGTGCATGTGCATTAACATACTTTTCCGTCGACCGTCCAATTATGATCAATTTTAACACCCTCAAAATCATTGATTAATGACCCCTATTAATGAATGATTTTCTATTAATGAACGATTTCATTATAGGCAACACAACATACATTGCTTGCATAAATTAATTAAACGCTCTGTGATTGGCAGTGATCTGTAGTGTAGCCAACCAAACATATACCTATTTATATTCCCACTAAAAAATTAATTTAAAATGAAGTAGCCGCAGTTCGTACTATCTGTCATTGTATGTCATTATTTACTTTATTGTTTAAAATTCTGTGTATTTGAAAAATCAAACGATGGATATTGACGCAACTTCTTCTCACAGAATTTACAGAGGTCCAAGAAGACTTAAATATAAATTTGTCAAAATGCTATACAGCAGATAATCATTTATCAATATCTTCCTTTAATTTCAGTAATTGTACCATTTCGAATATTGTTTACTATAATAAAACTACCACTAAGGAAACTTTGAATAAAGTCAATGAAAGCTGAAAAAAATTGTTGTTTATCGTTAAGTAAATAAATATTTAAACTAAGATATCTTTATTTCTGAAAAGTACGGTCGACGGAAAAGTTTTGTAACGAACTCGTGAATTAAAGTGGCGATTTACAATCTCGAACATTAACGCACTCGCTTCGCTCACGCGTTAAAATATCTCAATTGTTAATCGCCCTTATTAATACACTTGTTGGTTAAATAACTATTAATTACCGTTAAGATTTTATGACATTAATTGTATTTTATTTTCCCAGGTATTAAACAGTATGTCGCTGAACTGTACACCCAAGTCGTAGCAGCAGGATTTGCAGTTTATTTTTATTAGTTTAAATATAAATTTATTTTCTTATGTTCCTTATGTTCCAAATATATTTTAATTTTAATTTAACCTGCGTTTTACTGCGTCTGTTGTTGAAAAAGAACTATCCATTACAAATTGGCACCCACCAAGAATGATATGCCGCTCCGTCCAGCAACGACAGACACAGACTCAGCAGCAGGTGCCACGATAGGTACTTCGTGGATATACCGCCTGTCCAAAGTGAAATTACAATAAAAGACCGAAAACGCCACCTTAGTTTCCAAAGTCGTATATAAGACATATAGGAATTAAGCCTGGCCTACAGGATCGATAAACAAGATCTTCTAAGAGCATTGCCAAAGTTGCTAGAAGACCATGCGTTGCTAGGGTACCGAAATAACAGCAAACATTTTAAGTCATGGACAGACTTCAGCGAAGAATTTAAGAAAGCTTTATATTCCAGAGGATATTCGTTACAAATACAGGAGCAAATCAGAAATAGAAAGAAAAAGCTAAACGAGTCTACAGATAAATATATCACAGACATTCTAACATTATATGGACGAGAAGGATCTTTTCCAAAGATCTAGAACTGGAACGAATATATGGGAATATGCTGCCGGAATATAAATAGTATATTTGCCGCTGAGACTTTGAATGTTTTAACTGAATTACAAGACTTAGACCAGAAATATGAAGCAATAGAAGACCAAGAGACCCGAGCAGATCAAAATATTGCAGGAGGAGTAACATCAGGAGCGTAAAGCCCCAAGAGAATACAATACCAAAGGCACGTACTTTAGATGCAAAATGCCAGGTCACATTCATAAAAATTGCTAAAACCCATAGCAAAAATCTGTTCTCGTTACGGCAAAGATCAAGTTTTTAGCAGTGACTGCTATATAAAGCATCAGGGAAACGAATAACAGACTAGAGAAATAAGGATTCATCCTAGTCTGTGGAGCAGAATTCGACTATATTTGTTCTCGCAGTTACACAACCAGTGAACAACGACTTTTGACTTTTGCATCAATAAAAATCGGACATAATACTTACAAAGCGCTAATTGATATGCCGGAGACAAAATTGCATAGGCATACAAGCAGTCTCTAGAAAACTATAGCGGAAGAACAAAACTAGCGAACGGTTCATCGATGGTATTAAATAAGAAATAAACCCGGATTAACAAAAGACGCTATACTCTAAATCGAATTTCTTATGAAAAATTAAATTGAACTCTAATTAAATCGAGGTATAAAACTTCTTCTAAAAAAAACCTAAAACGCTTTGAAGGACACTAATTAAAACACGGAGTTTGAAAGGTTCCTAAGAAAAGACTTAACGGAATTCGAGAAAGTGACAGGACCCACCAACTTAATAAAACACAAAATAAACTTGAGAAAGATATGCTACTTCGTCAAGCAGTCGGATATATGGCAGTACCCCGCAATGTTACAAATAATCAACCAAGAAGTGGACAAGAAGTGTTAAAGGAAGGACCTATCGCCTTCTCCACAACTGGTTGGAGTTCACCAACTATCAGATAAAGACGCATATTCGAAATATCGGAAATTCTAGATAGACCAAAAGAGGAAAATTTCATTTCCACCCTTGATCTAAAACAAGGTTATTTCCAAATATCTCTGGAAGAGACAAGCCGCCCAATAACAGCATTTAGCGTACCTGTAAAAGGCTACTTTCAATTAAGGACTACTCCATTTGGCCTGCACTCCGCTGGAGTACCTTTTCAACGTCTACTGGATAAAGTAATATCTCCCAATATAGAGTTAGCATTCGCCTACTTAGCTAATATCGAAGACACTCCAAGAGCATTTAAGTCACCTACAAGAAGTCTCACAGTACAAGAAGTACAAAATTTCTTAAAGATTTGCAGATTTTAACAAGAGCTTTTCTACGGCTATAATGAATTGATACGCCGAATTTATATAAATAAACTGCGTAAGGAGCACAATTCGTCAAATCTTTCGTATATGCATTGGTATCAATAGACTGTTATAACGTTATTTATGAAGGTAATTCCGCGAACTTCCAACGATTGGTCTTTCGATTTGTTTATCGTCATTGCAAAAGCCAAACGCACAAGAAATTGTAAACGCTTAAAAGCAAATGGTACGTCAGTTGGCATAATCGGTATGCGTGGAATCAAGATAGTGTCCCCTTCATATTTTTCATCGATCATTTTTGGCCCAATGACATTATTTATAGTGTTCTCACAGTCAATCACGTTCCATTACACAGTTTTATTGATATTAACTAGAAGTATTGATTTTATGTAATTTTTAATCGATGCTAGAAGATATTGGTCGCTAATTTGGCAGCTACTTCTCGCTGCTCGTAAATTAATACAGCATTTCAAGAAGAAACACTCATGAAGAAAAATTGTATATGAGAAGTAAAATATTAATAAAAATGTTTGGTATACAAAATACGCCATTAAATTCTGCAAATATATTCCAAAATTATATGGTTTTACCAAATACAAAAACTATTTAACTAACTTGACAATATGTACAAAAATTATGCAAAATATTTACATTAACACTAGCTTAGAGAGACTTATTGGATGTTTCAAATGTAGTAGACTTACAATCCACTGTTACAGATTTAACTTTGTCTTTATTTGTCTCACTCAGTTTTCCTTTACAATACTTTCTTGTCCTCTTTGTCTTACTCTCATGTTTAACATTGCATATTTGCTCAACCAGTTTTTTTCTAGATACCTTGTATCTATTTCTTAAATGTCAGCTGGGCAGGTTAGGCTGCACTTGTTGGAGGTTAGTGTGAGAAGACGTAATGTGGTTGCTATCTGCTGCTATTTTTTGTAATACATCTTTGTAATACAGCATTTTCTTCTCGTTATTATCCAACTCAGATTTTAAAAACACGTTTTCTTTTTTGATCGTTTTTAGTTCATGTTTCAGTTTTCTTATGCCATTTTCAAATTTCGTTATAACATCTTTAGTTTCTTCCAATATCTTCTTGTTTATTTTTTCTTTTATGCCAATTTCATCTTCAAGTTCCTTAATATGTTCTTTATATAAAGCTGTGGATTCACTTTTTTTATTTTCAAGTTCAGTAATTACTTTGTTTTGATTTTCAACGTACGTTTCAAAGTCTTTTGAAACATTATTCACTTTGTCTTTTTGTCGTTCTAATTCATTACTCAAACTTTTTATGTTTAAATCTTTTTCGTTAATGAAAGACTCCAATTGGTTGATAGAATTTTGTAAACTTAACCTCTCGACATCCTTGGCTTTTAAAACTCTTTCATAGTGTGCTGCCATCTGTTCCATATCGTTTTTAACAGCATCAAGGTCTGCGTTTACTTGAATGTTGTGTTTTTCAGACACAAGTAATTTTTGAAACGTGGATTCCAAGTTTTTTTCTAATATTAATAACTTCGATGTTCTGCTTTCTTCTGTACCAGTTCCTCCTAAAGAAAACCTATCAATTTCGTTTTGCAAGATTATATTTTTTGCTTGCATCTTTTCTAGATCTAATATTTTTTTATTTAATTCGTCTTGTAGTTTTTTATGGTTATCTAGAAGGTCTGTATATCTTTTTTCGGCGTCTTGTTTAACTAAAGTCATATCTTTATTATATTTTTCTTCTATAGCTCCGATGATATTGTCCAAATCATCATTCATCTTCTTCATCTCACTACGTATTTTGGCTTCCCTCAGCAGCGATGCATCTTTTTCGTTTAGAGCAGCCTGGACAACTTCAATTGCTTCAATTATTTTTTCTTTATATTCGCTATTTTGATCCATGACTTTCTGTACCAGCTTCTCTTTTTCTTTACACTTTCTGCTGCAGTGTTCACAGGCGTCTTCCAGATCAGAAATCTTTTTATTTAAATCTGTTATTTTACTGTCTGAGACTTTTAAGGATTCTGAGTGGTTTGTGGCTTCTTGAAGGAGATTTTTGACTTCTAAATTTTTGCTTTCTAGTCGTTTTTGAACTGCCTTGAGTTGAACATCTAGGACACGAATCTTTTCTTCGTATTCTTCTTTTATTCTAAAGTATTCATTCTTTGGGAAGAATTCAGTAGTATCAGATTTGTAGATGTTTAGTTCGTTTTCAAGTATCTCGACGGATATATTAGCTTTTCGCCATAACTGAGTTACCTGTTCCTTTTCATTTAACACCAAACCGATCTGCAGTTTTAAATTTTGAATCAATTCTTGTTCTGCTAACGATTCTCTCAGTTGTTTAGCACTAGAGTACTGCTTTAGTTCTTCTAGTATCCTCTGGTTTTCGCCAACAAGTAATGGTATTTTCTCCTTAAGTTGTCGATGCTCTGATTGTATGTTTTTAAGTTCGTAGGTCAACTCCTTGACTATTGCTTCATAGTCAGCGATTACAGTCTGAAAGTAAAATTGGATTATTAGATCAAATTTAATATGATAAAAAAATCAGTCTATGTATATGTGTGTATATAGGTGTCTACGTGTGTGGAGAAAGATGGCAATAGACAAAAATATTTTTGGTACAGAACACAATTTTTTATTTTTAGTTAAGAATAAGATTGGTTATGTTAACTTGTAGACTAATTTTAAAATGACCATGGTTGAATTTTAGCTGGGTTATATATACGAGGAGCTCACTTAATTATAGTTACAGCTTAAATTATGCTTTTTTGTCTTTTTAAGATCATGTAATAATTTTGATCATGGTACATGAACACACCGAAATTTACGAATATTAGTTTAAATTTATGCAAGGCAGGTTAAGATGAAAATATTATAAGGCAACTGATGACAAATTGATATTAAGAAAGGCTATAATAGAACAGCAGGATTGACCATATGTAAAGTGAACTTATTTACATTGTTTACAAAAATGCTACTATGGCTGTGAAAATATACGATAAAACCCGACCAATAAAAATAAAACGTGGGATAAGGCAAGGAGAGACATTATCACCGAAATTATTCATAACGAAATTAGAGTATGCCTTTTAGATGGTCAATTGGGACCACAGAGGAGTAACAAAAGACGGCGAAAAGCTTAACCATCTCCCTTTCCCAGATAACATTGTCCTTATCACAGATAATGTAAGAGAAGCCATAGATATGTTAAGTGAATTGGACTTTGCATGTTCGAAGGTGGGTCCTCAGAATGAACTTGAATGAACTTAAGCTAAGTGTATGACAAATATGGTCCTCAATAACCATTTAACTATTCAAGACAAAGTGGTAGAACTGGAGGAGAAATATACGTATTTGGGTCATGAAATAAAAATCATCGGGGATAACCAAACATGCGAAATCCAAAGAAAAATTACTTTAGCGTGGGCAGCCTGGGGTAGGGCCAACATACCAATCAGCATCAAAAGAAAAGTATTTGACCAATGCGTTGTTCGACTATGGGTTCTAAATTGAGAGTGGCACAGAGACGAATGGAATGGTCTGTGTTGGAAGTGACGTTGCGAGACTGAATAGGAAACGAAGATCTGCGAAGAACGAAGACTATTGCTGATGTTGTGGAACGCATATCGGAACTAAAATGGAAGTAGGTAGGCCTTGTAGCGAGATTGCACGACTCACGATGGACGAGCAAAATTAAAAATTGGAGACCAAGAGTAGACAAACGTAGTAGAGGAAGACCACCTACAAGTTGGGCGGATGACATCAGGCGTATCAGCCATTAAAAATCAAACTGATACTAAACATAGTATATCTGATACTTTGATGGAAGAGTTTCTGGTAACAGGTTATTTTATTTATTGCTCCTACAACTGTATTACGCATTTAACTAATCTCTAATAAGCATTAACATATCTACTTTGAATGTTTGTATGTTATTTGGTCATTAAATATATTTTTATATTTCAGATGTTGATATTAATAGGCAGGAAGTGTCTACCAGACCCCATACTCCAGTATATGCACAATCAGCTGTAACGCAAATATCCTTTAAGTTATCTGGTGATACAGCACGAAAATCAAAAATGAGGATGAAAATTAAAACTTTGTTGTGAATGTTAAAAAAGCATGCACCTCCTCCAAAAAGAAGGAAGATGATAAAATCTATTTAAATAAATTTAATCAAATGTGTGACAAGTGATTAAACAAGCACCTAGCACTAATAGTGAAAGCTCAAGCAATTTTAAAACTAAACCTCCAAAAAGTACGGGGTATTCTGATGAATATAAACAACTTGCATTAGCACTTCATTTCCTTGAGCTCAAGAGCCTATGCTTTTATGGAAAAATGTAGTATTTGTATTGATGAAATGTCAATTAAAAGTATTTTTTTTTTTTTGATAAAAATCGTGATAAAATTGTTGGTCTATATTATGATATAGAAAATGGAGAAGTGGATATAGGTTTATATGTAAATTGTATTGTTACTGATATGGGATCGAATTTTCTAAAATTGAGTAAATTACTTGGGATTTCTACAACTAACTCAGAATTTGATGTCAATGAACAAAAAGTTGTTTATATATCTGATTCATGATATTTAATTAAAGCCATTAGAAACAACTTAATTATTAACTTATTTTTTTATTTTGATGACAAACAAACAAACGGATATAAAAGCTTTTATAAAAAATCAATCTTTGGTGTGTAGTAAAATAAATGGAATGTGTCGAATTCAAAATTAAAACAAGTGAAACCCAGAAAAGAGACTTGGAATGTGTTAAATACGTCAAGAAGCCAAGAAATAATAGTAACGCGCCTCAGACTCGGACATACTAGGTTAACGCATGATTACTTAAAAAGTGCGAACCGCCGCGATGTTCTTCACTTCTTTACTGGCTTTACAACTCGCGGTGAGTCTTCGCCGCGATGTGAAACGTGTAATACGACACTAATAATAATGCACAAGACATACATACTATGTGAATGTTTCCTCTACAATCAACAACGAAGAAACAACAAGATACCAGGAACACTTTTAGACGCTCTAGGTGCAGACTGTAACTTTAACAATACTCTGAATTTCTTGAAAGACATTAATAGGTACCACAATATTTAATAAACCAAATTGTAATGCAGTTATTGTAACTAATGTAAACCATTAATTTTACACTAATGGATATTTGGTCGATGCGATTTTCTAAATAAAAAAAACAATAGAAATGAAAATTTTTAGTTTTATTAAAATTATTGAAAATAATTTGTTTGATATTTTAAATTCTACTTAAAATCCTCAAACACATTTAAAAATGTATTTAAGGGAACTGATTTTCAGATCAATTATCTAAATTCCATGATAGATTTGGTACATAAACTGAAAATATTAGATAAAACAGGAAAATATGTAACTTGTCACTCTCGATCAAAAAAGTGTTGGATTGTGACAATTAACGGTGTTAAAAAGATTTGGGAAACTAAACATCTCACGATTTTAAATACTTAAAAACAAGAAGACTTAATCAAGACTGTGGAAAATTCATCAATCCAACTCCCATACAATTTCAGAGGGCATTTAAAAAAGTGTATTGTCAAAATTTTATGCGTTTTAACAAAATGAATTGCAAAGATGATTTAGATAAACATTTAATAGATTTAAATGTAAAAAAAGTTTGTAGTCAACAATATTCTCCAATGAAGGCTCTCTCGCTACCAGATTGTGATTACAGAATAAAAAAAAATAACAACCCAAAATGCTTTTCAGTAAGTATTTATGTGGTTATTTATTTAAAAATGCTCTCAACATGTAATAAATATTTAAAGGAAACTGAAGAACTAGATATTAGTTTATTATTGACACATTTTAAAGCATACAATATTGATAAATGTGATTAAGGGTGAATGAGAACTCCAAGTGAGGACTTTATTCAATATATTTATTAGTTAGAAAGAATGTTTTGTTCTTCAATTCATATTATAATGTAAGCTTCCTAAATAGACATTATTATTAGTATTAATTACAATAAATTTCTATTATTATTTTATTACAACTTTTTACCTTTCCCCACCACAAATATGATATATCCAATCCAATTGAATGTAGTACTGTACAACCAGAAGTTTCAGAGATTCCAGATGCAGAGAAAGAGATCTAAGGGGTATACGTGTCTATTAATTACAATAAATTTCTATTATTATTGTGTTTTATTACAATTTTTTACCATTCCCTACCATAAATTTGATATGTCCAGGCGAATTGAATTTAGTACAGTACAACTAAAACTTTCAGAGACCGCAGATGTACAGAAAGAAATCGAAGGGATATACAGTCATTTTAGCCGCAGCTGCAGAGTTTCTACGTGCAGCGAAAATATCGTTGTGTTGGAGGTTAATAGATATTCACATTCAAAGAAATTCCTCAAAAGGAAACAAAAAAAGTCAGCAACTTAAGACAAAGTTAATAGAAAATTTAAAAGTATAGTTATATACTGATAAGTTAAAAAGTCTTGTCAAAAATATCGATTTTGACAAGTTTTTTTATACTCTAAAAAAAACGATAAAAATAATAGAAATCGACTGATTTTGATCTTTATTTTGAAATTAACTCAAATTCCATAGCTTTTTATCAGTTTTTTAACGTACTAAAATACTTTAAGTATGTTAATTTGTTTGTTTAAGAAACACCTCCATATTTTTGACTTAAGACCTTTTTACTTATCAGTAAAGAAGTGATATATGGGTTATATTAAATTTTACAGAAAAAAATACAGTTCATACAAAACAGATATACTGAAAAAACATTAGTTTTATTTATTACTTCGTTTCTCAGTGTCACTATAATTCTAATATAGTTTTTGAGCGACTTCCTCATTACTTTTCTTTGTGTAATAAGTAGTTTAACTGTCATTGTCACTCCGAAATTTCTCTCCTACGAATACCAAAGGTACCGACAAAGCTTTCGCTTCTTGTTGGGTGGTGTAGTCTGTGGTTAATCTTAAAATATGTTTCTTTGATTTTTACTATTCGTTAGTTCGTTGTTAATGTTTACATATTAATTAATCTATTCCTAGATTTCTCTCTATGTCTCTACTTTTAAATAAGATATAATACTCCAGTTTTTCCATACTTTATGTTTTGTTTCGCCTGATGATGCACAGATGATTTTATATCTTTTACATACAGTGTTAAGTTGTTTACAAATTTCTATGCGATGTATGTGATGCACAGTCTAGGTTCCCATAAAAAATTCCTCTCTTATTTTGGACAACAATACTTTTGGTACTATTTGATTTTTCCTTTTTTTTTTTAAACTAAGTAGTATCAAGTAATAAAAATATGTTAAAATATTACTTTGGTGTATACAAACACATCGTACAAAATGGTTACCATGGCAACAGTAATACCAACAATTCAAATTAATGTCAAATTTATCAGTATTTAATGCTTAAATCAAACCGTTTTATCAACAAAATCAGCAATGCATTACCTCGAATTGTGCAACATCCATCTACCGAAGCCAAACACACGTAACAAAATAAATACCAATTCCACTACTCACATTGTTTTAATAAAGACATTGACGTAGACTGGCGTGGATCTTGACAGCGTTAGAGTCGGTTACCGTGAGGGTCAAAAATCAATTCGCTTGTAGGAGCAGCCAAGTTTGTTACACAAAATAAACAATGTGATTGGTTGTACGTTTCGATACCGATGTTGTAAGTCTGCTGGCGGATGTACGCTAGCTGAGACATGTTTCTTGTTTACTTGCCCGGAATAAATAAAGGGGGATCTGTAAGGTGTATTTGTAATAGACTTTTACAAGGAGGAAATTCTAGCAAATGGAGAAAGGATTTTCTGTTAACTGTTAAAATATGTTATTTATAGGTTTTTTTTAATTCAATACACATTACGTAGATATTCTAATGATTTATAAGACGGTTTATAAAGATTTATTTAAAATAGGTAAAGGAAGTAAAATTAGACTTACTCACAATCAATTTAATTTTACTACCAAACGACCGGTTTGGTAAAAGTATGCCAATATTATACATATTAGCTTACAATTTTCATTTAATTGTTTAACTACTATTTCAGTAAGGTCTGTTTGCTTCAAAACTAGTTAACTTTAGTTACAACACTAAGAAATAAAAGAAGAACTGTCATATTATAACCTACATTAACTTGTCAAATTTACCTATTAAAATACTAGTAGACAACAAAAAACTCGATTTTACAGTTCCTCTAGTAAAAAGTGATGTAGTTCCAATAAGCCCCCTAAGTTTTATATCTGTTTTGTTCTTTTAATTATTGTGGTCTGTTTGTCCCTAATTGTCCTTATTTGTTGTAGTTTTATAATTTTAACAAATGACATCACAATTTTTTGCCAAAACAGAAATTAAATGCTTTTTATAAAAAAATTTGATAATTAAAAGTCAAAGAAATTGCACGCCCACAAAATAGTACATCTAATTTCATTCATTGTCATATAGCTGTCCTCATACTGTAAAAAAATTTCAATAAATTAACACACATTTCTAAAATATTTATCCTTTTTTATCTTTATCTTTATAAGACAGCACCCCAATATGGACTTTTTATAATTTTAGCGTTTAATTTCCTTTGTACCGTTTGACCTGAAGATGCTTTGCAAAGTGTAGAAAGCGAAACCTATCGCTTTGGTAGTAAAATTAAATTGATTGTGAGTAAGTCTAATTTTATTTCTTTTATCTATTTGAAATGGACTCACACAAGCAACACATTCATGAAAGATTTATTTCTTTGAGCGGATTTTTTCTCCTATCGGGACCTGCAAACCATTATCACTATTTTACATACATTACTGCAGTACCTGTACATAACTGATATCAGAGCAACCACAGAAACACAAATGGTAGATGTTAAAAGTTGAAAAAAAATTGTAAGATTGATGAGAAATAAACTAAAAAACAGTCTACTTCATTTAAATATATGTTGGTGGGATCTGTTGATGTTTCTACAAATAAACACTGAAAAAAAAAAATTCTTTCACATGACTACATTGTTATTGTTTAAACGCCTAAAATCAACACAAAGTCTCATATTTCCACAAGGTTTTGGTACTAACACCACTGAAAATGCATACGTGAACTTATATTCTTCAATTATTCCTAATTTTAGAAGTTTATCTAGTAAAGAACGAAGAATTTTCTCCTGAGCAGGTGCAGGACGATAAGGAGGTTGAAAAAATTTGGGTATCATCTGCTAACTGGATAATGTTCAGCATATTATGAGGTTTGTGTTCTTTTCAAAAACTGTATAATGTCTTTGAATTAACTGCCCCAAGTCTTTCATTGAGATTTAAATTTTTACCATCAGTGGGCTTAAGCGATAGTTCTGTTTGATAAATTGCACAAGAGCTATCTTGGATCTGCTCTTTAAAAAATTAGAAGTTTGTAAGAGATTATCCTCAAAGAACCAAAGCCATTTAGTTATATTTAACACCATTTGGGGATCTGCAATTAAATCTATAACAAAGAGTGTTTTACTATTTTCATGCTCACATATTGCAAGAAAAGTAGTGGGAATTCTTATATTTCTTTTAATGTACAGCTGGTTCCTAAAAAAATTGATACGAGTCTTAGTAAGATTTGATCACTTCGGACAGTGAATTTGATTGGTCTGATAATATATTATAGTTACATATATTTATTATGATAGACAAATAATAATATAAACAAACAAATAACAAACAATTCATAACATTATGTTAATACATAAGTGGTAATAATTATTATTTATTATTATTATAAATTATTTTCAATATAGAACAAAAAAGACTAAAGTGGTATGGACATGTAAGAAGAACTAGCGACAGCAGATGGATAAAGAGAATAACCGAATGGAGCCCCATAGGAAGGAGGAAAAGAGGACGACCCCGAAAATCCTGGAGGAACGAAGTAGACGACGCCATGAGTAAGAGAGGACTAAACGATGGAGAATGGAACAACAGAGAGAGATGGAAACGGTTGAGCGAGGGAAGGCAGTGCATACTGTAGAATCCCTAAATATATATAATTATTTTCATAAGTTATAATAATTATTATTATTTTATAAAGGGGATATAAATATAGTTTTACATAAAATAAGGATGTTGTTATTATTTTTATTATTAAGAAATAAAACAAACGACTTAACTTAACAATACATTTAAGCAAGAATTGTAACCAAATTAAAAGATAACTGGGCACTATTAGAGGCAGCAAAACATATTAACATAACCAGAACCACAGTTTATCTATAAATAAAAAATGGAGGAAACAAGAAACTCTCAAAAGAAAGCAAGGATCTGGAAGACCAAAACTATACTAAATTTAGGTATGTAAAAATAAAATTATTATTTAGTAATATCTCCATCAGCATTAATAACAGCTTGTAGTCTTCGTCCATCTGCTTGAAAGAAACTATGAAATTATGTTCTTCAGCGAGCTCTTCTCAAACCTGTTGTATGTGCCACAGCTCTTCAGCATTTTGAGATATAAAATTACGCCGATACAACCGTTTTATAATAACCCCCCACACATTCTCGATTGGGTTTAAATCTGAACTGTAGATGGACCATGGTAAGGTTTCGATGTTGTTATTCTGGAGCCACTGGTTTATTATATTTGCAGTGTGAACAGGATAATTATCCTGTTGGAGGATAAAATTATTTTCTGGATACAACTGTTCTAAACTGGGAAATATGATGTTTTCTAGAATATTAAGATAAGTCTGTCCAACAATCCTGTCATCAATATGCCAAATCATTCCCATTCCTTTAGATGAAATCCATCACCAATTCAATCCAATTCACCTTTACAAAGACTTTTGTTCTGATATAGGTATTGAACTTTATGATAATAGTTGCATATCTTTCGGCAATGTAAGGTGTCGCCAAATGAAAAATACTTTTCGAAAACAGAGTTCCCATGCTGTTTTATTTTACTTGCAGTTAAACACAGTTGGACAGAAGAATTTGTTGTTTGTTAATGTCTCTTTTTCTATTAATCAAAGACCTAAAATTTTTTAAATCTTCTAGTTCCCTATTATGTACACTATAGTTAATTTGGGATTGTCTGACTGCTGCCAGTCCCAGGGCATTAAAATAGAAATTTTAATTTCTATTTTATTTCTAATTTTAAGTTTTTTTCTCTTTCCCTCTATCATCGCATGGACAGTGTCCGCCTCCATGTGGGCGTGATCCTTTAGTAGAAACTTCTGAGTGATGATGATTCATTAAATGACCCACCTATTTCATTTAAATGAGTCATTTTACAGCAGGTAATTGGTTATTTACTTGACCAATTACTTCCTGATATCGTCTATAATGCTTTCTATAAATATTTGGTTCAAAGAGTATTTTGTAGGTTGGACGTCTAAAATTACTGCTTTTTGTAATTAGTCGATAACGAACCTGTTTTTAAAATGTATAAACTAGGTAAAAAAGGAAAATAAAAACAGTTGTTTTATGATTTATATATTAATTAAAATATTTGTATTGTTTCGTTGTATTTTCTAATAACATATGAGTTTCGTTAATGGGAATTTCCATTCTGTTGTATATAATTTTGTTTTTATTAATTTCGTTACAGATATTTACCAGAGATTTACCTTAGTAGGTATACCTACATAGAAGTTTGTATAATATGTATGTATGTATGTATGTATGTATGTATGTATGTATGTATGTATGTATGTATGTATGTATGTATGTATGTATGTATGTTATAGTTAGTTTTTCTTAGATATTTCGAATCCTTATAGCTGTATTTTTGTTTTAATTACAAAAGTTGTTTATGTTAGTAAAGTATATCCATATCAAACATTAATAACATTGGATTATGAGTACTTGTGTGTACTTTGCTAGTATAGTTATATGAGAACTCTATTTTAATGGATTATTTTTATCATAAACATTTTGGTTACTGATTTTCATTTATTGAAAAAACAAATCCTGAAGATATTGTTGAAAATCACTGATATTCTACCGATGCTCATACAAGGATTGAATAAACTTCTGTGTGATGATTTTTACTTGAGGGTATTTTATGTATCCAAAAGAAACACATAATAATGCTAATATTTTTATTCTGGCCGTACTGACCATAGTATGATTTCTTCTATTTCACTGCCAGGAATGACGGTATCTGCCCATTTCAGTAATGCAGATCCGATTTCATTTCCACCACGAGTAGTTTGTAATACTTAGTAGTCATAATTACTATAGATAAATTCACATTCAGATGGCAGCGTTCCAGAGATAGGCCTGTACTTTCTATATGCCAGAAATAACTACATTGTTGTCAGTTTTTAATCGTACCTACAATCGTACGTTATGGGCCGGCTCCTATAAAAGAATTATAATTTCGGAAATATTTATGAATGTGAAACGGAAAAATACTACATTTTTTTAATTATATAATTTTTCTGTTGGTATTTTAAAAATAGAAAGTTATATTTCGGAAATCTGGTCTTTTCAGAATTATATCTTCTGTTCAAAATTGTTTACAATTCGTGGAAATGAAATAATTATTTGTATAATCCGTTTTTGATCTTAATGTCCTTTTAATGACACACTTTCTCTACCTGCATTTACAGTTACAGACATTAAAAAATAATTTAGAATTAAAAAAATATACCTATTTATAAATTCAAAATTATTGTCTAATGCCAGCAATTATAAATTCAGGTAAATACTTGAGAGTCATTAAAAGAATTTTCAGTTGATATCAGACGTTTGTGTCGTGTCAGTGTCAAAATGGCCGCGAGTGTAATAAAATTCAAAAACGGTAATTTGTTAAATAGTGAATGCAAAAAAATAGTGTTAAATGTTTTTAACTATTTATCAAACAGTAATAATGATAAAAGTGTATCAACAATAGTGCGGGAAGTTTCTGCTATGACTGGAGTCTCTGAGCGAACGATATTCCGATATAGAAGTGAAAGTAAAAATGGTCCACTCGTAACTCCTATAAGAAAAAAAAGAACCGGTTATTTGAATAGTCGTGAGAATATAGATATGATGAAGCAACTCGGTCTAGAATAAGACAAGTAGTGCACGGTTTTTTTATGGACAATATTTCCTCCAACCCTTGACGTAGTACTAGAAAAAATTAAGCAAATGGAGCATCTTCCGAATTTTTCCAAGAGTACGTTGAGAAGACTATTGCACGACATGGGTTTTATATATGGCAAACAAGGTAGAAATTCAATATTAATAGAAAAACAAGAAATAGTCGCTTGGAGGCGTCACTATCTCCGGGAAATAAAGAAACTGAGGAACGAAGGAGCCAATATCATTTATATGGACGAATCATGGGTTAATACTGGAATAACCAATGGGCAAGTATGGCAAGATACAACAATAAAAAATAGCCGACAGGCTTTCGTAAATGGACTTACCACAGGTTTAAAAACTCCGACCGGAAAAGGACCAAGATTTGTTTTAGTCCATGCAGGAAACAAAGACGGATTTGTTGAAGGTGCTGACATCACTTTTCTTGCCAAAAAAGGTGCTGAAGATTACCATGAAGAGATGGACGGAGATCTATTTGAAAAATGGTTTGAAGAGATGTTAATACCGAATCTCCCAAAAAATAAAAAGAATGTCATTATCTTGGACAATGCATCTTATCACTCTAGGAAATTAAATTTTCCCAAACAATATTGGGTGAAACGTCAAATTAAGGAGTGGCTCTATGAAAAGGACATTTATTTTGAAAAAGATTACTTAAAAAATGAACTTCTGGAAACTGCTAATGTATTTAAAAATATTTATGACAAATACAAAATTGATTGTATTGGTGAAAAATACAGGAATCACAGTGACGAACAATGCCGCGTAGATGTACATATCTTAAGACTTCCGCCTTATCACTGTGAACTGAACCCAATAGAAATGGTGTGGAGTGAAGTGAAACGGTACGTGTCCTCTAAGAATTTAAGTTTCAAACAAAACGACGTTAAAACATTGATTTATGAAGGTTATGATAAAGTACAGAACAATGGACATTGGAAAAATTACGTCAACCATGTTATAAAATTGGAGAATAATTTTTGGACAGTAGACAACATTCAAGATGACATTGAACCTATTAGAATTTCATTAAACGATGACTCTGAAGATGAACTAGATTATGAAAATGAAGATGATTGAAAATTGTTTTCGGGGGTATTCTTTTCTCAGTAAAGGTAATAAAATATTTAGTTGATCTGGTTGAAATGTAGCACACTTAAATAACTCATTAATCGACATAATTTCAAGTAGTTATATTAGACGTCATTATGCAAAAAATAAAGTTATGAACATTTAATAAATTTGTGCACAATTGAGGCCCCTAGAACATAAGGGGTGTAAGTGCCAAAAACAAAGTTTTGAAAAATCTTTGTTCAAAGTTCGATATAAATTTAAAAACCTAGGTAGCACTTTTTCAGTTTTCAGCATGTTTTCAATGACATGTAATTTTTGATGGTGTTATTGTTGTTAATGTAGAAAGTTTGAAGCCAAAAGTACGTGCCTGTTGTTAGATATCAGTTGCTAAGTGATAAGCAACTGCACTTACACCCTTGTGTTCTAGGGGCCTCAATTAGGGGTTTTTTGCAATTATCTCAGTCATTTGTTTATGTATTTTAATTTACAAACTAAAAAATTAAAAAACTGTTTAAGATCTGCAACATTTATTTGAAACATTTTTCCCTAAAATGCACGAGGAACAAAATAGGCAAAAAAATGATTTTTTCCAAACTTCATCTTTCTTTAAAAAATAAACAAAGCAAAATTGGCTGTAATTCTTCAAGGAATTATCATCAGTTATCCCTTATCTACCGTTTAGAACATTAAAAAACCTGTAGAATATTTTTCATATTTTTTTCCCTATTAACTGCGGTATTATGTATAAAAGCATTTTAGGAATTATTACCATTTATTTCATTCACGAATTTTCTATTAACAACTTTAGCTTACCTAAACATATCTTAGTTTACCGTGAGTTTGGCCCTGCTTATTTTACAAAAGTAGCAAAACTTACAATGGCAGTAGAATTGGCAACGCTGTTATCCTATATCCGTACACTGCCATCTCAACGTGACTTTATCTATAGTCATAACTTTTGTCTATATCAGCCTTATCTTATTCGTCAAAACTCAAGGCATCTCCAATAATATGCTTTTCATTTAAAACATCATTGCTTGGTGTATTATTTGATTCTGAAATAAAACCAGGCTTATAATATTGGTTGTAGAATTTTAATAATTTAAAAATAATGAGCAAAAACAGCTTACCTCTAAATGCAGTAAAAGAATTCACAGAACTTTTCAGTAGTTCAAGAATATTGCTTCCATGAGAATTATGGTACATTATTCCTATTATTAGTAACAAACAACTGTAAACATACCATAAATGGCAAAAGTACTATTATCAGGACACTAACAATTATCTTTAGGCTTATCCTTAAAACTATCTTCGATTGCTCTTGATTTTTCGATAAGATCAGCAAAAGATTTTGAGCCCGCTGTGACTTTTGAAGAAGGCCATCATCCAATTGAAGGTGGCTCTAGTGCATCGGAAAAGCTAGATCCACCTTCAATCGGATGGGGGCTTTCTTCAAGAGTCACAACCTCTCTCTTGATACAAAAGTAAGAATGCTGCGATTCTACATCTTCCCAATCCTTTTTAATGGTCTTGAATCGTGGACCTTGAAAAAAGATATGTGCAGAAAACTGGGAGCATTTGAGATGTGGCTATATCAAAGAATACTTAAGATCCCGTGGACTGATCGAGTCACAAATGAGGAGGTCTTTAGAAGAATGAATAAGAACTGAGAGGTACTGACCTAGTACTAGTGGAATCAAAAGGCACGTGTGAGGCTGAACAAATCAACAAACACAGAGGAATTCGAAATTTTACGAGGGGTGCGACAGGGGTGTATTTTGTCTCCTATGCTGTTCAACCTCTATGTGGAGAATGTTTTTGCAGAGGCACTTGAAGGCACTGATTGTGGTATAAAGGTCAACGGGTACCCGATAAATAACATTCGTTACGCTGACGACACCGCAATAATCACAGATAACGAACATGATATGCAGTTGATACTAAATAAAATAAACACCACAGGAAAAACATATGGCCTGAAGATAAATGCTGGAAAAACAAAATGCATGACAATAAGAAAGGGCGCATTTTTCAGAGTACAACTGCACGTAGATAATGCTCCAATCGAGCAAGTGAAAACATTCAAATACTTGGGAATGATGGTGAATGACCAATGGGATCCTCAACAAGAAATAAAATGCCGTACCGAACAAGCAAGACAAGCTTTTCTTAAATTTAAACCGCTACTTTGTAACCGCAATCTTTCCTTCAATCTCCGTTACAGAATGGTTAAGTGCTATGTATGGTCCATATTGTTATACGGCATGGAGACATGGACGTTGAAAATATCTTCCATTAACAAGTTGGAAGCATTCGAAATGTGGACCTTGCGAAGAATGTTCCGCATACCATGGACAGATAGGGTGAGAAACGAGGAAGTCCTAAGAAGAGCAAATACTGAGAGAGAATTGCTCAGCTTGATCAAGGCACGAAAGATTGGATACCTGGGCCACATCCTGAGAGGGGAAAAATACGCAATCCCTCAACTAATTATCCAAGGAAAGATTGAGGGTAAGAGGGGAGTAGGTCGCAAACAAATGTCGTGGCTGCGAAATATAAAGAACTGGACAGGCGTAACTAACACTGGCGAACTTTTGCATGCCGCAAAAGACAGACGTCTGACCTTAAGATAATTCGCCAACGCACTATAGGTGCACGGCACCATAAGAAGAAGAAGGTATTGACCACCATCAAATCTCGAAAGTTACAATTCCTCGGACATATTATGCGAAATAAATACAGATATGCTCTCCTTCTAGCCATCCTTCAAGGAAAAATATTTGGAAAACAAGGTTCAGGAAGAAGAAGAACATCTTGGTTAAAGAACCTCAGAATCTGGTTCAATACAACATCTGTGCAGCTCAGCTTTTTTGCGCTGCTACAGATAAGATAAAGATTGCCATGATGATCGCCAACATTCGTAACGGATAGGCACATCAAGAAGGAGAAGAACTCAATTTTTAATTCTACGATTAAGTAATGCACATAACATAATCAATTTGATAAGTGGAGCTCAGATGGTTTAGCAATGAGAACACGACAACAATTACCGAAAATATCTGTTGGTTCGCTCTCACCTTGCTCACGGGAAAACAGTATATAAAACAAAAGTCAGCGATTGGGTCAAAATAAAAAATAAAAATTTAAAATCTTTAAAACTAATACTGAAAATGAAAATTAAAATTTTGATAAATTATTTGGATCAGTAACAAACTTGTTGAATAATACGGATACAACAGCTCAAGTTTTTTAAATAAAAACAAAAACAGTAATTGACACACCGGTAACTCAATTTAAAAACGTGATCCGGTCTATTATTCAGCCTGTCGAACAGCCCAAACTCAATTATAAATTTCTCACAAAAGTTTTTTGGAATAATTTCGGGAAATCCATCAAGAAATCTGTCCGCGTATTCGGTCGAACGTAATTGAGAACGCACACTTTGAATATAAAAAATACCACCCCTCGATTATAAACATATCCATCAGCGCTGACAAAAATTTCATCCGACGAGGGTATTAGTAGATTTTGTTTATTTGAACAGTTTTTAGGTACTTGGATACTACTGGTATAACAGAAAAGCAAATACAACATAGATCAAAAGAAATAGATACAAAAAAAGTTGTTTTGAAATATGCGTGTTTGGTTGATTTTTATGTGAAGTTGATAAAATAAAGAATTGGTTTTTTCTAACAGTATGAATTATTTCTCGCGAATATGGCTGTGCAATGTTGTTTTTAAACTAACTTTTAAATTAGATACAATTTTAATGGGAATAAGCCACAATTGAAGGTTAACAGGTTGACTGCCAGGCGGTCGTATACGACCGACAGTTCAATAAGTGCTGCATGCCACGGCGGTCGTATACGACCGATTTGATACGGTCTGTGATATAGTTCCTGTTTTGCTAAAGATCGTGTAGAGAAGTAAAATTATTGCAGTATTCGACCATTGTGGCATACAGTCGTCGTATATACATATCAGTTTTCATTTTGGCTGAATAGGGGAGACGAAAATGATATCGAAATTTTGACATAGGTATCTTTATTTCGAGTAAAAAATATAAAACTATAAAAAATATCCATTACAAACTGAAATACATACAAAAGTTAAATAAGAACACAAATGAAATTAAAAATTATCGGTTATTTGTTATATCGGTGTTTGTTGAAACAATCTAAACAAAGGTGTGGTTGACCTTCACAAGTGTTACAGTAAGTTACTACTTTTTTGACCAGATTTTTTGTTATGTTTCCCCGAATCTTCTCTTTACAACAACCTTTACAGTATTTCTTTATTTTATCATATTATGGTCCTTCTCTTTTCACCAAAGTATGAGTTTGCATCGATCTCCTTGTAGTTCGTATTTGTTGTTGTTCCCTTTCGGAATCATTCTGTGACTCAATGTTGTCTTCATAACTTAAGAGCGACTTTATTACATACTCTCTAAATTCAGTTATTTTCATCTTTTTATCGGCTAG
Source organism: Diabrotica undecimpunctata (assembly GCF_040954645.1). Lineage (NCBI taxonomy): Eukaryota > Metazoa > Arthropoda > Insecta > Coleoptera > Chrysomelidae > Diabrotica > Diabrotica undecimpunctata. Next base: position 6,018,925 of record NC_092804.1, read on the forward strand.
TTGGTTGAAAATAATGTGAGAATTTACGAGGGATGTACCAAGAAAAAATTCTACAGCGAGCTTCCTGTACCATTTAAGTGACTTTCGTAGAGGTGAATTATAACTTGCCATCTGGTCTGACTGGTCAATTGAGGACTTTGCCTCATTGTATTCCATTACAGCCTGAAGTTTATGAACAACACCACTTCGTCGCTGAATTGCTCGAGTTTCGGTAGTGTGTTTAGTAGATAGTAATAAGACATCTCTTTTATCCTTCCACTTCAAAACGCAGATGCCTCTCTCGTTTTCCAACCCAAACGTTTCCCCTTTTTTCAATTTTTTATTTATTACTTCTTTTGGGTTTCCACGACGATTTGCTCTTAGCGTCCTAATATAGTGAGTTTCCTTGTCAAGTAAAATGTTAGCTAACTCTAGGCTTGTATAGTAGTTATCGGCTAGATCATCATTTTTTCGAGGAAATAGCGCTGTTCAATTCCAAAGGCTGTAGTTGGACAATATTTTTTGAATTTTCACCCAAAAAGTGTATTTCTTTGTGAATGTTATCCAGGCTGGAAAGTGACTTAAAACAGCATGGCTCATTACAAATTTCCTATTTTTTAACAAGAGTGTTTAGCTTTCTACGTTTATTTTTCAAATTTATTTCTTCTTCCGTTTCTGATCCATCGGAGCTATATAGAATTTCTTCTTCGCCGAACGGTAAGAACAGAGGGTCTAGGTCAGAATCAAAGTAAAAATCGTTAGGTTCGTCATCTGAAAAAAAAAACAAAATTTTTAACCGTGAAACTGTCAAAAAAAAACGTTAATTATTTGCAACTTATTTAAATTTTGCAATAAATTGGTTTTGTTTTAATTCATTATTTTTTATTTATATTAACGATTTGTATGATTTTAGTAAATGGTAGATATTAGCTATTGTTATTTTCTGACTCTTTGTCAACTTTTGCTATAAATCTTTCGATATCTAGATTGTCTATATAGCTTTCAATAAAAATAAAGCATATTTCTATGCTATTCTACTAATAAATAAACGTGTATTTTTCAGAATATTATCTTGCTTATTGTGTAGGTACGTACTTCAAACAGTAATCCTATGCAATGATTTACATCTGAAAATATAATAGGAATATATGATATGAATATATGAAAATTATATCTTACCTGAACGTTCATTGCTTTCCAAAACCATACCAACCATCATTTTACCGCGACTTCCCATTTTATTTCAAGAAATAATAATTGTTTTTACTATTATCTAACTCTAAAAATAACACGAGCACAATTAACTTACTTGTCTTACTAACAATCAAACCTCTACTGATAAAATATTGGTCAAAACAACCACTCAACAAAATAATACTCGACAAGTCTCATCATGAACAGAACGACCGCTTGGCACCAGGGGAATAAGTATGCCGCCTACGCCCCGGCGGTCGTATTCGACAAACGATTTGTACCGAAACCATTCCGAATGACAATTTTTAGCACCATGCATAATCTAGCACATCCTGGAATCAACAGTTCTGTGAAGATGATCACACAGCGATGTGTTTGGCCTTCAATTAAATCAGATGCGAGAAAATGGACTGGAGCGTGCCTACAGTGCCAAAAATCAAAAATATCGCGCCACATTGTTTCATGGACTGAAAGTTTCCTACCACCTTCCAGCCGATTCGAACAGGTTCACATAGACATTATAGTGATGCCGATTTCTGAAGAAAACAGATAGATAAATTGCGGAAGGGACTAGTTTCCAAGGATATGGTGGAATTATACCGTATTTGCCTAACTACCACATACTTTTCATGGGAAGACCAAATTTATGAACAGATGGATGGAGTAGCAATGGGAAGCCCACTAAGCCCGGTCGTAGCCAACCTTTTCATGGAGCATTTAGAGAAGAAGATAATGGACTCAGCATACAAGCCTAGGGTATGGTTCAGATACGTTGATGACACCTTTGTGATTTGGGGTCACGGAGCAGAAAAACTAAACGATTTCCTGGCTTATATAAATACACTACATCCAAATATTCAATTTACGATGGAAACAGAAAAAGCTCAACAACTAGCGTTCCTGGATGTATTAGTAAATCGAAAGGAAGGTCACTTAGGACATAAAGTGTATCGAAAACCTACACACACAGACAGATACCTAAACAGGAACTCAAATCATCATCCTAGCCAAAAACAAGGTATCATCAAAACTTTGGCAGAGAGGGCGAAGAGAATTTGTGAACCACAACATCTCCAAAGTGAACTTCTTTATATTGAAAAAGCGCTCACCTCTAATGGGTACACCAGAAGAGAAATACACAAGGCGATGAACAACGTATCTAGAAGAAGGGACGAAGAAACAGAATGTAAAGGGAAAGCGTTCTTGCCCTATATATCGGGGGTAACGGACAGAATTGGGCGAATACTCAAGAAAGCCAACATAAAGACCATCTTCAGACCTACAAAGAAGATCAAGGATTGTTTAAGATCGGTAAAAGACAAACGCGACCCATTAGCAACGGCCGGAGTATACCGAATACCATGCACATGTGGAATGGTATATGTGGGAACCACAAAAAGACACACCAACACCAGGATAAATGAACACAAAAGCCATTGTCGTTTAGGACATATCGACAAATCTGCCGTTGCCGAACACGCTTTGGGAAGCGGAGAACATCGAATACTATTTGAAGAAACACAGATGCTGGACAAAACTTCACAGTACTACCCACGGTTATATCGGGAAGCGGTGGAAATATACAAGCACCCAAACAATTTCAATAGGATAGAAGAAGGACTAAAAATCAACAAAACATGGATACCAGTATTAAAATCCACAAACGCCCTTCCCGCCAAACACGGAGATAGAAAAGCTACTATAAACAACGACACGCCCCCTCAAGCCGAAACCAGTGGAGGGGAGGCGAGTGGGAATTATAAATATTGCCTCCGTAGTACAACGCGTCGTCAGTTTCTGCTTACAAGCGAAGCATCAACATCTCCAGAAGATGCCAACCCCTAGTGTTGGCGAAACGTCGAGAACAAATCTCAACAGAAGACAACGGCCCAACAGCCCGAATAAACAGTTTAATAAAACAGATACTGTTTAACATGTGTCTACCGTTTTACGCGTTGGCCTGAAGTTTTCCCAATGCCCAATCAAAAAGCAGATACAGTAGCCAGAACATTTTTTTCTGGTTTTATAGCTCGTTTTGGCACTTTCAAGCGTATCACAATGGATCAAGGTCGAAAATTCGAATCACATTTCTTTAAATCAATCTGCAAATTAACTGGAACTATCCATTTAAGAACAACCGCCTATCACCCTTAAGCAAATGGCATGGTGGAAAGATTTCATCGATAATTAAAAGCAGCAATTCGATGCAATTAAAATATTCGATGGACCGAAAGCCTACCTTCAGTGTTACTGGGCTTACAAGCAGCGTAGAGAGAAGATTTAGGTACTTTAGCCCCCGAATTCATTTATGGAGAACCATTATGTTTGCCCGATGAATTATTTTTTTCGTTGCAAAAAAACACCGACGATAGTGCTCACATTTATTTAAAGAGACTTCGAAACCATTTCGAAAATCTCCATCCTAAGCAACCGTCGCAACATGGGTCCAAAAGCATTTTTACTTTCAAAGAGACGAAAATCACTACTCACGTGTTCGTATGCCGTGACACAATAAAAAACGGTTTAAATAACTCATATCATGGACCTTTTTCAGTAGTTAAACAAGGAGACAAAACATTTTTCGTTCGTGTAAACGGAAAAGAAGTAACAATTTCCATTGATAGATTGAAACCTGCGTATGAGGTTAACGTAAATTAAGAACCAGAGAAAATCACAGTGTCTAGAAAAATAAACACCTATAACAAGTTTGAGAACAGCAGACCCAAGAGACAAACGAGATTTACGGGAAGTTATCAAGCAAGTGTCAGTTAAATCATTTTTTTCAGTTAAATTTTTTTTCAGTGTAACATTTTTTTTTCAAGTGTAAATTTTTTTTTCTCGTGTAAACATTGTTTTTTTTTTCTGATATACCTATTCAATTTACATTGTAACTATGTATGTATTATCCATGTTTCTCGAAGGGGGTAGCGACAAGCTAATTACGAATAATTAAACTTTTTTATTCAAAAATTAAATAAAACAACCTCATATTAAAATATACATTTTTGCAATTATACATTTTGAGTACATTGCATTTATGGGAAACGAAATATAATATAACGATCAGACCGATAATAAAAGTTTATCGGAAGGCTTTTAAAAACAAAGAACGTGTGTTCTGTGTTGAGTTTTTAGTTTTATTAATCATTGAGATACAATTGGGATCGGTCCGCGTTACATACAATCCCTTCGAGAATTAATTACCCTTTACGATAATAAAATAGCCGATTAACCAAATTTAATAAAAATCCAAGGGTACCCCCTTGGAAAATTTATGCCAAAATTAAAAAAAAAATTGTTTAATGTTTTGGTACATGCACTTGGTCCAGCTTATTCCAAACATGTGTTTTTTTTCTGATCCCCCAACCCCAGTTTGCCGGAAAAGAGGAAATATCACGTGTTTAAATTTTTTTAATAAGCCGGTCACCCTTAATGGAATTAATTCAAATTTTAAACAAAATATACACTTTTAATTTTCACGGAATTGTCAGCAAATACCGACATGCAAGGGTAAATTTTTCTCACGAACTGTTAAATGTAGGAAAATCCTAAGTATGGCAGACGAACAAGCTGCCAATTTTATGTAGGAAATGTCTATTCGCTTGACTCTCCGACCAAAATTGACGACAATATAGCCGATTAACGAAATTTAATAAAAATCCAAGGGTACCCCCTTGGAAAATTTTGGCCAAATTTTCCAAAAAAAAAAATTTTGTTTAATGTTTTGGTACATGCACTTGGTCCAGCTTATTCCAAACATGTGTTTTTTTCTGATCCCTTAACCCCAGTTTGCCGGAAAAGAGGAAAAATCGAATTAAGAAATCTACAGTTTTTTCGTTTTTCCGGCAAAACAGTGCATAATTTTTACCCACATGTTTAGATTTTTTTAATCAGTAAGTCACCCTTAATCGAAATAATTCAAATTTCAAACAAAATATACACTATTAATTTTCTCGAAATTTTCAGCGAATACATACATCCAAGTGGAAATTTTTCTCACGAACCGTTAGATGTAGGAACATTCTAAGTATGGCAGAAGAACGAGCGGCCAATTTTATGTAGGAAATGTCTATTAGTTTGACTCTCGGACCAAAATTGACGCCAATATAGCCGATTAGCGAAATTTGATAAATATCCAATGGTCTACATTTTTTTTTTCGGTTTTTCGGCAAACGGTGCATAATTTCTGGCCAAGTGTTTAAATTTTTTTAATCAGGGGGTCACCCTTAATGGAATTAATTCAAATTTTAAACAAAATATACACTTTTAATATTCACGAAATTTTCAGCAAATACCGACATGCAAGGGGAAATTTTTCTCACGAACTGTTAGATCTAGGAAAATTCCCAGTATGGCAAAAGAACGAGCAGCCAATTTTATTTAGGAAATGTCTATTCGCTTGACTCTCTGACCAAAATTAACGACAATATAGCCGATTAACCAAATTTGATAAAAATCCAAGGGTACCCCCTTGGAAAATTTTTGCCAAATTTTCCAAAAAAAAAATTTTGTTTAATGTTTTGGTACATGCACTTATTCCAGCTTATTCCAAACATGTGTTTTTTTCTGATCCCTTAACCCCAGTTTGCCAGAAAAGAGGAAAAATCGAATTAAAAAATCTACAGCTTTTTCGATTTTCCGGCAAAACGGTGCATAATTTTTACCCACATGTTTAGATTTTTTTAATCAGCTAGTCACCCTTAATCGAAATAATTCAAATTTCAAACAAAATATACACTATTAATTTTCTCGAAATTTTCAGCGAATACATACATCCAAGTGGAAATTTTTCTCACGAACCGTTAGATGTAGGAACATTCTAAGTATGGCAGAAGAACGAGCGGCCAATTTTATGTAGGAAATGTCTATTAGTTTGACTCTCGGACCAAAATTGACGCCAATATAGCCGATTAGCGAAATTTGATAAATATCCAATGGTCTACATTTTTTTTTTTCGGTTTTTCGGCAAACGGTGCATAATTTCTGGCCAAGTGTTTAAATTTTTTTAATCAGAGGGTCACCCTTAATGGAATTAATTCAAATTTTAAACAAAATATACACTTTTAATTTTCACGAAATTTTCAGCAAATACCGACATGCAAGGGGAAATTTTTCTCACGAACTGTTAGATCTAGGAAAATTCCCAGTATGGCAAAAGAACGAGCAGCCAATTTTATTTAGGAAATGTCTATTCGCTTGACTCTCTGACCAAAATTAACGACAATATAGCCGATTAACCAAATTTGATAAAAATCCAAGGGTACCCCCTTGGAAAATTTTTGCCAAATTTACCAAAAAAAAAAATTTTGTTTAATGTTTTGGTACATACACTTGGTCCAGCTTATTCCAAACATGTGTTTTTTTCTGATCCCTAAACCCCAGTTTGCCGGAAAAGAGGAAAAATCGAATTAAAAAATCTACAGTTTTTTCGATTTTCCGGCAAAACGGTGCATAATTTTTCCCACATGTTTAGATTTTTTTAATCAGATAGTTACCCTTAATCGAAATAATTCAAATTTCAAACAAAATATTTACTTTTAATTTTCACGAAATTTTCAGCAAATACAGACATCTAAGTGGAAATGTTTCTCAAGAACCCTTAGATGTAGGGTTCTGAGGATGACAGAAGAACGAGCGGCCAATTTTATGTAGGAAATTTCCATTCGCTTGACTCTCGGACCAAAATTGACGCCAACATTCTCGATTAACGAAATTTGATAAAAATCCAATGTTCTACAGTTGTTTCGATTTTCCGGCAAAACGGTGCATAATTTCTAGCCACATGTTTTTTTTTTAACAGCAAGTCACCCTTAATCGAAATAATTCTTTTAATTTTCTCAAAATTTTCAGCGAATACATACATCCAAGTGGAAGTTTTTCTTACTAACCGTTAGATGTAGGAAAATTCCCAGTATGGCAAAAGAACGAGCAGCCAATTTTATTTAGGAAATGTCTATTCGCTTGACTCTCTGACCAAAATTAACGACAATATAGCCGATTAACCAAATTTGATAAAAATCCAAGACCCCCTTGGAAAATTTTTGCCAAATTTTCCAAAAAAAAAAATTTTGTTTAATGTTTTGGTACATACACTTGGTCCAGCTTATTCCAAACATGTGTTTTTTTCTGATCCCTAAACCCCAGTTTGCCGGAAAAGAGGAAAAATCGAATTAAAAAATCGAAAAATTGTTTCGATTTTCCGGCAAAACGGTGCATAATTTCTAGCCACATGTTATTTTTTTTTAACAGCAAGTCACCCTTAATCGAAATAATTCTTTTAATTTTCTCAAAATTTTCAGCGAATACATACATCCAAGTGGAAGTTTTTCTTACTAACCGTTAGATGTAGGAAAATTCTGAGGATGGCAGAAGAACGAGCGGCCAATTTTATGTAGAAAATGTCCATTCGCTTGACTCTCGGACCAAAATTGACGCCAACATTGCCAATTAACGAAATTTGATAAAAATCCAATGGTCTACAGTTTTTTCGATTTTCCGACAAAACGGTGCATAATTTCTAGCCACGTGTTTAAATTCTTTAATGTTTAAATCAGCAGGTCATCCTTAGTGGAAATAATTTTAATTTTAAACAAAATATACACTTTTAATTTTCACGAAATTTTCAGTAAATACCGACATCCAAGGGGAAATTTTTCTCACGAACTGTTAGATGTAGGAAAATTCCGAGTATGGCAAGAGAACGAGCGGCCAATTTTATGTAGGAAATGTCTATTCGCTTGACTCTCTGACCAAAATTGACGACAATATAGCCGATTAACCAAATTTGGTAAAAATCCAAGGGTACCCCCTTGGAAAATTTTTGCCAAATTTTCCAAAAAAAGAAATTCTATTTAATGTTTTGGTACATGCACTTGGTCCAGCTTATTCCAAACATGTGTTTTTTTCTGATCCCTTAACCCCAGTTTGTCGGAAAAGAGGAAAAACCGAATTAAAAAATCTACAGTTTTTTCGATTTTCCGGCAAAACCGTGCATAATTTTTACCCACATGTTTAGATTTTTTTTAATCAGTAAGTCACCCTTAATCGAAATAATTCAAATTTCAAACACTAATATTTACTTCTAATTTTCACGAAAATTTCTCTCAAGAACCGTTAGATGTAGGAAAATTCTGAGGATGACAGAAGAACGAGCGGCCAATTTTATGTAGGAAATGTTCATTCGCTTGACTCTCGGTCCAAAATTGACGCCAATATAGCCGATTAACGAAATTTGATAAAAATCCAATGATCTACAGTTGTTTCGATTTTCGGCAAAACGTTGCATAACTTCTGGCAAAGTGTTTAGATCTTTCAATCAGCAGGCCAACCTTAATCGAAATAATTCAAATTTTAAACAAAATATACACTTTTAATTTTCACGGAATTGTCAGCAAATACCGACATGCAAGGGTAAATTTTTCTCACGAATTGTTAGATGTAGGAAAATCCTAAGTATGGCAGACGAACAAGCGGCCAATTTTATGTAGGAAATGTCTATTCGCTTGACTCTCCGACCAAAATTGATGACAATATAGCCGATTAACCAAATTTAATAAAAATCCAAGGGCAGCCCCTTGGAAAATTTTTGCCAAAGTTTCCAAAAAAAAAAAAATTTGTTTAATGTTTTGGTACATGCACTTGGTCCAGCTTATTCCAAACATGTGTTTTTTTCTGATCCCTTAACCCCAGTTTGCCGGAAAAGAGGAAAAATCGAATTTAAAAAATCTACAGTTTTTTCGTTTTTCTGGCAAAACAGTGCATAATTTTTACCCACATGTTTGGATTTTTTTAATCAGCAAGTCACCCTTAATCGAAATAATTCAAATTTCAAACAAAATATACACTATTAATTTTCTCGAAATTTTCAGCGAATACATACATCCAAGTGGAAATTTTTCTCACGAACCGTTAGATCTAGGAACATTCTGAGTATGGCAGAAGAACAAGCGGCCAATTTTATGTAGGAAATGTCTATTCGTTTGACTTTCGGACCAAAATTGACGCCAATATAGCCGATTAGCGAAATTTGAAAAATATCCAATGGTCTACAGTTTTTTTTTCGATTTTTTGGCAAACGGTGCATAATTTCTGGCCAAGTGTTTAAATTTTTTTAATCAGAGGGTCACCCTTAATGGAATTAATTCAAATTTTAAACAAAATATACACTTTTAATTTTCACGAAATTTTCAGCAAATACCGACATGCAAGGGGAAATTTTTCTCACGAACTGTTAGATGTAGGAAAATTCCCAGTATGGCAAAAGAACGAGCAGCCAATTTTATTTAGGAAATGTCTATTCGCTAGACTCTCTGACCAAAATTAACGACAATATAGCCGATTAACCAAATTTGATAAAAATCCAAGGGTACCTCCCCTTGGAAAATTTTTGCCAAATTTTCCAAAAAAAAAATTTTGTTTAATATTTTGGTACATGCACTTGGTCCAGCTTATTCCAAACATGTGTTTTTTTCTGATCCCTTAACCCCAGTTTGCCGGAACAGAGGAAAAATCGAATTAAAAAATCTACAGTTTTTTCGATTTTCCGGCAAAACGGTGCATAATTTTTACCCACATGTTTAGATTTTTTTAATTAGCTAGTCACCCTTAATCGAAATAATTCAAATTTCAAACAAAATATTTACTTTTAATTTTCACGAAATTTTCAGCAAATACAGACATCTAAGTGGAAATTTTTCTCAAGAACCGTTAGATGTAGGAAAATTCTGAGGATGACGCCAGTATAGCCGATTAACGAAATTTGATAAAAATTCAGTGGTCTACAGTTTTTCCGTTCGTCTACAGTTCGCCCTTAATGGAAATAATTCAAAGTTTAAACAAAATATACACTTTTAATTTACACGAAATTTTCAGCAAATACCGACATCTAAGGGGAAATTTTTCTCACGAACTGTTAGATGTAGAAAAATTCCGAGTATGGCAAAAGAACGAGCGGCCAATTTTATGTAGGAAATGTCTATTCGCTTCACTATCTGACCAAAATTGACGACAAAAATATTATTAACACTTTTTTCTACGTTTTATTCAAATCTATTATAATTTATTTTTGTTTCCGTGGTAAATAGTTTATCACACACGCATCCACACAACCCCGGAACAAATGTTATATTCCGTCAATCAGTCGAGTTCTCGTCTCCATTCTTACATAAAACCAGAGTTCACCTTAGTGCTTTTGAGAGCTGACAGCTTTTCAGAGACTCATAATAGCAAACACAATTAAAATGTTCATTGATCCTCTTTTGAATTATTTACTTCTTTGGCCTAAGTATGATTCTGGACAGTGAGCAAAATAAATATAAAATTAGTATTTCTTGGGATTAACTTCATTAAGTCATGTTAAATTTGGAACTAGACTTTATTATTTCATTTAAATCAACGTGACGGCAGGTAATCCTTGCCTTTATTAAGATTCTAAAATGTACAAGCTGAGAACAAAAAGTTATTGTAAAACATATAAAAACTTACCAAACGTAAAGCAGAACAATAACATGATTGCAGTTAATACAAAGAATATACTGAAGGATAGTTTTAGAAAAAAAAATAACAAATAAAAGTCTTTTTTCATAACGTATTAAATAACTCCCAAACATAAATGCAGATAGATAACATTTTCCTCTTAAACGAGCTCTACTTTACCGACAACGTAGCAGTTGTCGGTATGCAGCATAAAATAGAGAATATCGTCGGCGGTGGTACAGATTACACGACAATTTGTCAGAATTAAACGGATAAAGCCGGCATGACGCACCAAGGCACGTACCCCAGCGCAGCATTTATACACGCCACCAAATATTCCGAGTTATTTTACATGAATTTCCTCGAAATTGTGCAGATGCAGTGCTTTCCTATTTAATTTATTTTCCGGAACCGCCGTATTCAACGGACGACATATTGCAGCGATAAATTTTTATTTAGATATTGCACATAATAGTTTTAAAGAGGTAATAAGTTTTATTCTACAATTTGTAATGCAATAACTTTTACAATTCTATAAAATAATAATTATACTGTACAGGGTCGTCTTGGGCTCTTTTTACATTATTTGACTCAAAAAAACCTCATTAGTAAAACAAATAAAATAGATTAGAATCAACACTTTTCATTTTGCCTTTACTACAAAGTTAACCAATACATCGTAAACACTTTTATCGAAACAAGCGATAAATGTTAAAACATTCGCTGGTTAAGGAATGATTGAAAGATTGCATTAGTGAGGACATCAAAGAGAATCTTTCCTTTTAATATTTAGGATATTCAAAGAATATATAATTTAGATCTGCCAACGCCGTTTATAACAAGAACTGTTTAAGGTGGATATATAATTTTAACCCAGATATTACTACCGTCCTTTTAAAAGGCAGTGTAAATTATGCGTAATTACGGTACAGCTATCAACTAATAGATGGCTCTAGATGAAGTGTTTTCAAGAGCCAGCATTCGACAAGTTTTAACGATTTTAGTGCGCGCACATGCTGTAATTGTGAGGTTATCTGTGTAAATTGCCAGGTTTTGGACTACAAAATGAATGCTTATAATTGGAGGTAAGTCTAGAATTAAAAAACTGTTATTTCGCGGCATTGGCATGTGGATTATTGTATAATAGGGACTTATGTACGTATATTCTTGGCTCGAATAGTTGTCACGTTGTTTCAAAGGCTCGCCGCTTGGGATTTCATTTTGTTCTTTTAAAAGGACGGTTGTTATTAGTACTACCAACGTGCGTATTGTTTCAGGAGGCCTCTCAAATTGCATGAGCTATTAGAAGAGCTTGATTCTGATGAAATCCCAGTCCCTCCAGATGGTTTGATCATATTTCCCCCAGAAAATGCCAATGATGATGTCACCGATTGCGACTCCGGCGATGAAGAACTAACTCCAATAAATAATTTACCGGGTAGTCAGTTGAGAAACGATGTAGAACTTGTTTTTGACAACGCGACTGAATTACCACAAGATTCTGTAAATTCCAGCCTACCAGAAGAAGATTCGGACGATGACAATATACCATTGGCTTTGTTTCTTTCCAAGGAAAAGCTGCCCCATCAATTAGAGAAGAGAATATCTGCACACTGGATTCAAGGAGACTTGTATCAACACCCTGATTGTACTTACTGGAAAACTCAATTTGGACCGAAAATGACTCAGTCGCCGATGGAAATTTTCAATTTGTTTTTTGATGATGAAGTCATCAATTTGGTTACCGAATACACTAACATCTACGCAAGACAAAGAAATCTTTTGAACGACATTACTCAAAATGAGATTCGATGTTTTATAGGCGTTCTTGTATTGAGTGGTTATGTGGTTGTGCCGAAAAGGTACATGTACTGGGAAAATCGTGACGATTCGCACAACGCAATGGTGGTAGCTGCTATATCTAGGGATAGATTTTCCCACATAATGAAAGTTTTGCATGTTTGCAATAACTTGTCATTAGATAAATTTGATAGATTTGCCAAGATGCGACCCCTGTTCGACGTAATAAACAAAAAATTTATACAATTTTCCCCTTTAGAACAACATCACAGCATAGATGAGGCAATGGTTCTGCATTTTGGTCGCCATCCCACAAAACAATTCATCAGGGGAAAACCAATCCGTTGGGGGTACAAAATGTGGGTAGGAACCCTTCGTCTGGGATACACAGTTTGGTTTTCTCCTTACCAAGGTAATTCCACTACAATACCTAAACAATATAAAATCCTTGGATTGGGTGCATCAGTAGTTCTATCCTATGCAGACAGATTGAATGAAGTATGGCCTCAAAGGCGATTCCATCTTATTTTTGATAATTATTTTACTTCTATTCATTTACTGCATGAGCTAAAACAAAGAGGCATATTTGGTACAGGCACTGTAAGGGAAAATCGCACCATGAAATGCCCTTTACCCTGTTCATCTATTATGAAAAAAAACTGAACGTGGTAAATACGAGTATCGTCTTGATAAAAATACAGGAATAGTGGTTTGCCGCTGGCATGATACTAATATCGTTTCTATTGCTTCCAATTTTGTACCAGTAATGCCTTGCTTCTCTGTAAAGAGATTTTCACAAGCAGAGAAAAAACATATTCAAGTTCCTTAACCAAATATTGTTAGAATATACAATAACTTCATGGGTGGCGTTGATCGCAGTGACCAGAACATCAGTTTATATCGAGTGTCCATAAGAGGAAAGAAATGGTATTTTCCCCTTTTTGCTCATTGCGTTGATATGGCTATTCAAAATGCGTGGTACAAAACTCAAGACGGTAAACTGGATCAACTTGAATTTAGAAGATCTATTGCAACTAATATTTTGGAAACTTTTAAAAAAGAAACAAAACGCGGACCTTCTAAGCGGAATTCGAATTCGGTAGCCAATTCAAGATATGACGGTATTAACCACTTGGTTCTTTATCAAGAAAAGCAATCGCGATGTGGATATTGTCACAAAAAAGTCCAGTTTTTGTGTGAAAAGTGCAAAATACCTTTATATCCAAAATTTTGTTTTAAATCCTTTCATTCTTTGTAAATTGATACTAATAAAATATATATGATATCTGGTACCGTATATTACTACCGTCCTTTTAAAAGAACATGTCAAAACTTGACAGGTATCGTCATAAAAAAATATATGATTGTGTTTTTTGGTTCCATATGCTATAATTTCCATGAAAATTCGAAATTAATTCAAAATGTTAACAATAAAAGTTTCAGTAATATCTGGGTTAAGGTGGATATATAATTTTAATTTCATATATAAAACTTTGCAGGCAAACCCCTTGTGATCTAGATTTAATCATGTAATAATCGACATAGAATTTGTTAACTGGGTATGGAAGATGAGGAATGTTGTAGAAAGATGTTTCATCTTCTCATTTCTTGAGCCTCTGTTAGGGCGTGATGATATTTTAAATATTTTTTAGCTTGCCTCTCTCCATTGGCTGCGATCCTGTGCCAGATGGACGGCTTTATGTAGGGATTTTCCCACCAGAGTCTTCATTTGGTCTGCCCATTATGTTGGAGATCTTCGTCTCGGTCTTTGGCCCTCTACCTTTCCTTCTATTACCAATAGTTATATAGTCTTCGTTCTTGTGGCTATGGCCGAAGTAATTTAGGTATAATTAGTTTACTTTTTTTAATAATCCGCCTTTTATTTATAATTAAGAGGTTGGTTGTGTGTTAGGACACGCGTAGGATTCTTCTATAGACCCACATTTCGAAAGCTCTGATCTTACTTCTATCAATTTTGTCGATATATGTTTCAGCTGCGTATGTAGCAATGAAAGAAATAAGGGTATTGACCAACCTGAGCTTAGTATTTCTTGTTATTGTTCGGTTTTTCCATATTTTAATTAATTTAGTTATTGCAGTTCGAGCCAATGCTAGTCTACGCTTGATTTTTGAGGAGCCATCGCCATTGTTAGTTATCAAAGCACAAGTATACAAAAATATGTCTATTACTTCGAAATTTGCCACTTAATGTATGTGCGGTAGAAAGTTATTTGAGCCTGTCTACGATAATTATTTTTGTTTTTCGGTGTTCATCTAAAGTTCAAAGTCTTTGATTATTCGGCTTAACCGTTCAGTAATGGTAGTCATTTCTACTCAATTTACTGCTAGTATAAGTGTGTTATCCGTATTTTGTAGGCTACAGTAGCCCATTCTTCTAGGAATGGGCTAGAGAAATATTTAAGGTATTATAAAATACTGCTTTTATTGATGAATAATGCTTTAGTACACACAATACCTTTATGGTGTTTTTTAAGTGTTTTAATGAGTGTTTGAGTGTTTTGAGTGTAAATCTAATTTTTCTGTTAAATCTACTTCCTTTTTGATTTATCCAGTTGACTTATTTTACCCGGTGAGCAAAGTAGTCCCGGTTTTTCCAGCAGGGAAAAGTATGTTCCCATTAGGTATAGTGTCATAACTTCACTTTAATAATAATAAGTATGATTTTAATCTATTCATTTTCAAGCAGATGAAGAACGTGGAATAACAGCTTAAAAACTAAAAGAAATGGGAGAATTAGGGACGGAAGTAATGCTTAGAATTTGCAATGAGATCTGGAATACCGGAAAGTGGTCAAATGACTGGGGTAAACTCACGTTCATTCCCGTATATAAAAAGGTTCACTGACAGATTGCAGTAATTACCGTACAGTAGCATTGATGTCACACGCGAGCAAATTTCTTCTAACCATCATCAA
This sequence comes from Diabrotica undecimpunctata, assembly GCF_040954645.1. NCBI lineage: Eukaryota > Metazoa > Arthropoda > Insecta > Coleoptera > Chrysomelidae > Diabrotica > Diabrotica undecimpunctata. Next base: position 6,034,307 of record NC_092804.1, read on the forward strand.
TGAAAGACTATCAATTCTTTTACCACAAATTTTCCAAAAACAATGCGGATTCATCTCAGGTAGAGGAACAAGAGAACACATTCTTATTATTCGTCAAATTATCAAAAATCTCGAGAGCTTAACATAAAAACATATTTATGCTTTGTTGACTATTCGAAGGTCTTCGATACTGTAAAATGGGATAAAATGTTGCATATACCTGGAGAAATGGGTACGCCAGAATATTATAAAAACCATATGTAAATAATACTGCTAATGTAAGAGTTAATAATGTGGTTTCGAAAAACTTCAAATGAAAATCTGGAGTTCAACAGGGATGCATAATATCCCCTATTCTATTTAATATATAGTGAATATATTATGCGTCAAGTTTTTGAAGAATGGCAACGATAGGAGAAAGAAAAATCAAAAATCTACGTTTGGCTGATGAAACTGTTATATTGGCGTCATTACCAGAAAAACTGGAACAAATTATGAATAGGCTAGGTACGGTGAGTACGGAATATCAGAAAACCAAAGTGATGATGTAGCATGCAAAAAATTCCTTAAATATCTAATATTCAAGTAATAAAAATTTTCTAGTACGCCCCTGGGCCGAGTATAAATATTTCGTCAATTCTCTGTTTATATTGTGATATAAAAATCCCAAATTCCAGTAATAACTACGACGTTAAATATGATTACATTTATTTGTATGCGTTAGTTTTGAGATTTTAGCTGGGAATTATTTAAGGTTTATTTTAATTATATAATTTGAAGCATGTTTGAAAAGATTTTTGGGCTGTTCCTAGGCAAGAACGGGTTAAAGGGGAAAAGTGTGGCATAGGAAGCCGGTACGATACATCGATCGAAGGTCGAAAGTCAGGTTTGAAAGATGGGCGATTGAAAGCGATCGTATTTAGTTTAGTCGGAAAAAACCGGCAAATTTTAAAAAAAAGTGATTAATACTCAAAGTAATACATATGTCAATTCTGATAAGAGTAGCCAATTTTTTGTATTTGCTATGTCGTCTCTCATATGAGAGATTCGTAAAACGGCGTTTTTCAACAAGTTCGGAAGATGAACTGTACCACTAATGAACTCTTTAGGTCAGCTGTAAACAAGGTCAGGATAGCCTTGATGATTTCCAATTTCCGATAGGAGTGGCACAAGAAGAAGAAGAAAAAAGATACCCACATGCTCCACTGTTAAGTTTTTAAGAAGACGAGTTTTCCAAGATTTGTGTTCCAGTCCTAGCTTCCACCTCATTTAGTTATCCCTAGTCGTCGTCCCAGACTATAGATGCAGTTTTTTGCGTGGCAATGGATCTTCAGTTCCAACTTCAGAAAATATGTAAAGTAAGGGAATTTTAGTGAAATCCAGGTAACTCTTTTGTGTTGAACTTTTAAAGTAAAAATAGACATTTTTTTTAATAATAATTGCTTTTATTAAAATTTAAGAAATTGTAATAATTAAGATTGTGAAAGTAGGGTGTGGCCATAGCTGTCATATTATTTGTTCTGTTTTAAGATTTAGTTTTGACATATGACGGCTAGCTTTATTATTTTTGACATCTGATAAATACCTAATCATAATAGATATTGTTTTTGTTTTGTTTTTAAAGAAGGTTAACCTCTATACTTGGTTTCACTTATAAAGTTATTTCTTTGTTTGTAGTAATTTATTTCTGCCACAAATTATAGCTCAGTAACATTTGTAAGTTTTGTAGTATCTCCAACTACTCGAGTTTGTAAACGCATAGGACATAGCAAGTTTTTCTTCTTTGTTATTTTGGTATAAATCTTCGTAACTATTAATATAGTATTTTTGTGTTATCTTATATATTTGTAACTGTTTGTGGTGAGACAGTGATAAATGTTTAATTTTTTTCCTAAATCATTTTGTATATTTATTTTAGAAAATTCTCCTAACCTTTCTCTTGTGTTTTTTAGAAAGGACGAACCTTTTCTTTCATCCAGCAGGAAGTTTCTTTCAAGCGGCGTCCATTTTAAATAGCTAGAGGTCCTTCTTGTTATTGTGTTTGCCCATTTGTCCAGGAGATTTATGTAAGTACCCCTTTATTTTATTTTTGTAGTTGCCCGAATCCAATCCCATTGCTTCATTCACTTATCCACGACTCAGCTACTCCAAATAAATCCTGAGCGCCGTTCGCATAAGTTTCGTTTATTTTGCTTGCCCTATCTCTGCCCCAATAATTTCTGTCCCCAATTTTTAACCCTCCATAGTAATACCCTATGTGGTAGGCAAAATAATTCGTTTCAATGATCATCGATAGAATCAGAAACAACCAAGCAGAGATAAGAAACATGGCAGGTTACGAAGTGGTGAGGCAATTTAATTAGTTAGGCTCCGTTATAACTAACAGTGGAGGATGCGAAGACGAGATCAGTCGACACATCACAATGCACAATGCAACAGCCAAACTTACAAAAATTTGGAAGAACACTGATATCACAAAAACACAAAATTACCACTTGTTGGAGCATTAATATTTCCTATCGCCACCTATGCTTTAGAAACTTGGACAATAAAAAAAAGCCAATTCAAAGCTTACAATGGCATTTGAAATGTGGATTTACCGTAGAATATTGCGCATATCATGGACCGCACATCGCACAAATAACTCAATTCTAGCAGAACTTAACATAGAAACTAGACTCATCATAACTATCTATCAAAATATACCAAGATATTTGGAACATATAGAGAAATAAAAGGCATGGAGCGAATGATAGTTGAACGTAAACGTATCGTGTAATAGATCCAGAGGAAGATCTCCAGTACGATGGTCGGACCAAATAAAGGTCATGACTGGTTATTCATTCGCCAAAGCAAAACAACACGCACAGGAGAGAGATTCTTCTTCTTCTTCTTGATGTGCCTATCCGTTACGAATGTTGGCGATCATCATGGCAATCTTTATCTTATCTGCAGCAGAGCGGAAAAGCTGCACAGATGTTGTATTGAACCAGATTCTAAGGTTCTTTAACCAAGATGTTCTTCTTCTTCCTTGACCTTGTTTTCCAAATATTTTTCCTTGCAGGATGGCTTGAAGGAGAGCATATCTGGATTCATTTCGCATATTATGTCCGAAGAACTGTAACTTTCGAGATTTAATGGTGGTCAGTACCTCTCGGTTTTTATTTATTCTTCTGAGGACCTCCTCATTTGTGACTCGGTCAGTCCACGGGATCTTAAGCATTCTCCGATATAGCCACATCTCAAATGCTTCCAGTTTTCTGCACATATCTTCGTTCAAGGTCCACGAATCAACACCAGAAAAAAAGGACAGAGAAGACGTAGCCGAGGTAGTTGTATTGCGTCATTATTTTTACAGGGGATTGGTTGACGTAGAGTTGACCTTCTGTTATTCTTTTCTTGCTAATTATCATAAGCTTTGTCTTCTTAACGTTTATATTGAGTCCATATTGTTGACTGTAATACGTGATTTTGTTCATAAGAACTTGTAGGTCTTCTAAGTTGTCCGCAAATACTATGGTGTCATCTGCCTATCTGATATAGGTACAGATTGAAGATTAGAGGAGACAAAATACAGCCTTGCCTCACTCCACGCATGATTTTCACATAGTCAGTGTGTTCACCTTCAACTCTGAGATTTGCTGTCTGATTCCAGTAGAGACTTCTAATTATTTTCAGATCTTGGTTGTTAATTCCTGTTTCTTTTAGTATTTGCATCATCATGGCGTGTTGTACTCGATCAAACGCTTTCTCGTTATCAACCAGACATGCGTATACATCGCAGTTGACGTCTCTGCATATCTGGAATAAGACTTGTACTGAGAACAAAGCCTCTCTAGTACCAACAGCCTTTGTAAACCCGAACTGGTTAGGGGAAATTTGACTTTCACAGAGCTTGTAGATTTTCCTATGAATTATCTTTAGTAACAATTTTAGGAGATGACTCATGAGGCTGTAGTTAGGTAATCTTTGCATTTTTTGGCTCCTGGTTTTTTTGGAAGTGCAATAAACTCAGATTTTAGCCATTCTGTTGGTATTTCTTTAGAGTTGTATATTTTGTTGAATATCTTTGCGATTATTGCTATTGATTCGTTGTTCATTAGTTTGAGTAGTTCTGCTTGTATATTATCAGGGTTTGCCACTTTGTTATCCTTTAACCGGTGTTATTGGGGAGCAAACTTCCTAAAAGGTAGAAGATAATTGGACAGAAATAGTCAAACAAATTACATGACGCCACTATATCCTTACGAAAGAGGAAAGATAGAGGAGGACGATTTTCATCTAATTTAAAGGTTTTTGAACCCAGTTTAAAAGCAAGTTTCAACTACAAGTATTTTCTATATTTTTAGAAATTTAATTGTAAAAATTTTCACCCTTGTTTATGTCATTTTAAAGTAAAAATATAGTTTCACGTTTTACTGATGATGCTTTGACTGGACCGAAAACAGTTTGTAATAATTATAGTCCTTTTCGACAAATTTTAATTATTTTTTAAGTTTTTACTTCGTTGAATTTTTTTTTAATTTAGCAATTTTTAGCGTTAAAAACTTTAACCATTGGCTTATGGAACCACCTACACAAACTCTTTCTTTGGATTCTGGTAAACAGATTGCAAAAGACAGTAAACATCTTTTTAGTGTTTTCTAAATCTATATTTTTTTGGGTAAAATGTATTTTCATATCATATTTCAACCCTCTTTATTGACTTTAATCTAACTTTATTGCTTTCAATAGAAGAAAAATAGTCTTGATGCTTTGAAGTTGTTTCTAAACAATTTTCAGAAAAACGATATTTCTGATATAATTCTGAATTTATATTAAAAATTATTCTCCACAATCGGGACGACTTCTGTTAACACAAAACACAGCAAAACAAGTAAAATCGTGCCTGTTAAACATCATTCATATTTATTTTCCGTATATAGATTTTTATTTCCAATAATTCTTTTCGTATTCTGACCTCCTCCTTTCCTTCTTAAAGAAGAAAACCTACTGCATTACTTCTGCTTACATAGTAAGCCAGTGGAAACTGGAAGTTGCTTTAAAAATGTATACACTCCAAGCGGAAATACCGCAAGAGTCGATTTACTTACAAAGCGGAAAATGGATGGCGAAGAGTATCGCATAAAATTTCATGATTGGGTTAAATTGTGGATACACATCTACAGGGCCACTTCTGAAGTACCCCTTTAACAATATTTTAAAACAATTTTTTTTTTAATTGCATAAAGTTAAAGAAAAAAAAGTAGTAGCGAATTAGTAATTACCGAATTTATAAGTGTCAAGAGGTTCTAAAACTCTTTCCTTGTGGCATGTTTACGTTTAATATCATTTTTAGGGTTTAAGCATAATTAACCCTCGGGAGAGACCACTTTTAAAAATCACGCGGCGGCACTTAATGCGGCAATCAGACAAACATAAAAATATGTATAATGGCTATACACCCCAGCGTGGGGTTAAACCACGAATGCTTTCTAGATCCTATTTCTTGAATGGATCAGTCCCTTTTGTTTATATGTTATCTTCTTAACGAAATCTCGTTATTTTTTCCTGTCTCTAGTTTTTCATCTCCATTCTCTGACTACTACCCTTTGGAAGTCTTCTTCAGCTTCTTGCAGCCCCTTTGATCTTGGTCTTCCCCTTCTCTTTTTTTCTCCTGGATTCCATTCTATCAAATATTTGACCGTCCAAGTACATAGACGTATTCAGAGCTCCACTATCTAATCAGTGGTAATTAAGTAGTAATTAAGATATCATTAGTCGTGAGTGATATCAATGGTGATGACGGTAAGCTATCACGATAAATTCAAGTAGACTTGTGTAAGCGAAATATTTAAATATTTATAATGTTTCCTATTCATACCAAAACGCACGCACTACTAGTCCAACAAAATAATGCGATGTTCGCAGAGAATACACAACATTGACAAAATGAGAAGTCGCTTTATATTGCATGGTGTCAGTCAGCAGAAAATGTTAAGAGACTTAATATGGATAATCAACGGTTGAGGAAAATAATCGCTGATATGGAAAGAGATTAGCACAGCTGGAAAAAGCCGAACAACATAGGGTAAACCGCAAGTGCTGATGAATTACAAAAGAAATTAAAAGCAGATAAACTTGAATACTGCACCGGTGAAGAAGATTTAGCGTATGAAACGGGCTGATAAGAAACAAAAACAAAAAAACTAACAATAAACGTAAAACGGATACCTCATTATCTCCTCCCTCTCCGCAAAAATCAAGTGCAGAAACACGCAAATTGAAAAACCAATCAAAAAACCAAAACCACCACCTCCGGTTGTAGTAGAAAATTTTCAAAGTGCTGTTGACCTGAGCAAGCTCCTGACTAAGGCTGGTATTACCTATAAATTATAAACATTGAAGTTATAAAAATTAATACAGCCAATAGCGATTATTAGATTAGATTACAGAGCTTTAATAGAGAAATTAAATAAGAGTAACCTTTCGTACCTTTTTTTTTATCATGTATTTTATCATGTTTATATAGCGATGATCTATACGGCACTCTGTTAAGGCTTTTAACATCTTTTGATGACTTATTGTGTCGAAAGCTTTTTCGTAGTCAACAAATATCATGACTAATGGCTTGTTATATTCAACACTCTTTTCTTTAAATTCTTAATTACTTGTAAATGATCATTCGTGCCATATGCTGCTCTAAAACCTGCTTGCTCTCTTGGCTGATAGAAATCCAACTTACTTCCTAGCCTGTTGGTAATAACTCTTGTAAATAGCTTATATACTTGTGACAACAAGCTAATGGGCTTAAGAGAAATGCTTAGTCATTTGAGGTTTGCTGACGATATTGTCCTTTTTGCTGACAGAATCGATGATGCAGTATCGCAACTGGAGAAACTATACCTAGCCTCCCTACAAGTAGGATTAAAAATCAACCACACAAAAACACAAATCATGACAAATCTTGTGTTAAGCGAAAAGATTTCAGTAAATGGCATGCATATTGAAGAAACCACCTCATATAAGTACTTAGGGCATGAGATACGCATAGGAAGAGATAATCAAACGATTGAACTAAGTCGCCGCATAGGACTCACTTGGGTGGCATTCGGCAAGCTAAGCTATGTTCTTAAATCAGAACTGCCTATGTGTCTTAAAAGAAAAGTCTTTAATCAGTGCGTGTTGCCAGTACTTACATATGGTGCAGAGACATTAACACTAACCAAGAAAGTAAGAAATAAAATTTGTGTTACCCAAAGAACCATGGAACGATCGATGTTAGGCATTTCTAGTAGGGATCGGATCACGAACAAGGAAATAAGATGGAGAACAGGAGTGACAGATGCCATAGAAAGAATTATGACCCTTAAGTGGAACTGGGCGGGGCACATAGCTAGAATATCGGATAACAGATGGACACAGCGAATAATACAGTGGAGATCGAGACAAGAAGCACATCGAAGTAGAGGTCGTCCACCAACAAGATGGTCTGATGACATAAAACGGATCGACAAAAATGGGATGCAAACAGCACAAAACAGAAATACATGGAAAAGACTGAGGGAGACCTATATCCAGCAGTGGATAGATCCGGGTTAAATGATGATGATGATGAACCTTTCGTACCACACTTATGAAAATAAGCAAGAGAGGCCAATTAGAGTTGTTAAGAAATTATATCACGCATGGCCACCAGATGAAATAGTAAAGGACCTACAAAAACGACAATATAAAGTCATTAAAGCTGACAAGAAATTCAAACAGAAAACTAAAAAACAACTTGATATGTTCATCCTAACATTTAGACAGGATGAAGATATAAATAGAATTAACGGCATAACAGACATACTTAGCACGAGAGTTGAACCATTAAGGAGTTCCAGATTAGTACCACAATGTAAAAGATGTCAGGCTTACGGACACACGTGGAAATACTGTTAAAAGGAGCCAAGATGTGTAAAATATATTCGTAAACACCTTACTAAAGATTGCCAAAAACCACCGAAAGATAAACCAAAATGTGTTCATTGTGGAGAAAACCATACTGCAAACTACTGCGGATGTTATGTAGCTAAAAAATTACAAATAATAAGAAACGAGAGAACAAACAAATACAATGTTATAAAAGCACCCCATAGAGTTATTGAAAAAAAAAACCAAAAAGGGCAGAAGTCAGTGAAAATAGAAGTTACAGCGATGTAACAAAGAATGCAAGGAGACACGCATCATCGCAACAAGAAAAAGAAACTGATATTACATTAAAAATGATATTGGAAATCGATATCAGAGTTACCCGACTAGAGCATAGCGCTAAAGGAGCTATACCGAAAATCAGAAATGGTTAAGGACCTCCTAATAATGGCGTGGAACGCAAATGGACTGTTACAACATCAAATCGATTTCCAAGCAGTACTAGACATTAAAAAAATTGATATGTGTCTCGTTTCTGAAACACACTTCACTAAATAATCATATGGAAAATTTAGGGGGTAATGCTGGTATAAAATAGTTAGTAATTAAACAAAACTCACAAGAAGAAAATTAAATTAATGACTAAGAACATAAAATAAAATTCAATTACAGTAAGTGTTCAAAATGCCCTCACATTCACATACACAAGTCTATTCTTTTTTCTAAAGATTCCATTAACCTTCTAAACGGTAGGGGATCAGCTATGATGTCATTAAATTGACGTTGAATTCTTTCTTCTAATTCTTCGCGTGAATTTACCTCTGTAGCATAGACTTTTTTCTTAATATTCGACCAAACTGCGTAGTCCAAAGGGTTAAAATCGCATGACCGAGGAGGCCAATGAATCGGAGCTCCTGCACCTCTACCAATCCATCGATTCGAAAAATGATTACTCAACCAATTACGACACCTTCTATCAAAGTGTGGTGGAGCTCCAGCGTGCATAAAAAATAAAGATCTTCGCTCTTTTAGCCTTAAATCTAATTAAATTAATATCTCGAATAAGGAATTGTTTAAAAAATCAAGATACATATCACCATTTAAATTTCCAGGTAGAATATGATAACCTATTAATTTGTTACCTAAAGTTGCTGCCCAAACATTAACTTTAAATGAGTGTTGGTAATGTGATACCCTTTCGACTCGTGGATTCTCATCACACCAGTAGTGTGCATTATGGGAGTTAAACATACCTTGTCGCGTAAAGGTGGCCTCGTCCGTAAAAAGAATGCATTTTAAAAAATTTGGATTGTGGGCTATCCTTTGTTGCAATGTTTCACAAAAATCCACTCTAACCGGTAGATCATCTGGCAAGAGCTCTTGGACTTGTCTGTAATAATAAGGATGTAATTGCTGTTCTTTCAGTAACCGCCAAGTACTTGAAGAAGAAGTATTTGTTTGTCTTGCTATATTCCTTACGCTAACTGTTGGATCTTGATCAAGTAAATTTAAAATATTATTTTCTTTATTAATTGTTCTTGTTGTTATTGGTCTACCAGAATTTATTTTATTTGGTCTCACATTCCCAGTTTCTCAACAACGTCGTTCAACGGCTCTAAACGGCTCTGTTTTTTACTTGGTAAGTTTCTTCTAGGAAACTTTTCTGCATAACGTGTCACAGCTGCACTAGAACATCCTAAACATTCGCCTAAGGTTAATAAGATGTCAGTGTATTCAACATTTGAGTACATTTATTGTTAATTTATCGTCATAACAATCAATAAATGTCAGATTTCCATGGCACATTTGGAGATTTCCATGGAGAAAATAGAGGTATACCTATTAGAACTTTATCATTACTACCAGAATCAATTATTACTTCATAATTTTCAAATCAAAATATTCCGAAAACGGTACACAGTATCGAGTTTTACCAAGAGCACCTTTTTCGTGTAAAATTGAATGATGTTTAAGTTTACTTGAAATTTTGATTAATAATTATACTCTTAAAAAAGTTATATTGTCTAATACTTAGTACTATCCGTGTAACTAGCGCCCTCTATGAGAATCAGATATAAAAACAAATTCAAGGGATGTATCAGCTTCCAAAACATATTCGTATAACATTTCATTACAATGTTGCCAGTAGTTTCGGCAAAATCGTAAAAAATGCGTAAAATTTTTTTTTCTTCAACGCCCTATATCTTGAAAGCGCATGGCGTTACAAAAATTTTTTACTAAGCAAACCCCAATTATTTTTTCAGTTTTTTACCTACCCTAGAGACGAGGTTACCTTTTTTTGAAACACCCTGTATAGTGAATTAAATAAGTGAAGTGCTCTTTTATATAAATTTTTTTTTAACTTTGATATGGTTTAGTTTTTGTTGTGCAGATTGCAAAATTATAATGTCAAATCTATTGATTCTACTATTTTACTACTACTGCACCATTTTATTAAAGTATAAATATTTTGTAAGCAAATTACGAAGGTGCTAAGTGCAATTTAAGTGATTGAATAAAATAGGCTTGTTTTCCCCCTTTTTTATATTTATTATTGCTATCTTGCAGTTTAGCTGACTACCAATTCGTCTATTCACGATTGTTATTTTTGTGTCCATCTCTCATATAAAAAGTTTTGTTGGAAAACAAACTACACCGAAACAACAACATCTCCACAAAGCAAATTTAATCCAAAACTACTCCGACGTAGCAATTACAAAGTCTGTTCGTTATTTTATTAATCTGCAGATTACATTACTCTCTTATTAAAATAAATGGTTTCAACGAGGCTTCCCTTCCATCTGAGCCAGAGCTAATACTTGAGAAGTCAACTAAAAAATTCATGCAGTCGGAGTACAACAGCAATAAATGCCAATTACCGTGAGCGGTAAATCTTAATCGCAACAGTGAACTTGCTATATCTTCAAGTTTTAGACGTTCTGGGGATCTGATCCGGAAAAACTAATAAGGAAGTTGTCTTTTTGTTTATAATGCTGTTGCAGATAACGGATTTGAGATTGGCTGGCCAAAACATAATTTTCGTTTATTATTCAACATTTCGAGAAGAGGGAGAAATCTACTCTTTAGATAACAGAAAGGAATGAAGTCGTTAAGTGGATCATTAAAGAAACATTAAAAAATGTTTAAGTTATAGCTTATGTCTGTGCTTAGTTGTAGATAACTCAATATCAATTTTAATATTATAAAAATGATATGTAGGGTAAGTCATGAGAAACAATGTGCCTATTAAAAAGTGTCTGTTCCAATTATTTAGTAATATACAGAGTGGTCCTTAAGTAATTGTACAAACAGAAACCGTAGATTTTGCACTTTAAAATATTACGATTTAAGTCAACTTGCTTTAATAAAATGTTGATATTAAGAAAGATACAGGGTGTTAAAGTGGAAATTTAAAATTTTATTTTTCGCTATAACTTTTACGTTTGTAAATATTTTTGAACAAAAATTTACAGTTAAATGCTTTTGAGTAGGATAAATTATAATTTTATACTTACTTTAATGTAACTAATAGAGGGCGCCACATATGCTACATGTGTGGCATAAATTTACGCTTAACTTTTTTGTTCTTTAGGTTAGCTCTGTTTGTGTTAAAAAACATTAAATATACATTATTTTTACAAAGAAAAGGTATACTTGTTAGTAACCTGAAAATTTAACCGTTTTCGAGATAAATGCATTTTATAAGTCAGCTGCACAATAATTCTTAATTTGATATTTGTGCGGTAAAGCACTGAATACCTGTAGATAAGCATAATTCATAGTTTATTCTTATTAAAACAACTCAAAGATGATAATGTAACATCACAAAATGCTTTGTTATATGTGCTAAATGTCTTATTGGAAAAATATATTTCATCTTCTTCTTTAGGTGCCGTGTCTACATTCAGACGTTGGCCGTCATTATGTTTACAATTTCCCTTTGCTATCGCTTCTTAAGTTTCTATAATGGCGGTGTATTACTTTTTCTCTAATGTAAAATGCTAAAAACCCAAAATATGTGGTTTATGCAAGATGGTACACAACCACATTCTAGAGAGAAGGCAGTTAGAACATACTTAAATACAACTTTTCTGAACGTTGGATTGGCCGTGGTAGTCATATTCCTTGGCAATGTGGTGAGATATTGATATAATTATTTAATTCATAAAAAATCCGAAAAAATTACTTTTTGTTCATTACGTAAATTTTTTACTCATTTTTATTAGGACAAATAAAAACTAGAGCACAGGTACTGAATAACACATTATGTGTCCTGTTTCATAATACTTTTGCAACAAATCTAACCTGAAAAACTCAGCATTTTTACAAAAACATGATCGTTGTCCTAATAACCGATATTGTTATAAATATAGTAAACACACAGGCAATTTAGTTTAGCATAATATTAGTTCGTTAGTAAATCATAATAGTCCATTTTTTCGAGATGTAATAATTATAGTTACTCGTAAGCTGTAACGTAATCACATAAATAAGTAATGTCATCGATATATTCATCCATTATACATTATAGCCACCACGTAGCCCCGAATTTAATCCGCTTAATTTTGGTGTATGGGGCGCATTAAAACAACGTGTCTATAAGAATCTCATAAACATTCGCAACCAACTATGGGAAGAAATAAATACTGCAGCAGTTTCTTTAGAACCAATGATGCTATTTAATATGAGACGATCTTTTATGGAATATATTGACAAATGAATTAAAGAAAATGGTGGACATATCGTGCACTTACTTTGATAAAAAGTTATGTTATTTAGTTTAACTATTTCTTAATTTGGTTTGTAAACAAAATGTTTTGATTACGACTTTAATTTAACATAAAACGTAAAATGTTTGATTAAAATCCTATTATGTTATTTTGTCAAATCCTATTATTAATTATCCTGCTGATATATTTATTTTATTTAATATTTCCTTAACTATTAACTTTAGTTATACCAAAATTCAGAAGTATTATTGTTTTTGTCTATTTTTTCTTCATTGCGTGGAGTAATTGCCTTAGACCAGAATTATGCAGTTGATTTTTAAAATGCGATTATCTCGAAAACTATTGAGTTTTAAAGTTATTAACAGGTATTCCTTTTTTTTATTAAAATAATGTATATTTTATATTTTTTAACCCAAATACAAGTAACTGAAAGAGCAAAAAAGTTAAGTGCAAATTTATACCACATATGTGGCATAAGTGGCGCCCTCTATCAATTACATCAAAGTGTGCATCAAATTAAAATTTCTCATATTTAAAAGTACCCAGTTGTAAATTTTTATACATAAACCTTTACAAACATGAAAGTTATAGCGAAAAATAAAATTTTAATTTTGCATTTTAACACCCTGTATCTTTCTTAATATCAACATTTTATTAAAGCAGTTTGGCTTTAATCGTAATATTTTAAAGTGTAAAATCTACTGTTTCTTTTTGTACAATTACTTAAGGACCACCCTGTATAGTGCAAGTTGTGAATGTTTTGATCAACCGCTATACGACTATCTTCTCGTCAACTGATTTATTTAAACTAGAAAAAAAACAGGCCCTGTTTTAAAATGTTAGTTCGTTTTGCAAACAAACAAAAAACTCTAATAAGAATTTTACAAACAAAATAAGTAGTCAATTAAAATGGCATATTTATTTTTTAAATACATTATTACTTAATTTTTTATTAAAATAAAATCATATTTGACTATGAATCAAAAGTGTGGGAAAATGAACCACGGATTTAAAAAAATGTAACTTTTTTTGCAAAAATTAAATTTTTTTGAACTATTATTTGATTTATCAATAATAATACTACCAGAGCTCGTGCTATACATTTTAAACAATACAACAATTTTAGCCAATTTCTAAAATTCCAAAAAGTACAAGTTCTTTTGAATAATGTTAAAGGATCATCCTGTATAACACTTATTGAGTTTTTTATCGGTAGTGTCGTTTTATTGAGTTCTAAGAGTTTTATTTTACTTTTGCTCAAAAGAAAAGACTACAGTAATAATTAGTAAATCTTGGATTATAAGCAAAATACCTTTTGTTGCCAATTTTGCCTACTTATTCTAGGTGCTTTTTGCACATTTCTGTTCTTTTCGTAAATTTTGCCTATTTGTGTCTTTTTTTAAAATTATATGCTACTACTCACAATGTCTTTTGGAATACTTAACTGCTTGAAACCGATTTCCTGCAAATTGGAAGATCTAGAGGGTCGTGCTTCTCATAAAGGGGGAAGACAAGTATCGAACTGTTTGCCTTCTGTCGCGCATAATTATACAAGAGGCTTCTAAGAGGGCGAATGGACACAGCCATTGAAGACTCAGTCAGGCTGCCACCCAGGCAGTAAGGTATCAGATTGAACAGGAGCATGGTAGATGTGATGGAAGTCTTTCAGGAGTTGCGCGGGATGGGGGTTAACCAGAAGTGGGCGATTCTACTGCTGTTTAAAGTCCGAAATGCTTTCAATGCAATAAAATGTAAAGAGATAGTGGAGGCTTTACAAGAGAGAAAGTGTTCTCGTACTAGCTGTCAGAAAGGAAAATTGTGGTATAAAAAGGAGTAGTGGTTGACGTGACGATTGGAGTGCCACTGAACCTGGCATATGATGGGGTTGTTAATCAAAAACACGAAGAGGGTGTAATTCCTTTTGCATTTGCAGATGACCTCGCTATGCTGGGAAGGGTGTGAGAAGGAAAGGAATATCATCGGTACGCAGCGTACATGCGACTAAGTAGAGAAATGGATGAAAATGCATGGCCTAGAACTGGCTGCGGTTAAGACCGAGGCTATAGTTTTTAAGTGACTAAGGAAAAGGGACAGAATAACATTCGAATGAGCAGGAAAGAGAGTGGTTCCAAAGAAATGCGTGAAATATTTAAGTGTGACTCTAACGAAAAATGGGTGGAGCACGTAAAGGCGGTGCGGTGAGATCCGCCGTGTTAAGGGAATATGCCAACATCGGAGGGTCCAAAACTGAGAGAAGGAAGGACCTTCATTCCGTTGTGCAATCGATTGTCCTTTACGCGCCGCCAGTCTGCAGGTATACAGAAGCTAGCTCAACCGAGCAGATAAGAAGAGTATGTTAAGGGTGGCATGTACATACAGAAGAGTCCCTGCTGTCTGTCGAGGCGCTGGGAGTGAGTTATTCCAAATATATTTCAATGCACCTGCTAGTGAAGGAAAGAGAATATAAGAGAAGAAATAAAGATAAAGCCAGAGAACGTTTAAAAAAAGAGGAAATAACGAGTTCCATTATGGTGTGAGAGTATTAATGAGACGAGATGAGAAGGGTGGCGTATTGGAAAAAGTCGATGATTCCTAATCTGAGACGATAAATGAACTGCGTGCATTGGCATTTAGATCACTTCCTAACGCAGATGGTCACAGGACATGGTACTTTTAGAATATACCTTTACAGATTTGAAAAGGCAAAAAATGGCAAATGCTTGTACTGTGAAATACCTGACATCATGTAATACACTCTATTGGTATACGATTGATGGATAGCTGAGAGAAGCCTACTTGAGAGAAAGCTAGAAAGTAGGGTACAATTAATCACGAAACTGATGGAGAAGATGCGTAGGTCGTCAGATCGGTGGAAAGCAGTTTGAACATTGATATGTAAAGAGAACGTTGAAACGTTCAGAGATATGTGAAGAGAAAGCAAAAAGATAAAGCAGAATGAGAGGTGGCGAGATTAAACATGAACAGGGGGAAACAGAGGGACAAAAGGATTCAGTTGCAATGAGAAAGTGCGAGAATGCGTAAGAATTTTGTGTGAATAAGAGATCAAGTAAATGCCGTGCTGACCGTGCGTCCCAATCAGGATGATCTGGCCAGTAATTTATGATTCAGAAGGGTGATTTTTTAAGAATAGGTCTTTGGTATTGACGGCTATGGTATCTAAACAACCTCTTGCGTGCAGTCTTGGATATCATCGAGGCCAAGTTGTAGAAATCCTAGATAACTGAGTTTGAAAGGTGGTTCTGCCCACCTTCTAGGGCCAAGGTATCTTTTGATAACGATTGGTTACGGGTCTGTCTTCTGACGAAAATGACAGGGCTACCAGCAAAGGATTTTCAGAACCTCAAGTTCCGAATCATCAAAAGTTTTGATCAGAATTTATTTACTTAAAAGAAAACGAAACGTTTCCTAAATCAAAATTTAAACGAGCATTAGTTCTTTTAAGAAGACCATAATTCTTGATGCAGCCAAAACAGATCCTAAAACGAGTACCAGGTAAGTAAGCCAACAATAAGGCGTTTTTTAATTAAAAGTTTATAGAGTATTAAAAAATGTTAATTTTACATCCTGGTCACATCCAACTAGTCTAATGATTGCATCTAGAAGATGCATCTCAGGATTACCAGAATTAGATAAAATGAAAGTGTTTTTCCAAAATCAGTTACTTGGAAAAATGAAACAGCAAAATTATTACGCCTACACATTACATCCTCTATATGTTTGTATATATATTATATTGTTTAATGAGAAATAAAACATTTTTGATACACTGTTTTATTATAACCGAAAACTATTTTAATACCACCCAATTTTTGTTCGTTGAGAAATATTTCACCCCAAAAATAGTATCTACTGTCTACTCTGTGACGATCGTTACATTTCTAATCCCACAGCGACGTTCCTATTTCTCAGAGCGAGGCATCTTCTCCAGGTGGAAATAAATGTATTTCCAGAAGGTTACGGAATGTCTTCCGCGATAAGAAGTGCACTTTTCTCATTTCGGCGTAAAGAAAAGAATATGAGCAGCTTTATGAGGTTCTCTTTTTCTTTCGGCAAATTTAACTTTACGTTTAGTTTGCTCGTCGTTAAAGTTTTAGCTTAAGACGGATGGTATTACCTGGGGCTATAATTGCGCTTAGATCGGTGAAGAGATTGTAGCAATTATCTAAATTAGTAGAATAATCTAACGCTCATGTTAAATAAATCATACTTAATATTCTCAGAAGAACAATGAGACTAATATGCTCTTTTAAAGGCAATTTTTGATAAAATGTGTTACAAGAAACATAAATCAAATACTAAAGCTTATTTACCCTGCACTCAGGCGCAATATATTATATCAACAAACGGACGCCGGTTCTCAGAGAGCCATATCAAAAAAATTGTTGAAGAATTATAAAAAATCGATTAAAGTGGTGGATTCAGTAAAACCACATCCTACCAATACCCCAATATGGATTTAAATATCATTTCGGGATGATAGATGCCTTAACGCACATTACCATAGATATTTTAAATACCCTATCGGATAATAATTTTAGTTGCTAGTCCTTACTTCATCTAAGGCCTAGCAACTAGCAACTACTAGCAACTCCAGTTTAGTTTTACGTTGCCATGTAATTAATTCCTCTTGTAACTTAAACATCATAGTTTAGAATTTAAAAAAATGTAACTCAAAGGTAATCTAAAAACATTTAAAGGGTTTTTACCCATATATTTAGTGGCTTCAAACATGTAGGGGAAAGTGGTTATCAGTAAGATCCCACAGTGAGACTAGTAATGTATTTCCCGTAAAATAGATATTAGGTGGCAATGCTGTACTCCATACTCAGTTCTGTTCTAACGTTTGCCGAGTGTGTCGCATGTAAGAGCGGCTTCCCACGGTCGGCGATATTGCGGACCAGCCCGCACCACGCACCGTGGGAAAGGTCTCGTCCGTGGTAGTACAGACACGTCCGTGCTAGTGCGTCCTATCCATCTAGAGTCGGTAACATCAAAGGTGCGGTACATGCTCTGTGCGACGCGATCTTAGCGCGTCTGTGTTTTAACAGACGACGCTTTAACAGTAGTACTTTTTTGTAAGTGATTAATTTATTTTAATAAGTTTGCCAAACCCAATGCTGAAAACAAAGTTCTTTTAATTCTCGACAATCACAGCTCTCATCGTGACCTGCAAGCTATAAAATATTGCCAAGAGAATCACATTGATCTTTTATGTCTACCGTCTCATTCAAACCATAAACTACAGCCACTGGATATTGGTTTTTTTGGTCCTTTAAAAAAAACCTACAGTAGAAAATGTGACAAGTGGATGGTAAGTAATCCAGGTAAAGTAATTACACAATTTCAAGTAGCTGGATTATTTAGTACTGCTTATGGTTCTGTAGCAAATATTCAGAAGACCGAAAATCCTTTTAAAGCATCGGGAATATATCCGTTTAAACCTGATGATTTTCATGACATGGATTTTGCCCCTCTTATGCTACCGACGTACCTTTGGACAATCCAGTAAGCGTGGTAGTAGATAATACTTCAAATGGAGTCCGTGTAGAAGAAGAAAATAATGGACTTCAGCTTCCAATACCATGTGAAGTAATACCTGCTTCAAAGCAGCCTGAGAATAAAGATAATCTAATCTCTTTTCATGTTACACCGCCTCTCGATGTGGCTAATCTTGATATCGAATGCGAAGATGGTGTATTAATACCATCACAAGCTAGCAATAATAGCTTAAATATGTCAGTGTCAGCGGCAAAGATTTGATTATTACGCAAAATTAAAGAAAAGCCTAATCGATGCAAAACAAAATCTTAAAAGTCCAAAATACTTTCCAGTAGCCCATATACAAAAGAACTTGAGAATTTGGAAAAAACCAAAGAAGTAGAATAAAAAAAGAAGACGGAACGAATAAAAAGAAAATTAGTGCCTAGTTGTAATAAATCATTGCGCAAAGTTCAAAAAGGAAATAAAGAAAATGATCCTGATGTAACGTGCCCAGGATGTAATTAATTATATTTAAATTCTGTTGAAGACTGGATCATGTGCTTTCAATGAAAGAATTGGTGGGACGAATCTTGTACGACTTACGTGACAGGAAACTTCATGTGTTTTAACTGTGGGGAGTAGCAATGGATTTAAAGATGAAATAAAAATGAGTTTTAAAACATACTTTTCATATTTCTTTTTTATGTATTTGTGTTGCGTTTATTTTAGACATAAGGTTTGATTTTTAGAATGTCTTAATTATTTTTGTACACTTCAGTAAAGTGCGTACTCTTATGCAAATTTGTGTATAAGAGTACGCATTAGCAGCTTCGCAAACAAAATTAAATAGTTCTTATTTAAATATAAACATGGTTTAAAACTATTCTATAATATCTTTTTAAATGGTTGATTAACAATGTGAGGAATGATAAATAGTCCATTTTCGTAAAAATAAAAAACTGTCGCAGTTTAGTAATTAATAAGTGCGTACTCTTATACGCATTTCCCTTATTACTCTGTTTAAATACATGCCATTAAATATTTTTGGGCATTAAAAATTATATTTTTACAGACCTTTCACATGGACGTCCAGTTCTGCAGGAGTGGTTTTTTACCGAATCCCGTACAAACCACTGGTGTGTTCACACACAGTAGTTTGCATCCCATTTTTTACGGTAGAGCAATGGGCGGTATATTATATTTGCCAGATTAAAACAAACTGGCCTTGCGTAGACTGGTAAGGACTGAGCACTGAGCGAAGGAGTGGGCACGGTCAACAGGCAGCTGTGTTCGAGGCGGGGGAATCTCTCTCCGCTCCTCCAGTAAAAAACGGTATGCAGGAAGTGGTGAGAACACTTCCATTATACTATACGTATAATTAAACTGGATCCTTTTTTTACTGGACCCATTCCAGAGGCAAAACCGAATGTCAAATTTAAACGGATCGGTTTTTTTGCTGGATACCGTAAACAGGATGCTCGTGTGATTGCAAGTATCACGTATGTATACTACTCAACAGGACCCTGCAAAATACTGTACCCTACAAAAAACGGGATGTTGCCGTGTGAAAGGGCTCTTAGTCGTTGAGTACCGTCCATGTTAAATAGCTTTATGAGTCCAGCATATGCATTGTCAGGTCCAGGAGCTGTGCCATATGTAGGCCGGACCTATTATCATTAAAAAGTTCTTGTATGTATTTGGCCTATATGTATATTTCTTGATTTTTATCTGTGATGATGTTCCTCTGTTGATCTTGCAGTTTAATTTGTAAAGACCAGCTGCTTGTTTTACCCTTTTTATGCATATTAAATGTATCGTCTTTTTGTTCCAACAACTCTATCTCTTCAAACTGTGTTTTTAACCAATTTTCTTTGGCCTTTCGTATTCTGGTTCTTATTTGTCTCTGAATATTTTTGTACATTCTCTTGTTATTATTTGAATTTATTCTTTTTTTCATTAGTTGCAGTATGTTGTCATTCATCCAACTTTTCCTCTTCTCATTACTTTCTACAAGATGTTCTCTGGTTTTTCTTAACATTACTCACGTACATTTATATATATTGATAAAAAATTTGTGATAAATGGAATTGGCATCCTCGAAAAAAATAGTCACACAGATATAGTATCTGTATATATAGTATCTGTTTACAAAGAGGACTTTGTAGCAATTCTAATAGAGTATGCATATTATATCATAAGCTATAGAATTAGTTTCTGGGTCGCTCTATTTTTTTGGTTGAGCTGATCGAAATATTCATCACGCTGTTCGGCGTTGGTTAGGAGATATTTAAATTGGCTCGTCTAAAACTCAGTGGTTCGAATATTAGCACAAAATTATAGCGTTGCACATACACGCAGAGAATTATTTCAGTTGTTACTGACAATGATGCATTAATATGCGAGCATTTGTGTGCGCTTTGATTGAAATGGCGGTCGTCGTGGCCACATACCGGTGTCCAGGATAGAATAACCAGGAATCAATGTTTGCTATTATTTTGAATTTAAACGCCTCATTTCAAATAACTCAGTATTTGACAATAACATTATGGTGGAATAATCTTCATCGATTTATTGATTATGTTTTAAACTTTGTTTTTTGAACTTTCATTAAAATGCAGTTATATAGGCCATAAGATTGTATTCGGTATCAAAGAACACTCACACTATTAACTATATTAAGAAGCAGTCAAAAAATCAAAAAATCGGCTTTTTGCTTATCCGAGGAGAGCAAAAAAAAATGATTTTAAGAAAAAAAGGAAAAAGTATCATATATCGGCTATTTGTCCACGTCATTTTTGAGAGGACTTTTATGTTTTAATGGAGAGAATTTATATATTTAATTGAAGAAATGATAGAAGACATTCTCCCCCATAAGGTTTGGATTCATAAAAATCAGAGACCCCATATTTTTGTTATAAATATTAGCATGTATGTATTTTACAATAAAATGCAAATTTATTTGGTTTAAACTCACAAATCTCATTCTTTCACGATTTCTTTTATTTCATCTATCCTACTGCATATTTATTTGCAGTAGGTAGTGGTAGTATTTGTAGTAAAATGCAATACAGCCTTAGCTATACCGCATTTATCTCTATTTATTTTCCCATTCCTTTATAATTATATATTGCACAATCCAAAGTTATCATTTTATTTGTAGTAACTCGTTTTTTAGCTTTCCAGCTTTTTTTCGTCTTTATAGAGGGGGCTCTGAAATCTTCAAAATACATCTCAGTCCAGGACGCAGTCTGACTGACCTTAGTAAAGGATTTGTTCTTTGTTCTTCGTACTTCCGGCGATAGTAACCGGGAACTAATGATACTCGAATATGAAAGATACTTTAAAATGCCATCTCGTCGCTGAGTCTACACCGAACAGCTACCTGCTAAACCAGACCCTCCTCTGTCATCCAGTGATCCCGAAGTGGAATGGCCGCTGTAATAAGTCTTCCTTTCTTGTTCCAGGTAGCACGTGGAAGACTTTTTTCCTTCCCCACAGTCTGAATTTTACAGTCTAACTCACACAGTTTAACTCGTACAGTCTGACTCACTTTTCTACCTTTAACTTTCAGCATCTTTCCCTCTTACCTTTGCCGTTGGTCCAGCTGTCTTTTTTAATCTTATTTTTTCTTGATAACTGCACGGATATAGCTGTGTACACTAGTCCAACCTGCTTTATTTTTAATCATTCTCTCAATCATTTCTCTCACTGTGACAAAATTCACAGAGGCTCCAGATAAGTGCCGCGTAAAGGAAGATCGATTGTGCAACACCGTGTAACTCCCTTTTTTTCGGATTTGGGTCTCCCAATGTTGAGCATGATCCTCCCCAACGCAGCAGCACTATTCGTAGCCTTTCGAGTTATCTCCTGCAAGTGCTCTCCCCATTTTCTATTCTGGTGCAACATCACTCCTAGGTATTTTACGTGTTTCTTGGGTATTAGAACTGCCCCCGCACATTGTAATTACACACTTTGCTTGTTCCTTTTCCCCTTCAGAATAATGGCTTCGGTTTTCTCTGCCGCAAGTTTCAGTCCGTGCTGCGCCATCCATTTCTTTACGACGTCGCCTGCGTTCCGAACCCGGTATTTGAATTCTGGCTCATCCCAGGCCAATACCAGTACAGCGAGATCATCCGGGAATGTGAAGGGGGTTGTAGCCTCTCCGTATTCACAGTTTATAACCCCGTCATATATCAGGTTCCGTAGCGTCGGGCCCAAGACAGGTCTCTGGGGGATCCCAACCGTCACGTCGACGATAGTGCCCTTCTCCACCATAATCCTTCTCTCGGACAGATACTCCGGCACCAAATTCATTAGCTAATTAGGACATTCTCTATCCTCTCTATCTATTGCCTTTATTACCTCATTCTAGTGCAGCTTATTGAATGCATTCCTAACATCAAACAACGGCAGGGCCGCCCAGCAATGTTCATCCTCCCTGTTACGCAGTGCTTCGAGTACACTTACGAGTGAATTAGTTGTGCTATTTCCTTTACAAAAATCAAATTGCATTCGAGATCAACCACCTGACCTCTTAATCACTTCGTCTATGCGTACTTGCAGGATCCTTTCATGCAGCTTACCTATGCATGGAAGGAGACAGGCTTTACTTGACTAGACTATGCTTTAAGACCCAGGAAAGGTCTGTGCTTCCAGCAGTGCATTTGTGCCTTTTAGACGCAGGCTCCGCCCGTCCTAGACCCTTCACCGCCTCAGGTGGCATCTAATCCAGTCTGGGGGACCTGCTCGTCTTGACTGAACCCAATGCTTCGACAATCTTTGGGGCTGTAAATACGTTTTCTCAGTAGCTTGGATAACTCTTTTATATATTTTTTTTAATTTTTCTTAGAATCAATTTGACTATTCAATTAAACCAGCTTTTTTTATTGTTAGTTTATTTTACTGGATTATTTAGAATTGCAAAAAATACACTTACATGTTTTAATCTACATCTTACAACAACCATAACTGTCATCTGCTGTATCTTTTTTCTCTTTTTGTAAAGTAAAAAGGACAGGAAGCAACAAGGATAATTTAAAACGATTTGCAATAACTTTTAACCTACATTTTTAGGATACTACTGTCTAAACTACTGGATAGCTTTAAAAATATATATTCTTCTTTATTAAACACTTAATAAAACACGTCATAAGACTTACTGCTTTGTAATCAGAGCAATAATACTGCTCATTTAGTATATAAGATTTGATGCAAGTTGTAATGTAGTTCTGAGAGTAATTAATTCAGAAATTTCGAAATCAAAATTGTTTTAAAATTTTCCTGGACTATAGATGAGTACGTGATCTGAGTAAACTGTGTCGTTTTAAAATAAAATTAATATTACCAGTTAATAACTCATCTCAACCTCCACAAAATCTCAGCTTAAGATCTCATTAGCATAGTTCAACCGACAGAACGATTCTCATCTAAGAAATTACAAAGACAAACCAACACGAACTCTCTAAAGGCAAATGAATGCAAAAGGTCTCTTGTACTTCACCATTAAAACAACAGATTAAAGTGTCATCTGAAATTAAGCTTGCAAATGAGAATTTACTTTGTAATTTATCGCCTTATTTAAAATTCACCAGGCGATCTGGGTAGAATTTCAAAAATAGTCTTTACTGCTTGATAACGAGCTTCCAGGCTGCATCTAAATGTTGTGTAATTTTACTTTGTCGAAATAGAACGACGCCGTTTTTTATTGGTTTCTGTTCGAAGTCGGGAAATTAATTCCGGTTGAGGCTGCACAGTAGACATTTAGAATTTGCCATTTACTTCTTTCGATCTGACCGTATCTACAGTCTGGTAAGTAAAATAGATTATTCCTTGGACGGGATCAAGCAATTAAATTAACTCCAACACAATACAGCTCCAATAATTCAATGAAAATAAACGGTATATTCTAAAGAAAATTCCGATCAACTACAATTTTTTTTAATTTCGATGTTAAACGAAGATTTTCAGATAATTGATTGGCATTCTGTAACTCACATCGTAATCCGTGTAAATCGAAAACGTCAACTCCGTGTTGATATATCCAGATTTAGAAATAAATTTTAGAGTTTCACATTGTGCATTTAAAAACAGCTCGACCTTTATTATTTTTCTGGGGAATATGAGTGCTGGAGGAATATAGTTACCTGTGGAGTTTATGTAACATACAGCCGTTACAAGTTGTCCACGATCTGCACTAGCTATCTTCGGGTAGCGTAAAATCTTGTTACTTCGTTTTTATTAAAACCCATAATTCGGGCCATCGAATATTTTTCTGGCTGTCGAAGTGCAATTTTGTTCCGCTGGCAAAATCCTCTTACCCATGACTCACCAGCCATTTGTGGATTTCTATTAAAACGGTGAGAAAGATTATTAGATTCAGCAAATTTATACGCTGCTATTTGCATTTTTTTTTGTAATTCCATAAAACATCTGATCTAACGTATGGTCCTAAAGTTTTGGGGAAAATTTCAAAAGCATATAACTCTGACCACAATAATCTTATATTTTTATTAAATTATTCAACAATTTAACTTAACTATCCTTATAAATCAAAATTCAAATGACAGACAAGGGACCATTATTTTCGATTTGCCTAATAATTCCCCTGACACGTTGCATCATCCTTTGGACGACCTCGGCGTCAATTCCCTAATTTTTGTATATATGCGGCGTCTTAAGTGTTCCTGATTTTGTGCTTCCCATCCTATATTATAGACTTTCCGACTTAATATTGCCCAGAACTCTTCAATTGGACGAGCCTGAGGTAGGTTGGGGGGATTGTCTGCTTTCGGTACAAAGGTAATGTTGTTAGTTTCGTACCAGTCCCTTGTGATCCTCGCGTAATGACATGAAGCAAGATCTGGCCAAAAGACTATTTGATCATTTGCATGATGTGTATTCACAAACTGAAGCAATTTAGAGAGTCATCTTTGAATATAAATATTTGCGTTTAAGGCTTCGCCTCGAACAACACCAATGTAGGGCTGTGAGATAAAGCCAGCCATAGAAATTGCACACCTTACCAAAATTTTGTCCTCAAATTTTTTCTTACTTTAAAATTTTATTTTATCAGGTACATTTTCGTAATCGTTCGTGAAAAAACCCATCGTTACCCTTCATCTCAGAGTTGGACAAAGTAAAATATTTTTCATCGTCCATCACGATCAACTTGTTGACGAAATGCACTCGCCTTAACGCGCGGCAACATCTCGGAATTCTCTCTAATTGATCCTCTGTGTATTTTGGAGCTTTCCTTCTTTTCCGGTAGATAATATTGTTACTCGATAGGGTCCTGTATACTGTAGTCTTTCCAACATGAAATCTTCTGGCCAGTTTTCGCTGTGAGAACCCAATTTTGTTCTTAGCTGCTTCAATTAGTCTTGCCTCTCTTATATGGTTCAAAATCCGCGGTCGGCCACTTTTACGCAAGTTAACCCATGGTATTCCTTCTTCCAATTCTCTGATTGTGCGATAAATTGTCGATTTGCTTATGTTTTGATCTCGATAAATATTAACAATATCTCGTTTCGACATTCGCCCAACCATATTATAAACACCTCGACGAATATCAATTTTATAAGACATTTTGCAGAGCACAAACCAAAATATTCTGCTTTGTTTATTAAATGTCAATAACTGATGACATTTCAATTAGATGACCTTCTTTGTTAAATGCATTTTGCTTCTCAATCAGACCAGGTGAAATTTTTTTCAAAACTTTAGGACCATACGTTAATTCTCGTATCTGTTGTGCTAATTCGGCTTCTAGGTCGCTTGGAATATCACTTTGAAATCGTCCCAATGATTTTGGTACATTTCCACACTTTAATCTTTTTCTTAATGTGGCCTCATTTATTCTCATATCATTCGCTACACTTCTTTTACTACATCCTGCTTCTAATTTTTGCTGTATTTCTCGTTTTCTTCAGTAAATATTAACTTTCTATCGGTTTTTCGCTTGTACTGACTCATTATGAATTTAAAATCTGAAAATAAAAAGAAAACTTAAACAAATAAAAAGTTTTGATAAAATAAAGGCAGATATCGAGCATAGTTTTATTAATTAAATCTTGTCCAAGTACTTTCGCTCTTAGAGCATCTTCAGGGGCATTTCGTCAGTTTTGGGCTATCCAACAATCCCAGAATGTCATAAACATAAAATTAAACATGAAGTTGAACAGAACACTACACTAAACAAGGACAAACAGTTTAAAATAATATAAAAAATCTAAGCTACATTCTGGTCAGCAACAGGAGAGAAAATGCTCTCTCCTGTAATGTTTCCTGTTCTTTGCGCCATCTACTATTCCACATGTCAACTATTTTGCTGTGGAGACATGATTTGAAATCTGTCGCTGAAGTTTTTGGATAGAACCCAATAGCTGCGCCCTCTAAGGCTTCTCGTGCATATTTATCTTCCAGATCGTTTCCAATGATTCCAAAATAAGATGTCGCCCAGAGAAATGTGCAATTTATGCCTAATAAGTAGAGAATTTAATAAATATGTAATTACTAGGAAGTTAATTTTAAGAATTTTCGTAACGTGGCGTAATATATGGCTTTATATATTGCAAAGAGTTCTCCTGTTTGATCCCAAAAGGTTTTATATTTAGAATTAACAAATGACAATTGGTTTCTTTCTTATTTTCTGACAATAGATCCAAATTTATTCGAGGAGAAGATAATAGCCAACGAGGGGAAGTGGGAATCATGCTAGGATAGATTTCTGGGACTTCAAGGTTTAAATCATTAATGATTCGTCCGCATCTTTCATAAAAGGGCATGTGGGTTTTTGCATGCAAAATTTTTTTGGTGAATTTACCAATTGTGCTACGTATTTTTGGAACATATTGTAATCAATAATTAAAAACAGTTTTTTTTCGTGCATTATCAATAAATTTCTCTTATAAATTTTTATGCTTCGATTACTTCTATGCTTTGCTGTATTATTTCAGCATATTTAACAGACATGAATGTTACTTAATCTTCTTCTCCAGCTACTGAAAACACAAGTATTTACACCGTGCTTAATTTTAATGCATAATAATAATTAAAATGGAGAAGACGCCTATTCGGAAATACTCTTTGCCCCGAAGGAAAACTAATTTTCGTTATCAAATACTGAAACGAGTCGCGTTGTGCGGAGAGTTAAATGAACATTTTGTACGCCTAAGGAATTTCAAAAGTATTTTGATATGTTGATTACTTTGTGGAAAGTACATAACCGTGATATTGTGAACCACATTCACGTTCGGATATGAATGCCATCACAACTGTTGTTATAGCGACATTTGAGTTGACTGCACTCTGGTAAAATGACGTATGATGCAGTTATAGGTTTATTTTTATGCCACAATAATTCTGGGTACAAAAAGTAATGACTTATTTGGTCACGAAAATTGTTTACATTAAACCGTTATTCTTATAGTAGGTTTTACAAGATTTTTTTATACAGAACATTATTCTATCAACTAAAAACCATTCTTTCTAAACAATTTACTGACATCATTCAATTTTACCTTACAGATAGATACTTTAGGATCACAATTCCAAAATTTAAAGGTAATACAGTGGCGACCTTTGCCGATGACACGATCATCTTCTCAGTAGGCAAAGATAATAATAAAACAGCATATAATATTAATGAAAAATTATATAAATAGATAATAATAAAATTTCATTCTTTGCGTAGATAAAAGCTGTTTAAATGAAAGTAGGAGATTGCATTTCTTTTCAATTCGAGTTCTACCAAGTTCTTCATAACGTATTTCGACGTTTTACGTCCTATCAGGAAGACAAGTTATTTTTAAAAATGGAAGAGAAAAGAAGAAGCGTACAAAAGAAGAGAAAGAGGTGAAAGAAGTGCATAGGCAAGAAGAGATAGAGAAGCGTAGGCAAGAAGAGAAAGAGTTAAAGGAGAAGCACAGACAAGAAGAAAAGAATGATGTGAGGCGTAGAAAAATAGAGGAAAAGCAAGAAAAGAGATGTGATAACAACAAAATGATTTTTTTACAACAAAATCACAACAAAACAATTTAAAACGTAATTTAGAAAGACAAATAGCTAAGTTAGAAAGAAAAATTGGCAGCCAAGTTTCTATCCAATAATATTTCTGTAACCAGTGGCGAATCTAAACAAATAGACTTTAGACATCATCTTGCATAGTTGTAACAGATACAATTAGAACTAGCAAAATTTTAAAACCACTTACATACATTCGATGGTCAAAATGCATGGGAAACTTATTGTTTTCAATTCAAATGGCTGGACTGAGAAACTAATGACAGCTTTCTTGGTAGTGTCTCTTTAACGACAAGCAGCAACTATCTTATAATTTCCCCCAGGTTGTACCTAGTTATATCTCTTCTGTTTAAGATTTAGAGACAAGATATGGCTAGCAGCATCTAAAGCAGAGCTTACAAAGTGAAACTGAAAGTTCGATATCAAAACCATAACGAAAGCCTGCAAGCCTGCAAGCCTGAAATGTTTGTCCTATGATCTGTCCAAGATAATCGCAACAATTTTCTCTAGCACTACATCTCAAAGGCATCAATTTTTTGTCGCTCGCGTCCGCAAAAAGTGTAAGTCTCTGTCCCGTATAGAAATATTCAGAATACAAGGGCATTCACCAATCCCATCTTGATATTTTAAGAGATAGATGTGTCTTTCCAAACTTTAGTGGGTCGACTTATCGCACTTTTTGCAATACTAATACGTCTCCGAACATCTGCTTCACAGTTACCATCGTTAGTTATACTATACTCGAGATATACATCTGGTATTCCTGTAATATGTTGCTCAATTGAATAGTGTGGAATCTGTCGACCACATTTATTTCTCTTCAGCGATTTAATTGCATCTTTGACTTCAGCGAGTAAGACAGTAGATTATCTAGGGTAGTCAGAGGACTACTGATTACCCTAGGTACCACCAAATGTTCTGCTGGTACCTCCTTATTTTTATATTACTTGCCACAGTAGTTTCGCCATGTTTCCAATATTTCTTTAGTATCGATCTTTAAATTACCTTCTTTAGATATTACAGACCACGTTTGAGATTTAAATTCTCTTATAAAGAGTTTGGTCTTCTGAAACAAATCTCTCAGATCATTTCTACAGTCATGTTTCTTTATCTCTTTGCAATCTGGTTGTGTTTTAATGTTAATTCCATGTATATGAGTTTCAAATATACCATGTCCCGTTCGTATTCTTATAATGTCCATTAAGTGTCTTCTATCAATATACGAAAATTTTTTAAATCATGGTGTATCTGGACATAATTGTTGTATTTTTTTATACCATTTCCCTTTCAATTGAATAGAGTTTTTCTAGAAATTATGTTGTGATTTTCGTTAATTCAGGCTTTAAATTTTGTCAGTATGTTGGTCAGTAGTAAGTTTTTAATACTTCTTTTTTTCTCAGGGGACTTTTTCTATATTATAAAATAAATCTTATGAAACTGTCGTAATGATACATAATTGGCATAAAATATTTAATTTTTGTATAACCATAAATTGTTACTATTTTTTTATTAGCTTTCTTAATTTTATCTTTTTTAAAGTTTTTACTTCATCATCTCAATACTAGCATTTATAAAGACCTCAAAGATACATAAATAAAGTGATGAATACATAATTGAATGCTGTCAACGCTCTTGTTTTTCGGTTCAGATAAATCGACAATCCATCAAACCAATCGAGTTTGAAGGTTTATGTATATGACGTGAATAACAGGGGTTCCTCCATACATCCAACATAAAAATACAAAAAAGTTTGTATGGGATAAAAGTTTTATAGGTGAATGTCATGTTAGAAAAGTCTTTGATTTAATACATTAAAATTAAACAGATTAAACTTTTTATATAGCGTTATCTTTGACTGTTCTCTTTAGTTGTTTTATCATTTTGTAAGTTGAAATTTGTGTTCCATGTATATAATTTTCACTTTACCTATATTTTGTTAAAAAATATTGACAGTTTAGTTTTTATGACATGAGCTGTCGTATGTTCAATTCAATGTCGTAAATCAGTGTTAAATGTTGCAATAATTTTAATAAAGCAATAATATGACAGTTTGTGATTTACAGTGCAACGAGCTGTAGGTATAGGACAAAAGTTGCATCTAAAATATTTTATGTTATTTTTCACTTAAGTTCTTAACGATATTTCTCCATCTTCTTCGTTATTTTGCTTCTCTTCTCCAGTCTCCTAATTTTACAAAGTCACTTCCAATCTTTTCTATCCATATTGGCGTCGGTCTTTTTCTCCTTTTTTTACTTCCTGAGCCTCTCCTAAGCCTCCTACCTAAGACCATTGCAAGCAATTTTTCCAACAGCATTCTCTGTGTAAATTTATCCACATCATTCTTTGTTTCTTGACATATGTCAATGTTAGACTCCTTGTAGTGCTTATATACTTAGTGATTGGTTATTTTGCTTCATTCTTGTTTACTGCTTATTCCTTTAAAAATGTTTCTCAGTATTTTGTATTCCCACACTTATTTTGAAGTAAAATTAAAACCTATTTCCAATAACAATAGTAAATTGGATGAAGATGCCACAAAAAAATAGTTTCAGAACATTAGTTTGTTTTTAGTTCATCCATCCAGAGCCGAATATGTTTCTTGGCCTAACCTAACCTAACCTAACTTATACATAGGTTCATTTCTAATTTTCCCATTACAATTTCCCATATTATGTCATATTTTGAATTTTACTAAACTCTTCTGCTAGTTCGTAGAATATTTGTTTTCTTCAACTTGTTTCATTTTATATCCTTTCATTTTCTCTTAAAAAATACATTTTTTCATGTATATGCTTAAACTTTGTTATCTTTTTAGTGTCTTGTAGAGCCATCACTAAGATATTTTTCATTTACGACAATATCTGTTTTATAGCCACCTCTGTGTATTTCCTTAAATGTTCCATATATCTGTGTTTACTCTCACTCTGTCAGTAATTTTATCGTTTTTTTGCATTCGTTTCCGTTTTCTTTGTACCGGTAATTTTATTTTCTAGGTCTTTGTTTTCTTGATTAGTTTTTTATCTGGCGACAGCAACTTTAATTAGCACCTATATAATGAGTTGTGTGCTGGCATCGATAGTGTCCACATCAATTAAGTGCTAATTAGTTTTCAATTTCTAAGCAGTTAAAGTTTAGTTTTTTAAATAGTAAGGAATAATAAAACAAGGTAGGATTGTTCTTTATATTTAAAAATGGATGATTCTTCGGGTGGCGAAAAGCCACCCCCTGATAAAGGTGAAAATATGGAGGCAGTAAGTGACCGTTTTGATTTAAATAATAGGTATAAATCCTCTGATAAAGGCCCGTTTTTTGTTTTTGTCGAGTCCATCGACCCAAATATTAAACGTTTATCACCAGTCCGAGTAGGTCATTATTTATTCATTAATAACTTTTTTAAGAAAGATGTTGTCGATATTAAACTCGTCGGTAGAAATAAAGTGAAAGTAATTTTTAATTCTTACACTTGTGCAAATAGTTTAGTCAATCACGACATAATTATTTCTAACAAATTTATTGCTTACATTCCGAATTTTTTTAATCACAAAAAAGGAATAATTAGACAAGTTGATACTTTTTTGGACGAAAATTATATGATGAATAATATTATTTCCGACCAAAAAATAACCGAGGTAAGACGTATAAAAAGAAAACTTATTGATTCAGATAATGAAACTATTTTTGTTCCTAGGCAAATGGTAATTTTAACATTTGAAGGAAATATTATTCCTCAATATATTACGTTAGATTTGGTAAGGTTTCAAGTTGAACAATACATATACCCTGTGGTACAGTGTTTAAATTGTTTTAAATTTGGTCATACTCTCAGACAGTGTAAGTCCACTTTCAGCTTATGCAAAAATTGTGGCAAAGAACACGAAGACAACTCCCGTTGTAGTAACTCACAATATTGTCTTCACTGTAAAACAAACGATCATACGACTCTAACGAAACAATGCCCAGCTTATCAACATCAATATAATATTAAAAAAATAATGGCGATTGAGAATACTACATTTAAAGAAGCTGAGTTTTTAGCAAAAAATCCATCCTATGCCAAAATCACGACACATAATAAATTTGAATTGCTTAGTAACCTAAATAACTTTCCCCAACTCCCGACTGCGGCAAATGACCGTACAGTAAACAATTCATTCGTTCCTAAACCTAAACAAACTTCTAATCCTCTTAAACGAAAAGCCATATCCCCGACTCAATGTAAAACTGCCTTACAATTTCCTTCAACTTCTAAAACAAAATCAGTGTCACATCCTATAATTCCTAACCCATATCGTAATGAGTTTATAGCATATAAAGAAAAAATACAATTACAAATTCTACAAGAAATTCCATTTGCTTTAGAAAGAATAATTAAACAAATTGACCCCAAACTAGTCTCAGTTGAATTCCAAAAAGTCACTCAAAATGAAATCAGAAATATACTTTCTTGTTTATCAGACAACGATAGTGATGGGGAATCATAGAACACTTAATATTCTTCAGTGGAACTGCCAATCTATTATAAAACAAAAGACTAATTTGCTTAATTTTCTAGAAAGTCATACAATTGATGTCATTCTTCTGAACGAAACTTGGTTGTCACAAAATAAAAATTTATATATTAAAGGTTTTAATAATGTTAGAGTTGATCGACGTGATGGCTATGGAGGCGTTGCTGTTTTAGTTGCAAACAACATTTCCTTTTCAGATATAAAATTCAAAACAAATTATAATCCAAATATAGAGGTTTTCGGTGTTTTTCTAGAACAAGTTAAATTATCAATAGTATGTGTTTACAAACCTCCTAAAATATATGTCTCATCCAAAGATTGGGAAAATTTATTTGGACAAATTAAAGGCAGAGTTTTAATTGGGGGCGACTTTAATAGTCATCACTGTAGGTGGGGTTCCATACAGGATAGTGCACAAGGTAATATTTTAGCTGACGCTTTAGACAATACTAATCTAATTTTACTCAATGACGGAAGACCAACCAAAATATCCAGACCAAACGAACGTCCTTCAATGATAGACTTAACATTAGTATCTCCTCATTTAACAGGCTTTACTACCTGGAATCCTCTAAATGACTCACTAGGTACAATCCACATCCCTATCCAAATCACCCTAGATTTGAAATATTCCCCAAGAACAATCCATACCTCCACAAAATGGAAAGAGTCTTCAGCGAACTGGTCTATATTTGAAAATTACTTAGAAAAATGCCTTCTAGATACTCATTCTATAGATGTTACATCTTTGGAAATGTTTAATAACTTAATAAAAACAATTAGCGAAGCTGCAGACTCTGCTATGATTACTCAAAAATCATTTCAACCAAAATCCGGTCTTCCCGTATGGTGGGACGACGAATGTAAAAATTTAATATCGTGTCGAAAAAAAGCTTTTCGAGAGTATAATATTGTCTCAAATCTTGAAAATTATCTAAAATTTAAACACATCCAAGCCAAATGCAAAGTTGTTTTTATGAAAAAACAAAAAACATCTTGGATCAACTTTGTAAATACTATCAATAAAAATACACCGCTCAACAAAATATGGAAATTTGTTAATAAAATGGCTAACAAAAATTATCATTCAAAGACACAACCAATTTCAACAGAGCTAATAGAAGAGTTACTTGACAAGTTCGCTCCACCATACGTTCAAGACCAATTAAAACACGTATCAATATGCAATTCCAGTAAATTTAAATTACTAGAAAATCCAATAAACATCCAAGAACTGGATGCAGCTATTAAAATATCAAAATCTACTGCGCCCGGGAAAGATTATATTACTTATTCCATAATTAACCACCTTCCCGATAAGGCAAAAAATCATTTATTAAAAATATTTAATGATTGGCTTTTGAAAGGAAATTACATTGACAAAATGAAAGAAACAATTATATGTCTTTTTATCAAACCCAACAAAGACAAAACTCTCTCATCGTCTTATCGACCCATTTCTCTATTGTCTTGTATAACAAAAACTTTCGAAAGAATTATTAAAAATCGTCTTAACTGGACAGTCGAACACTATAATCTTTTGCCAAGCACTCAATACGGATTTCGATCTGGTCTGGGAACACTAGATGCAATAAGTCACTTAACAACAGATATCCAACTAAATTTTTCAAAAAATAAATATTTAGCATGTTTTTTTCTAGACCTTAAAGGCGCTTACGACTGTGTTAATTTAACAGTAATGCATTCAAAGTTATGCAAACTGGGGTTTTCCACAAATTTATCCGCTAATATAGTTAATCTTTTTAGCAACCGAACTTTATATATCAGAGACCATAGTAATCAGTTATATGGTCCACGAATAACTCATACAGGATTACCACAGGGGTCTGTATTAAGCCCAATTCTCTTCAACATATTTTCGGCAAGTATACACGACATTTTTGTTGATTCCATAAAATGTATACAGTACGCCGATGATATATGTATTTACTCCGTCCGTGATTCATATGACGATTGTGTGGAGGTCCTGGAACACATCATGAAACTAGTAGATAATTGGACTAAAGACCACGAACTTACTATATCCCCAGAAAAATCTGCCATTATGATATTTACAAGACATAGGTTACGTACGCCTGATAGTCTACACCTGTCAGGATATGATATACCCGTTGTCACTGAATATAAATATCTTGGTATAATCCTAGACCCCAAATTACTATGGTCTAAACATGTCCAATATGTAAAAAAAAGATGTGAGAAAGGCATTAATCTTCTTAAATGTGTCACTTGCAGAAAATGGGGTGCTGATCCCAAAGTTGCATTGATGTTTTACAGGACCTACGTGCGATCAATTTTGGATTACGGATGTGTGTTATACGGATCAGCAAGCAAAACACATTTACTAAAAATAGATCGTATTCAGTTTAAAAGTTTGAGATTAACTTTGGGTGCTATGAAATCAACACCATGCCCCCTGTTACTTGCTGAAAGTAATGAAATGCCATTAGAATATCGTAGAAATTTATTAGCAACAAAATATGTATTAAAATTAAGGGCTAGAACAAGTGGCCTACTAAGTATGCTGTATGAGTTATCCATTCAAAATCTAGTAAACAATTATTGGAGAATAAAAAATTCACCACCATTAGCAGATGCCTTTCTGGAAACCAATGATTTACCGGTTACACTTTCAACAAATTATATTAAACCATCTTATAAATTAGAATTTAATACAATCTTAAAAAAATTAAATATTATATTTCCGAAATATTCAGATTCACATCAAATAAATAAAAAGCTGTTGAACTCCATATTGAGTGAATATACTAATGAAACTATAATTTACACAGATGGTTCTAAACTGAACGATGGGAAAGTAGGGTCTGCAGTGTATATTCCTTCCAAAAACAAATCACTTAAAATAAAGCTTCCTCCACATTGCTCTATTTACACTGCAGAAGCGGTAGCTATTAGGAAAGCTCTGGATTGGCTAGAGCACGCAAATTTGCAAGATGCTGTGATCATCTCAGACTCTAAGTCAATTCTTAGTGGACTTAATAATACTGAGTTAAACCATAAAACATGTGAGCTGATATGTGACATTAAACAAAAAATGAGAAACAAAGATATAACATTTATTTGGGCAAAAAGTCACTCCGGGATAAAAGGTAATGAAATAGTAGACGAGCTCGCTAAGGATTCTACTCATTCAGGTATACAAGAACA
This sequence comes from Diabrotica undecimpunctata, assembly GCF_040954645.1. Classification (NCBI taxonomy): domain Eukaryota; kingdom Metazoa; phylum Arthropoda; class Insecta; order Coleoptera; family Chrysomelidae; genus Diabrotica; species Diabrotica undecimpunctata. Next base: position 6,070,128 of record NC_092804.1, read on the forward strand.
TATTTACACAGTATCAGACCTAATCAATTTTTATACTAAAAAAATAAATTTTAACTGGCAAGACAGATGGAAAATATTGGCGAATACTTCAAATAATCATTATTACAAGATCCATCCTACGTTACCATCCCTAACAGAATTACCACACATATTCCATTATAATATATCTAAACGATCAGCAGCAACTATCACAAGATTAAAAACTGGTCACGGTGCTGTTCCTGCTCACCTGGCTAGATTAAACATTATAGAATCAGGAAAGTGTATGCGATAATATTTCCCAGTGTGATGTTAATCACATCCTGTTTGGATGTATTAAAAATAAAGCACTCTCATCTACGTTTTATGAAAACCTAGTTAAAAGTAATGTGCAACTTCCAGTAAACATAACCCACCTACTGTCATTGAATCAGAAATCTATATACGAACTCATATGTAATCACTTATATGCATCCGGATATATAATATAAATTTAGTACAATCAAGTTTTTAATTGATAAACATAACATAAATCATTTAAAAATCTGTGGCAAAAGGACTGGTTTCCATGCCAAACACACTATCATCATCATCATCATCACCTATATAATCCACAAGGAAAATAAATTCCTGCAGCTGGCTGTATACCATGTATCACAAAAAGAGGTTTAAATCTTTGTATGTAGGTATATTTAAAAAGCCCTTAGAAGGGCTACATCAAAAAAACAAACGTTTTCGGAATAATAATTCCATCATCAGGTTAAAAGCCTAAAATAAGTATAAACCATTTAATTAAAGCAAACGTGATTGAAATGTTGACTAAGGTTAAAAAAGCAAAATGGTTATACTAACAGGTTAACATGCCTGAGCCACCAAAATATTAGGGAGAAACCCTTTACAAAAATTAAAGTTACCAAAATATGTACATGTTGTTGTTAAAAATGAATGATGTTTAATATTTTATTAGATTTAACTTCAGGCAACATATAACCATGCCTAACGTGAGTACCAGCCAGCGTCCGGAGGGTAGACCTCTTCAAACGGACTTCAGCTGGTAACTGATTGACAAGATACCTATGAACGGTGTCGAAAAGAGAATGTCAATGCACCATGGAACAGTGTTCTGGAACTCTTTTAGTACCTATATATTTAAACTCAGAATAAAATATTGAAGCATATTTTGAACATCCTCGTTATATCATGATTCATTTTGCGCACTGTTTATTTTGGCGGAGGACATACAAAAATAAATTAAAATAAATGTAAGTCCACACTACTTTTTCAATATAAAAATAATATTGATAAAACTAGGTAATACCTATAATAATATAAAAATAATAAAAATAATTTGTCAATACAAACGAATTAAATATGTTCGTTTTTCGGAAAAAATCTTCCCGGACATCCCAGCGAATTCCCAATAAATACACAAAGTTCGTTAGTAGATACTACAATCCTGTGTTCGGTTAATCGGTCGTAAATCACCGCTAACAACACAAAATGACAGAAATACTCACCTAGAGAGCCTCGGGACTAAGATGAATCTCTGCTTTTCTAACGGAGTAGACTCATTCGAGATGGAAGGAGAGAAACAAGAGATCTGATAATGGCTTTATCGATGAACAGCCATGGATGTGCATTATACTCTCAACGTTGAGCATTAAAACAATTAGTTGTTTAAGTTGAAGTGAATGGTTCTTCTTATTTTAAAATCTTATATTATCAATAATGGATAGTTATTTCCTATTTTTAAAGCAAAAAACTTCATTATACAAGATCATTAAAAATATTAGATAGATAAAATTAGTTCTTGACCATAATATAATTAGATTAGAATTATACATGGGTATCGAATGTGGATCGGATCATTAATTACATAAATCTCAAGCTTAAATTTTCTATAAGTATAAAAACAATCAAATCTCAACGGAAAACTGCAAAACAAATAAGAGGGAAACAAAGTTAAATATAAACATACTTTACGATGACAGCAAAGAAAACTTTATCAGAACATCAACAGAAAACTTTAGAGATCAGTTACTTAATAATGCATTATGTAAACCCCGACACACATATAGGGGAGACCGGGGTTAGTTGTTACAATTTTTACATGTTATTTTTTTGTGCATTCGATATGTAAAATAGGCACCTCACAAAGTGGTGTAAGTACCACTCACTTCGATATGTTTATTTTAAATATTAGACCTACAAGAAACTTTAAGGAAAAAACATATATTCGTTTAGTGTTGCAAATTGTATCAAATTACCCCCCAATTGGGTAAGTTATTACAAGGCAGAGGCAAATTGTTACACTAGTAACTTTCATACATTTCTTTCGCCAGAAAGTAATTTGACTGCTGATTTCAATATGTAATAATGTATTAATGGTATTACGTTGTAACCAACCTCATCGCAGATGGACGTGCGAAAGCCCAGATGGGAAGACGACAAACGAGATCGATTACTTTATCACTGATAAAAGATACATATTTACAGATGTGACAGTGCTAAATAAATTTGCGAAATCAAGCGACCATCGTATGGTGAGAGCCACCATTGTGTTAAATACCATCTATGAACGATACAATATGATAAAAAAGAAGCAAATAAACATATGGACACTTCCAAACAACGAACAAAATTTTGAAGATCATATCGGTAAATTCCTTCAAGAAAAATCATCAACAAATGATATTAACATCCTAAATGACAATTTAGTAGAAGCAATAACAGAAGCTCAAGAGAAATACTGCCCAAAGAGCGTGAAGGAAGAAAAAATTAGTCTGGAAACACAGAAAAAAATGGAACAAAGAAGAATACTAAGAAGCGACGAAAACTCTAGTAACGACGATATAAATAAAATGAACAAGGAAGTATCAAGAGAAATCAGAAAAGACCTAAGAAAATACAAAGATGAGAAAATCATCAAAACCATTGAGGAAAATAAGAGTATGAAAATAATGAGACGCAAACTCACAAATGGAAATAAACAAATAGTCAAACTCAAGAATAGAAATGGCAACATCACATCAAACAGAGAACATTTGTTACAAATTGTGGAATCATTCTATGAGACATTATATAGCAACCAATCGACTCTAGATATAATTGAATATCAGCAGAGGAAGGTTCAAAATCGGGGTTCTGAAGATATCCCAGAAATCTCCGAGGACGAAATTTATAAGGCTCTAAAAAAGATGAAGAATAACAAAGCTCCAGGGGAGGACGGTGGCGTCACGGAAGCGATAAAGATAAGAGGCTCAGTAGTGATAGCCAAAATTTAAAAGCTTTTTAATCTATGCCTATGGAATCAAAATATCCCAACAAAGTGGAATAATTCAATAACTGTACTCTTACACAAGAAGGGGGATATAGCAGATCTGGAAAGATACAGACAAATCAGTCTCCTTAACCATCTTTATAAATTATACACCCGAATAATAACAAACAGATTAGAGACAAAGCTGGATTTTTACCAACCTCGGGAACAAGCCGGTTTCCACCCTAATTACGGCACAAACGATCACCTGCAGTGCCTAAAAACCCTGATAGAAAAAACTAACAAATATAACGAATATAATAATATATTTAAAAAGGCGTTTGATACAGTGGAACTACCGTCCATCTTAAGAGCACTACAAGATTGCAAGGTCGACCACAGATATTGTAATATAGTTAAAAATATATATATGAAAATGCCACAACAACCATAAGTCTACATTCAGCAACTAATAAAATAAAGATAAAAAGGGGAGTCGGGCAAGGTGATACCATGTCACCAAAGCTGTTCATTGTCGTTCTTGAGTATGCATTCAAAAGACTAACATGGCAACAGAAGGGAATATCCATCGATGGAGAAAGATTAAACCATCTACGTTTTGCGGACGATATCGTGCTTCTGTCAGATAATCTGGGAGAGATCAAAGACATGCTCCAAGAACTGAATGACATACTATAAAAAACTGGGCTGGAGATAAATTTCGAGAAAACCAAAATGATGACCAATATTGTTCCCAGCGAAGAGATACAGATCAATAACAACAAGGTAGAATTAATCGATAAATACACATACTTGGGTCATGAATAACCAGAGACAACCAAACCTGCGAGCTAAATAGACGAATCACGTTGGAATGGGCGGCATATGGAAGGATGAGAGAAATTTTTAAAACAAATACTCCAATTCACCTGAAAAGGAAGGCATTTAACCAATGCATCTTACCAGTCTTAACCTACGGAGGAGAGACCCTAACTTTAACGAAAGCTACTGCCGAAAAACTGAGGGTAACACAAAGGCGAATGGAGAGATCAATGCTGGGCCTGACCTTGAAAGATCACGTGAGAAATGAGGAGATACGCCGACGAACTGGCGTAGACGATATTATACTGCGAATCAATAAACAAAAGTGGAGGTGGGCTGGACATGGTGGTGTTGCTAGAATGGAAGACGGAAGATGGACGAAGAGATTATTGGAGTGGAGACCAAAAGCCGACAAGCAATAGAAAAAACCCGATGGACCGACGACCTAAGGAGAATAGAAACAAATTGGATTGCAGCAGCTAGAGATAGAGAGAACTGGAGACGTTTGGAGGAGGTCTATATCCAACAATGGATGTGAAAATGGGGCTGGATGATGATGATGATGATAACAGCTGCTTTAATATGATGCTGTGAGTACAGAAACACTGCCGAACAGTATAATTTGCTTAGACAATCTGCTAACAACTAACAGAAATGACAATATGGTTTCTTCAAAATATAAAAAAACCACAAATGGGCTTAAAAGTTTTATGCCAGTCTTATTTAAGTGGGAATAATAACGCGTTGAAAAAGCTCCCTTTGTTTGTGGATCCTTTGGAAACGGCCCTTGTGGTTTAAATAGACCCAATTTAAAAATCGTTTTTGTATTTCGTATTCGGTGAGGCTGCTATTAAAATTTCCTCGATCTGACGAAGAGATATTAACAAATTCTCCACTTTTATTTTGATTTTTGATGTTCTCTTTTTCAATTTTTGTAACCTCTGGTAGACTATGCTGTATGAATCTAAGAATAAAATAAAAATTTTGCACTAGTAGATAGAAACGAACCCAATCCTAATTACTTTGAGGATCTAGTTAACGAAAAACTAAAGAAATCTTTTTCAAAACTTCTTCCTTTTTTGTTTTATTTAATCGGGGACTTCTTTCAATCATATTATTCATCCATGTACTTGCCTGTTCTGCTTTTCTCATAGAAAATGTTTAAACTTTGCAAAAAATGTCAAAGGACATTTTATAAAAAAGAAAAAGTATTTAAAGATGATGAGCTGACTCTCAACTCGGGGACAAAGGTAAAAATATAAAAGTATATTTTAAAAAGCCTTTCGCTTTATATATATAAACTAAAGGTGAAAAGCTTTTCCTCACTTTAGCATTTACATCATTGTAATAATAGCCATGATAAAATTATGTTCCAACTGTGTGCGAGAGCTCTAAATAGAACAAATAAATTCAATCCCCAGCTGTAGCAAATTTCAGTTTCTTGTTGTATAGTGCTCTTTAATTTGTTGTTTTGTAAACCGCCTTGTCAGTTCCTTAGAATATTAGACTCGCTTGAGAAAGTTAGTAAGTTTAAACTAACTTACCCTTTTAGCTCACTGTTTTATGCTAGCAGGGTTGCCACATAGATTTTTTATTAGTTGCAGTTCCTCCAAATGTGGTTTAAGTTTTCCCTTAAACCGCTTGAGAAACAATACGTATATCACTTTAATTATGATTTTGAATATGTTTAGTTTCTTTCAAAAAAGGAGTTTTACTATCATCAAATTTCAAGGTTTTGCAGTCATATAGGGTTGTCAAAAAATTTTTAATTCAAATTTTTTGACAAACCGCGTATATAACTGAAAGAATTTTATATCGTGTGAGTGTATTCTGGGGTTTAGATCATTCAGAACTTTTAAAAAAGAATCTTTTTCATATAACTAAAAACAGAAAATGCTGCATATTGTGCAGACTTAATTGGACTATATGAGAATTGGACTATATGAGAAACTTTAGGTATAAGCAACTTAAATATTTATGTATTATAGTTATAAATTATGTCTTTTAAAAATAAATATTTTTTTTAGAATACCAAATGGGAGAAAAACAACTTAAAATAATCTGCTGGAGAGACGACGCAATACTACTCGCTCAAAGTAAAGATGATTTACAACGTATGCTGCACCAATTTAATATAACGGTCAGAAAATTTAACATGTTAATTTCCCCAAAAAAGACAAAATGCATGATTACAACAGCAAATTTACTAAGATGTAAACTTGAGCTGAAAGGTCATATAATAGAACAAGTGATGGAGTTTAAATATCTAGGCATCACATTATCTAGCTACGGAAAGCTCGAAACTGAAGTGGAAGATCAAGAGAATAGAGCAAACAGAACAGCAGGTGCCTGAATGAAACAATATGGAATAATAAAAATATCAGGTAGAAAATGGAAGGCAGAATTTACAAAACAGTCATCAGACCAATAATGACATATGCGGCAGAATCAAGACCTGATACAGAGAGGACAAAAAGGATGTTGGAAACATCAGGGATGAAAACACTTAAAAAAATTGATAGTAAGACACTATCGACAGAGCTAGAAGGACAGATATACAACGTAGATGCAAGGTGGAGAGCATCAAGAACTATGTAAGTAATAGAAGAGTAAAATCAAACGATCATATAAGCCGAATGACAAAGTAGTTTTCAAGACGGCAAGAAACGGTTCCCCAATAGAAAGACGATCAGTAGGAAGACCACGAAAACTATGGAATGACAACTTGCTGGAGGCACATTGGAAAACAGACAGAGTCGTGTCTATATGAAAAGAAGAAGAAGAAGAAAAAGAACAATAAATTTCACAGAGAAATTAGTTTCTTATTTAAAAATCAAATATTGTACCTGTTAATTTTTCTTGAATTATATTTATTATATTTACAATTACTTTTCTACAATAAAAAACATTATAAATATATTTTAAACAAATTAATTGTTATAATAAACTTTTATTTATTGTTATATATATATATATGTATATATATATATATATATATATATATATATATATATATATATATATATATATATATATATATATATATGATTATTTTGTAGTGAATTAGCAGTTATGCGATCTGTTGTAATATATTTGTAAATAAAACTCCTTTATTTTCTTTACGTCCCTATATTTCGCCAATTATTTGTTAGATTCATCGGGAAAAGAGAATTAAAAGTAATGTAATAGGTTCGTACTGTTTTGTATGGAACTGTTTTAAAATACTCTTAATTCTCTTCTCCTGAAGAAGCTAACAAAAAATTAGGGAAATATAGAGACGTAACGAAAAAAAAAGAGTTTAATTTACGAATATACAAAAGACCTACTAATTCACTTCAACCAGTTTGGCTGGTTTTTAATAAAAATTTAATTTTAAAAAGTGTTTGGCATGTGAATGCAGAGATTTATTCGGTAATTTATGTTGGCAAAACGAAGAGAAGTCATCTACTTCATTGGTTTATTGAATTCAGCATAAAAGTCCATTCATTTAATTGTCCGGTGAATTTAAATTTTACCGACGACTTGACTTGGTTTTCTTGTGGTGACGATCAAAAGATACTGCGTCTTACTTGTTTAGAAAATAAGAGTATCCGTACATGTGTATATTCTATACTTAATGGGTGGTCGAACCTTCACATTGCGAACTGCGCAAAAGGAATTGATAAAGAAATGCACGGGGTTTGTAAAATAATTTGTAAGAAGGTAGGGCGTGAATGGCGGAATATATTGGACTATATTTTGTTAAACTCGAAATACGCGGTTTAATTTGATTGGCTCAAATCTGGCTCAAATTATCGACGTCAGTTCGACATCACTCAAGGGCTGATTGATGTTTAAGAATATGGCACATTTCAAGGAGGGATCTCCTATAATAATTTTGTTATTTGGCCAGTATTTTGACATTAGTGAAGTCGATTTCATGTTTAGTTAAAATGGCATGTTGTACTAGGGCACAAGAGGGTTTGGAAATCCTGATGTCGCTTTTGTGTGAAGTTAGACAATCTTGAATAATGCGGCTGGTCTGGCCAATGTAGCAGAAGTAACACTCTGCACAGTGCATGGGGTAGACAACATTATGTTCTAAAGTGGTCAATGGAGTTTTGGTCTTTGAAAACAACTTTCCTATATTTCTAGTGTTTTTTGGGCTATTTTAACGGGTAAGTTTTTGAAGATTTTAGAAAAAGCTTAATAGTGATTGTGTAGGGTGGGAAATAGGGTGAAAAGCATTTTATTGTTTGTCAAATTTATTTTTAACGATAATATTTATAACTATAATACATAAATATTTAAGTTGCTTATTATTCAGTAACCTATTCCACTAATAATAATAGGAGAAAAGTACCATTTTGCAAAATAACTTTTTATTTTACATTGTTTAAACAAATTCCTTAAGTAAATAACCAATTCACCAATTAACTAAATTATTTCTTTTATTTATGCCACGGGGTAACCAAAATTAAGAAAACATCATTTTCATTGATTAGAACCGGAAATATTATGACTTTTATAAATTTGAAGTCATTAATTCATCATTTGAAATTATAAAATCGCTTCACGTTTAAACCATTTATCTTCGTTTCATCAAGGAGAGCTTATTTTTAAAGGAATTATTTTTAATTTTTTTTGTACAAACTTTAAATTCTAATTTTTTAAATGATTCTTATCAAATTGCTTATTGTTTATAAACAAAACATCAATGAATTTTTGAAAAAACTCTGGTTTTAAGGTACCAAAGACATTATGTGTTTTTTAAATTCTTGTAAATGGCGAATAAAAAAAACCTTTCTTCATGTTATTTCGTTTAAGTTATTTTAATTTTTTATAAGCTTAAACATGCACATTCAAATCATTTATATCGTTAAATGATTTAATTTGGTAAAATAGAGCGTTTTCTTCAATTTGGTGCTTTCAGAATTAATAAAGACCCATTTTAAACATAATAACGTTGTAGAGAAAAGCTTTTTGGTATAAACAATTTTAATTTTGCAATAACTATCAAGTAAAACTTCTGAAAATTTTTAAAGCTAATATCTGTGATATTCTTTTTATACTCACGTGAAATCAAAATTTTTTGTGCATTTTTCGAAAAGTTATTAATAATTTTCAAAAAATCAGCTTGTGAAGCTATTTTTGCAATAATTAAAAAAGAAATTAATAAAAATATCTTTACAATCCATTACGATAAAGTTTTTTCTATACTTTTTTAGTAAAATCGTTCAACTTTTCCATAATATAATTTATCGGTCTTCACCTTTAGCATTTCAAATAAAATAGCGATCGTACATTGTTTAAAAAATTGTTTATAAGTAAAAAATGGCGTTTATTCTTTTGCACATTTTGTTAATTACATATTATTATAACCAAATGTATCAAAAGCAGTTATTAGATACCTGTATCAACGAGTATCATGGAAAAATCGTTATTTCCTGGTCTAAGAGTAAATAAGCGAAAAATACAGATAAAAATCTACTTTTGGACTTTATTCAATGATAGTTCATTTATTATTACAGTAAATATTTTGATTTAGTCAAATAAAACCAAATACTTTTATTCTTTAAGTGAACCTTTGGTATGAACTTTGTTATTTAAGTAACTATTTTTTGTAGAATAAATATCTACTAGAAAATTTTTACATAAACCACTTGATTTATTCATCACACTCAAAAACCGTTCAATAGCACACGACTCGGGAGGTTGTCATAACTGAAATGAAGTTCTCTCGGTATAAAACGATTTGTTGACCTAAGGGCTTTGGAAGGTTGAAACTGCTTGCTGAATTTAAAGAAACCGTCTGACTGAGTATTGGAAAATAGGGCATGTTGTGAATTCCGATACTATCGATGTCGTATTTTTCCTTTTTATTAGTTTTTTCGGATTTTTGGTCTAATAAAGGCTATACGTTGGTGTTAAGTTACAAAAATCTCTAAACTTATGAAAATTTTATTTGCTATTTTGAAAAACTTAGTGTATTACATCAGAATAATTAAAGCTACTACATTTAATTAATTGTTTAAGTTTGCTATGCTACTTTTCCTTCTTCTGGTGCCATTCCCAGTGATTTGAGAAACCGAACGGCCATGGCTATTTATGTTTCAAAATCATATACAAGGAGTGAGAAATGTAAGTGTAAGTAAATAAACAGTTCGAAAGTGACTTGTTCCTGCTGGTTTATCTTCTAAAACCAGAGCAACTAGACCCCCGCTCTCACGGGAACAACAAATTGCTAGATTAAATTTTGCACGAAAACACTTAGCTTAGACAATACAGGGTTGGAATCCTTTTTGGTAATTCTATCTTACAAGCTCAGACAAACTTTAAGAGTGTGAAGACGTCAAGGCAAGAGATTTGCTTAAGCATGTGTTGCAGAAAGACGTCCATTTTGTGGGGGGTCAGTTGTAGGAGGCATATCGTTGGACGCTCGTACGGATTTACATCAAGGGATGAGTACATCAATTATGGTAGATGTTGTTTTAGTAATTAACGTGCACTGTGAAACCATAGAATTCGAATATATTGACCAAGGATAAGCGTACTATCGGAAGTGGATGGGGATGTTTTGGAGCATTGGGAAGGAGAAGAATGGTTCTTAATTTATACAAGCTAATCCTCCTCACTTCAATAAATTGTAGCTCCAAAATGTCATTCTTGGAGGTGTAGAAATCTCACAGACTAGGTTTAATACTATTATTTGCTTGCTTGCTTGGGTTAGTTTTATGAAAAAGTTAGGTTAAGTTTTATGAAAAATTTTGTATCATACTATGCTAAGAATACATTATCATGAAGAGGTCTACACAATACTGTTTTTGTGCAGTTAGTAGTGCTTTTGTAATTACATCACTTGCGGTTTTAACCTCCTTCAAAAGAGGGTGGTTTAAGATTCGATTTATAGATTCCACAAAATAATTTGTGTTTTCTGATTTACTCCATTTGATCTTTCCTCCCCTTCACAGCCAATATAAATACGTAGTTTTATATATTATAAAATAGATTACATAATCTTAACAGTTTTAGCTATTATAAATTCTCCAATTAAACCAACGGCGCATAATCCAAAATTTAAATTACACGTCAAACAAATAACCCCGCCAATTCAGTCAATTTCGACTCGCGGGTAATTACTAGTTTATTACCGTGCTTGAACACAATCAAATATAGTTTAAAGTTTTACTGCGTTCCGGCTGCCATGACGTTTTGGCGGAGAACTATTTAATAAGCCATTTGACTCTACAGGGATTCATTGTAGAATTTGAAACTAGGCGTCAGATGAATGCACACGCCAGTTTTTGTTGTATTGTGTAAGTTGACGTCGAAGTTTCTAATAGCAAGATTTAATTTAAGTTTCGAATCGGTATTTTGAAGTTAATAAAGTTGCTGATGATTTAGTGACAACTTTCGATGTTCGTGGCAAGAACATGTGCTATTGTAACATAGGGTAGTAATTATTGGTTAACGTATTCGATACATTTTGTTTGATAAACTTTGTTTGGCTTATTACAAAGTTTCATTTCATTTATTTAAAATCTCTATTAGTTAACTGGTACAAAGTTAAAGTACACAGCAAAAGGCTGTTGAAATTGTTTTGTATGTGAAAGATTTTTAAAAAGTTTTATATAAAAACACATCGTTGACCGGAAGACAAAATATAACTATTTAACACAAAACAATGGTTTTAAAAAAATATTTTATTACAGTAATGCATTGGTTAGTAATCAATGTACTAGTGTCTAGGGCTCGGGAGACTGAGACCTCGGAAACCCTGAAGAAGACATCGAAGAAGATGTCAAAAGTTTGGTGCAATGATAATCGACGCGGTTAAACTGGAAGACTGTTAAGTTTAATATTAATTATCTCAATAGTATTAATTTTAGCTCTAGGTTTAATAAATATATATATATATATATATATATATGAAAATTACTGAGTTTTCGGGAAGAACCGCGTTGAGAATTTAAAACTCGACGTTTCGGCACCCATTTTGGAGCCATTATCAAGAGTGATACGGTTCGGTTCGAGTTCGGGGTCTCAATCTGCCTACTCCCCTCACTCGAGAAGTACCAGTATATTGTTCTATATTGCAAGAACTGTCTCTCGGCACTGAGGTCTCAATCTGCGTACTCCTCAGTGTCGAGTGACAACCGGTCTTACCCTGTGTGGCTGCTTTTATACTCGCTGTATGCGCGGGAACGATATGGGCTGACGTGGTCTGAACTGACGTGGCCTGAGCGGTGTGGGCGGGAGGTCGCTGAAGCAGGGGTCGCCATGTTGCCGGCAATCGTTTCGCGTCATCGCGCGTGTTCAAGCTGTTAGGCCGTTTTTCGATTTCGATAACTCCACGAATAATTCTCGCTTTTAATGAGCGGATGGGAGCTATGGTTTTTGCTTTTTCGAAATCTATTTTGTGGCCTGTCTGAATATGATGTTGGGCTAGGGCTGAAGTGGTATCGGAATGTTTGACTGATAGAGAATGTTCGTAAATACGGCTATGGATTCGTCGGTTTGTCTGTCCTAGGTATGTACGTGGGCAACTGGAACAAGGTATCTCGTAGACACCATGGTCTTCATTGGGGATTTGGTCTTTTACGGATCTGATGAGATTGGACAATTTGGAGTGAGTGGTGAAGATGGTTTTGATATTAAGAGGGATAAGAGTTCTACTGATCTTGTCAGTGACACCTTTAATGAAAGGTAGAAAGATTTTGGGTTGATCCGGCGGCAAGGTTTCTTTTTTGGATGAAATGGGGTTTAGAAGTTTTTGAATGCTTTTATTGATTTGGGTTTTGTGGTAGCCGTTTTGTAGGAGTGTTTGTCTTATTGAATTGATTTCGGATGACCTGTGATATTCAGGCTAGCTATAGGCGCTTTATTCCTATTATCTTCATGTGACTTATCCGCAAAACTAAAATTGCTCACTTGAACCTCAATTCTCCGCTTTGGGCTAGGCCCATTTAATAACAGGTGGTTTTGGCTTCTCCTTTGTGGGATGTTATTTCGGCTTTTGCGTTGTTTGTTTCCATTGTCTGCACTTGACATGGGTCGGAGGGCGTGGTGAGGCGAGGGCATTATTTTCTTACTGCACTGATATCGCTAATCTTTGTTTTTTCTTTGTTTTGGGCTCCACTATGTGTTGACGCTTTTTCGGCTTTCATGCAGGTGTGGAGATTTTTTTATTTGGGATTGTTCTCGTAGACTTCTTCATATTGGTTGGCTTTGCAGTTTTTTTGTCCTAGTTTTCTCAGGTGTCCTTCTTTTGGCTCTCTTTTGGAGCCGTTTTTAGTTCGTCAAACCTATTGTTGATATGTCCTATGTTAGTGTGTTGGGATTTCAGCATCTGGGCCTATACCTTTAAGACTTTTTGTCTCAGTAGCATTATTTCTTCGTCTTTTTCCTTAAGAGCATCCTCAAAGTTTCGAGCTCAGACTTTTCGTCCTCGCTGCTATGCCTTTACCGCTTTTTAGCTTCCAATCTCTTAGCTGTTTCATCTGAGTTTTCCTTTGCCTGGTTGTCCTCCTATTTTTTGCTTCTGGTCTTCCTGTTTTTTTGGGCGTTTGAAATCCCCGTCGCTCCTGTCTCCTTTTTTGCTGGCCATCTCATCTGTGGTCCCCTATATAAGTGTGTCGAAAATGTTGTTATTTGTAATTAACAAACTACCATTGGGGCCTGGATTTGCCTTACGGCAGGGACCCCAACTTTGACGACTCTGTTTTCTGCGCGGGAACGGTATGCGCAGAAACGATCTGAGCAGGATGGGTTGGGGCGGTGGGTTGATGAAGCAGCAATAGCCATGTTACTGGCAGTCTTTTAGCGTCATCGCGCGTATTTAAGCTGTTAGGGCGTTTTTTAATTTCGATTGCTTCACGAATAATTCTCGATTTTAAGGAGTGCATCAGCGGTGTACTTAAGCGTCCTCTATTTGGCTTTTTAATTTTCTTACGATAAGATATAGTGCAAAAAATTTTCAAAAGACGTTTTAATGGAAAGTTTTTCATTGCAATACAGATTGACATTTATAAAATATATCATTAGATTGACGGTAAAAATTTTCCAATTTAAACTGTTGGATCCATAATTGAAAATTGGTTATGAAAATTTTAAAATATTATGTATGTCACCAAAAATCAGATACTACTAAAAATAAATATTTACTTTATGTTGGATTAATGTTCTACCAAATATATGTGTGACTGGCTTTATGCAGTAAAATATTCTAATACATCCAACAAAAATCAAAATGCTAGTACGTTTCATACATTATGCACAACTATATATACTCGTTAAGGTTTATTATAATATACATACACACAATTTAAATATCAAAATTCCTGTAGAGCTGACCTACTCTTATTTGAATTCGGTAAAAGCGGTCAGTGCCTTTCATTTACGTGACTATTCGGACTCTGGAATATTGTTGACCTCATTCTGAACTCTGAATTTGAACCCTGAATTCGTACATCCGATTATGCGGTGCTAAATATGGTTTCCTGGATGTTCTTTCATTTTTTTTCCGTCGTTTGGCAGATAAAATTGGTCGCAATTCTTGAGATAAGAAATAAATGTATAAAGTATTTTTGTAAGCATTGTCTATTAAAAAATTGTGTTACACTTTCTTAATCGGCTGAAATAGTAGGTATAATTATTTTATTTCCATAAAAATTTTATTACTCGCATTTTAGATACCTTGCATAAGCTTTCTTAACGATAATTTGAGGCTTTATTATTAATTATTTTAATTAATAATGAAAATCTATCTATAGATTGTCCTAGATTTCAAAAATTGAAAAATTCTAATTTCGAGAACAGTTATTTCTCTTTGGAACTGAAGAGTGAATTAATATTTGATGTTCTATGAGAATTGTAATGTAATCGAGAATTAATAAAATTTAAGGTTCTTGTAGTGTTACTTTGATTTTTGTAAGTAATTAAACTTTCCTCTTTTTTAGCAAAAGACATTTCTTGTTGTTTTGAATTGGAATTCTTTAATCTGAATACTAACTGCATGTAATAATTAAAGTCATTTATACAAGTTGTAAGACAAAGATCTTCATACTGTTGGATTTTTAAAATTTTTACATTTCTTTAGTTTTATTAAACATATTCATTTTGAAACAAAGAATGCTTCTAGCATCTTGGATTCTTAAACCAAACTTTGTGGATTTTTATTTCTTTCTGGAGACATGTAAATTATGTCTTTTACTAAACAATGAATAGATCGTTGGTCAAAAAATGTTACTAGAAGAGAATCTTTGAGTTTAAGTCAGGTAATTTACTTAAAACTGTATCAAAACGACATACATTTATAGGATTATTTATATCTTTATTACAAAGATTATTAAAAAATTTCACTATCTAACCATTGTGAATTGTTATCAAAAGTGAGAATATTATCTGCTTGGTATTTTATTTACTAACTGAAAATTAGGTTGAGCTATTTCTTTAAACGTTAAGTCTGTTAATATTAAGAATCTAAAATATATTAACGTTTGTTTCTTGTGTTAGACGTTTGGCTATTGGCGTACTTGAAATTTGGAATTGTCCTTTGAATGTTTTAAAAGAAAAAAATGTACGCGAAATTCATCATCATCATCATTGGCTTTTACAACTCTTCGTTAGTTTTTGCCGCGTTTACTATTGCCTTCCATTGATTCCGATCCTGTGCTATTATTTCCCATGGCCTTACTTCCATCTTCTCCAGGTCTTCCCTGACTGCGTCTTTCCACCTTTTTCTAGGCCTTCCTGTCGATCTTCTACCATCTGGTCTTTCCCAAAACACATTGCTAATCAGTCTGTCGTCATCACTCTGTACCACGTGGCCTACCCATCTTAATCTATTGGCTTTTATGTATCTTACGATGTTTGCTGTCCTGAAGAGAGTCTCTATTTCATTCTTGTATCTGCTCCTCCATTCATTTGTCACGCTGTCCCTGCAAGGACCATATATAATTCGCAGGATTTTGCGTTCCCATACTAATAGCTTATTGATTTCTTTCTTTCTCAATGTCCATGTTTCATTTCCATATGTCACTGCTGGTCGTATTATGGTTTTGTACATTTGGATTTTGGCACGCCTTGAGAGAAGCTTTGACCTCATTAGATGTTGAATGGCAAAGAATGATTTATTCCCCGCCAGTATTCGTATTTCAACCTCTTGTTCTCTTGTGTTTTCACTGGTAATTGTTGCTCCTAGGTATTTGAATTCTTTGACCACCTCAAAATTATGATCGTTTATGGTAATGTTTTGTGTTATTCGCTGTCGTTCCTTTTTTGATACGACCATGTATTTAGTTTTTTCTTCGTTTATTTTCAGGCCTTCGCTTAATGTTGCTTCTTCAAAGTTCGATACTATATCCTTAACTTCCAGTGTTGTCTGTGCTACTGCATCTACATCATCTGCAAATGCGAGAATAATCTTTGCTCCTCTGGCAGTTATGTCTGGTTTGACTCTGGTATAGATTTTTCGCATTGCATATTCCAATGCTAGGTTAAATAGTAATGGGGGTCAGCGGGTCTCCCTGTCTGAGTCCGGTGCTTATGCCGAAATCCTTTGAAGTTTTGCCTCCTATTTTAATTTGTGCAAAGGAATTGTTGACACACATTCGCGCAATCATAGTCAGCTTCTTTGGTACGTCTAACTCCATCATTGCACTCCACAGTTTTAAGCGATCTATGGAATCATATGCTTGTTTGAAATCTATGAAGATCTGGTGTACTTCTTTATTATATTCCCAATACTTTTCTAGCATTTGTCTGATAGTAAATATTTGGTCGATTGTTGATCTTCCAGGCCTAAAGCCGCATTGGTAATCGCCAATAATTTCCTCTGTATATGGCAGTAATCGTTTTAGTACAACTGAAGCTAATATCTTATATGTAGTACCGATTAGTGAGATTCCCCTATAGTTGCCACATGTATCCTTTCTGCCTTTTTTATGTATTGGCACGATAATACAGCCACTCCATTCTTTTGGCATTATTTCTTGTTCCCAGGCTTCTTTCATTAATTGGTGTATTTTAGTTCTAAGTTCATGCCCTCCTTTTTTAAGGAGGGAAATGAAAATGAAAAGGACGTGAAATTCGACACGGTTAATAGGAATACTTTGTACAATTTCGGGAAATCCGAATAACTTCGCTAGTTACGAAATTAAGAGCAGACAATGACTGTTTAAAAAATCGAAAACATTTATTTATCGGGAACGTTATTTCAAACGACAGTAACAACTAGAAAAAACTAAAACGCTCTTATTCTAATCAAACTTCGGCATTATATAGTTTTTCTTTATTTTGTTACACATTGGAAAATCCAGGATCGTAACTCTTTATCAAGTAATTTAACTGAAAAATAGAATACTACAAATCGCAAATTAATAAACAAACACACAACCAAATATATGGAATCATCTGATATTTCTTATTATTTCAAGCGAATTAAAAAAATATATATTAAGTCAAAGAATATCTATTCCAAAGCAATTTAATCTCCAATATATAAAAATTAAAAAAAAAAACAGCAAACTCTTGCAAAACTCAGCATACAGAAATAATAAATTAAAACCACTTGTTTTAAATTCAATAACATAAAACTTTTCATTGTAATTTGACTAATGTTCGCTTTAAGCGTTAAGCTTTAATTCGCGTGTGCATGACCCCAAACTTATTGTCAATATTTTGTTGTAATAATTTGTTCCATTTTTCAAGAGCAGCTTGTACCATCTGTGCAGTGTTCTGTGGATTTCCTGGTGAGCTTTAATTGTTCTTTAAAGCATATTGTACAATAGGTCTATGGGGTTAAGGTGGGTGAGCAGCAGGCTACTGCAGATCAGTGATATCTTCTGCTTTAAGGAGGTCTGTCACTCTCCTAGTATGTGGAGGCGCATTGTCATACAAAAAAATTAAATTTTCTCCTATTTCACCTTTCCAGAACCTAACTATAGGTTCTAGAACTAAATCAACATACCTACTAATTGCTAAAGTTGTTTGGATGCAAATGAAAGAAGTTTTTTCATTGATAATAATGCCTTTTCAGGAAATGACACTTTGTTTTTTATATCTGTGAACAGATCTGGAAATTTCCGTTCTGCTAGTTTTTCTAGTCCATTAAATACACAAATTTGTCGGTCATTTGATTTTTCACGAATCCTGGTTTCGTCTGAAAATCCCACATTTTGCCAATTTCCAATGTTCCTGTTTTGGTGTTTACACCAATTTAGAAAATCAACGGAGATCGGCCCAACGGGGACCTGTATCTGTCTACTGCTGTACAGTCCTTGGATACGAAGTCTTTTTCTTATCGTTTTAACTGAAACACTTACACTTGTAGCTTCCAAAAGTTGCCTTTGAAGCTGTGGGTGAGAAATTGTTGGGTCTCTTCTAGCTACTTGGACAATAAAATGATTGTGGCAAACCGTTGTTCCTTTTTGACGACTTTGTCTTAGTCTATTCTAAAGCGTTCCTTACTCCTAATACCTAGCAAAAGTTTTTGACACAACGCCCTGTATTACGCCTACCACTGCCGCTATGTCCCTCTGAGCTATTCCTTACTCCACAAGACCTTTGCACATACATACGTTAACCCCACAAGAGGCATATTTTCGTTTTTGAACGCACAAGTAAGTTTATCTATTTTCGCTTAATTTACAAGAGCATAAAGCAAATATTCTATAACGTACTGAACTGTGTTGTCGATTGTCTTATCGGTTTTTTTTTTAATAAAAACCTTTATTATTCCCAAGAATAACAAGTTTTTTTAAAAGAAATAAATATTTGTTTGAAATACATGGTTATATCATTGACGTTTGGTTGTGTGTATATAGGTTAAAATAATTTATATATACAGTGTGTCCGTAAAGTATGGAATAAATTCGATATTTCCTAAATGAAAAGCCTTTTTAAAAAAATCTAAAACATGCTGATTTTTAAGTTTAGTATTTTATATTTTTTTAAATGTAATACCCTGTATTTTAGGACATTTTCAGATCAACAAAAATGATCTGATGACCAAAAAGTATAATACTAAGGGTCTAACGGATATAATTTGAAAGATACGCGCTTAGAAAATGAATGTTTATTGATTTCTAATCATCATCTTTATCATTGGTGCTACAGCCCTATAAAAGAGCCTCGACCTTCCCAAGTCTATTACGCCAGTCAGCTCTATCCATTGCCAACTGTTGCCAGTTTGCTGCGCCTATTTGTCTACCATCCTCGTCTACACCATCCCTTCATCTGAGTTTTGGTCTACCCCTACTTCTACTTCCCACAGATTGTGGCATAAGGATTCTTCTAGGAGAGTTGTTCTGCTGTGATCTTGCCAGATGTCCTGTCCATCTTAGTCTTCCTATTTTTATAAAGGATACTACGTCTTTACCACCAAATATATGTTTATATCTGTGATATATCTCGTAGTTGTACCTCCTTCTCCAAATACCATTTTCACAGATGCCACCAAATATTCTTCTCAGGATCCTTCATTCAAATATAAGCAGGAGCTTTTCATCTGCCTTGGAAATGGTCCATGTCTCCGACCCATATGTCAACATTGGTTGTATAAGTGTTTTGTATATGGTTATTTTTGTTTTTTGACTTAAGTTTCTGCTTCTCATGTGTCTACTCAGTCTAAAATAGCATTTGTTTGCTAGGATTATTCTTCGCTTGATTTCTTCCTAATGACGTTCTCCTTGGTGATCAGGGAGCCTAAGTATGTGAATTTGTCCACTACTTCAAAGATAGAATTATCAACCGTGAATTGGTGGCCGATGATTTTGGCTTTCTTGTTGGGTGTTAATGCCATTATCTTAGTTATATCTTCATTGGTTTCTAATATTATAAATAAATTATAATAAATAACTTAAAATTAATCCAGTAGTTAATACACAACTTTATTTTAAATGTTCAAATTGTAGCCCTTGTTGTATTTGACAGTAACCCAAACTTTAAACAAATTCTTGTACAATATTGTTTATGGTTTCTTGTAAAATATTGTTTATTTCTTTACTAATTCTTGTTTTTAAGTCTTCAATATTTGCAGGTTTCGTTTTATTAACAACATTCTTTAAATTATCCCACACAAAAAAATAATCGAAAGGATTGAGATCTGGCTACCTGGCTGGCCATTCAATATGTCCACGTCTTCCAATCCACCTGTTCGGAAAAATTTCGTTTAGGTACCTTCGAACATCTACACCATAATAAGGGGGCGCACCATCCTGTTAAAACCATAAACTTTCATCAAAACCTCTAGAATTAATTCTACTGGGGAATAAATTAACTAAAGTAGGTACGCCAAACTGAAGGTATGCTGGCCCGTTTAAATTACTTTCGAAAAAGTAGGATGATTATACTTCTTACAATGCCAGCCCATACGTTTACCTTTTGCGGGTATTGTGTATGATGTTGCCGCATCCAGTTGGGGTGGGATGCCATTTTTCAAGTTTTGTTACTTTGTGCTTTTATTACTCTATTACTGTGTACCGTTGTTTTACAAATATCGAGATCACGACTATCCTCACGAATAGAAGTGTGCGCATCTTCTTCAAAAGCAAGTAAAACATCTAATGTTATATCATAATTTACAGAGGCACGACCTGATTTGCGTGCATTTTCAATCGTACCAGTTTCTCGAAATTTCTTTTCAATCTTACTTACTGTTCACTGCGTTATGAGTCTTTCTGGATATTTATCATTAAATAAATTACACACTTCCATCTGAATTCGCGATTTGTCTCTATACCCAATCATCATAAGTATTTCAATTCTTTGCTTTACACTCAAATTCATTTCTAATTTAAATTAATTCTAAGCAATAATACAGAAAATTCACGAATTAATACAATTATTGTACTACTTAATTGTTATTTTCATCATCATCATCATCATTTAACCCTGATCTATCCACTGCTGGATATAGGTCTCCCTCAGTCTTTTCCATGTATTTCTGTTTTGTGCTGTTTGCATCCAATTTTTGTCGATCCGTTTTATGTCATCAGACCATCTTGTTGGTGGACGATCTCTACTTCGATGTGCTTCTTGTCTCGGTCTCCACTGTATTATTCGCTGTGTCCATCTGTTATCCGACATTCTAGCTATGTGCCCCGCCAGTTCCACTTAAGGGTCATAATTCTTTCTATGGCATCTGTCACTACTGTTCTCCGTCTTATTTCCTTGTTCGTGATCCGATCCCTACGAGAAATGCCTAACATCGATCGTTCCATGGCTCTTTGGGTAACACAAATTTTATTTCTTACTTTTTTGGTTAGTGTTAATGTCTCTGCACCATATGTAAGTACTGGCAACACGCACTGATTAAAGACTTTTCTTTTAAGACACATAGGCAGTTCTGATTTAAGAACATAGCTTAGCTTGCCGAATGCCACCCAAGTGAGTCCTATGCGACGGCTTAGTTCGCACGTTTGATTATCTCTTCCTATGCGTATCTCATGTCCTAAGTACTTATATGAGGTGGTTTCTTTAATATGCATGCCATTTACTGAAATCTTTTCGCTTAACACAAGATTTGTCATGATTTGTGTTTTTGTGTGGTTGATTTTTAATCCTACTTGTAGGGAGGCTAGGTATAGTTTCTCCAGTTGCGATACTGCATCATCGATTCTGTCAGCAAGAAGGTCAATATCGTCAGCAAACCTTAAATGACTAAGCATTTCTCCATAAATTGTTATTTTACGGTACCAAAAATAATTACATTTCACTAAAAACTAGTAGTAGGCTACTTTTTTGCAATTGATAACAAATCATTTATTTTCTTAGCGCATATCTTTCAAATTGTATCTATTAGACCCTGAGTATTATACTTTTTTGGAATCAGCTTATTTTTATCGATCTAAAAAGGTCATAAAATGTAGGGTGTAACATTTAAAAGAATAGCCGATGACGACATCACCTCAATGTGTACCAACTTTTGTTATAGAATTTTGTTGTAGAATGTAAAACTGAAAAATC
The DNA here is from genome assembly GCF_040954645.1 of Diabrotica undecimpunctata. Taxonomy (NCBI): domain Eukaryota; kingdom Metazoa; phylum Arthropoda; class Insecta; order Coleoptera; family Chrysomelidae; genus Diabrotica; species Diabrotica undecimpunctata. The sequence goes on from NC_092804.1 coordinate 6,092,134, forward strand.
GACGTGTTTTAGATAGAAAAAAGACTTTTCATTTAGGAAATATCAAACTTATTCCATAGTTTACGGACACACTGTATACTGTTGACAAGTATTTTAAAAAAAGTTCTATTATGTTTATTTTTATGTACAAATATTGATTCTTCGTTTATTTACTTCATAAATTAAACCTACATTATCATACACTTACGTAAAAATAGAGGTAGCATAACCTTATTTTGTTATTTAACTTCTGTTGCCAGAATTGACCAAATGCATTTTCTTCCTATTTCCTTATCTCTCTGATTATCTATAATACAGTTAGTTAAAGAGAAAACAGTTTTGCAATCTTGGTAGCAAACTGCAAAGTATTTTTCGATAACTGGAAAAGTCCCGAGGGCAAAGTCCATTTCCGTGACCGCGGCGATTTCCACAATCGACCTGGAAGCCATAACCAGCGAACCGTCTCGGCATTCGATGAAAAAAGGAAATCCTTTGACATTCGAACGTCTCAGTCGAGGGTGAAGCCGTCCTGTTTGTCATTTCTGACCGCTTTTGAATAGTAATTGCGAAGAAGAACCAGTAGCGCGATGTACGAGGAGGCCTCTTGAGGAACTATTGAGAATTTTTCATGGCGTAAAACGGGCGGCGAATATCTAAAGAAAAGAATTTCTATAAGGAAAAATATTTCTCATCTTTGTTTGCATCAACAAATCCAAATATACCATAATCTGTCATGTAGATGTGATCCCTATCATGTAAAATTACAGTAAATTAAAGATTTGACCAACTATTTAATATAAAATACGTTCAATATCATTTTTTTTTAATTAAAGCTACTGAGTATTAGGATTTCACATTCCAAGATATTATTAGTGTTTTTTTAACAAAATTTGTTTAATTTACTAATGTTTGTATTATAAATAAATGTTTATAATTTTGTTTTGCAGGTAGTAAATATACCATAGATTTTATAATTTAGATAATTTTATAAGTTGAATAGTCTTGTTTTATGCTTTGAACTACTAATAATGAATCTGAGATAAACAAGAGATTAGTATCTTTATGTTTCTGACAAAAATCAAGTACTCTTAAAATTGCAATTACTTCTCCAGTAAATAAGTTGCCAAAAGTAGGTATTCGTATGGCATATTCGATATCATCTGTGATAATCGATGCGGCACAGCCATTTTCGGTTTTTGATGCATCAGTGAAAATCTTAACATAGTAGTCATATTTTAATAGAATTTCTTGATATAATGTACTAACAACGGTAGCATTTGTGATATTCTTTGGGTAAGCTACTCGAGATGTTTTAATGGTAGAAGTGTGTATGAAGTAATTAAAAGGAAAAAGACAGTTAAGATTTGATTTCACGTACAGTGCATCTGTGTATAAGCTTATACGTATTTCGCCCTAAAAGGGCTCTTCAGAACGGCTATTCACAGTCGCTCTGAAAGTGAAAATAAATATTTTCTGTCTTAAGAAGCAACTCTAACATGGCTTCGTATAAACGCAAATAGCGACATCTGATATTAAAATCCGTAAAATAATTTTCGAAACCAAATTCAGATTTTTGCTTTAATCTGTGCCTTCTAAGAATTGCAAGGCAAAATACACGTTGATAAAGCTGTTAATAGAGACAAGGATTTTTGCTTAGTTGAGGTAACATGTCGTGGAATGCAATTTTTAGATTCCCCATGTCCCTATTAACATCTTTATCAACGTCTGTTTTGCGGATTTTAATATCAGATGTTGCTATTTGCGTCTATACGAGGCCAGGTTAGAGTTGCTTCCTAAGACAGAAAAGATTTATTTTCACTTTCAGAGCAACTGTGAATAACCGTTCTGAAGAGCCCTTTTAGGGCGAAATACCTATAAGTGGATACACAGATGCACTGTAAGTGAAATCAAATCTTAACTGTCTTTTTCCTTTTATTCCGATATACTCTGTACGAGTACTAGAAACCAAATTCGGTAAGGATTTTTGCTTAGTTGAGGAGACATGTCGTAGAATGCAATTTTTAGATTCCCCATGTCTCTATTAACATCTTTATTAACGTCTGTTTTGCCTTGCAATTCTTAGAAGGCACAGATTAAAGCAAAAATCTGAATTTGGTTTCGAAAATAAGTTTACGGATTTTATTAACTAATTGTTTAAGTGGATTCAGCTGAGTATGTATGTCATCAAAATTAAGTTATATCCATAATTTATTCTAAATATCTCGATTGTCTGTTACTTTTGTGAAAGAATTTATTTGTATGTAAAAGGTGGTAATTAATTGTTTAGCAAGGATTGTTAATATTGCTACACAGTTTAGTAGCGCATCTTAGTGTAACATATTATCTGCTTATAAATAAAGATGGTTCGTTTAGTGCAGTTTGAAGACTTTCCATTGGACTAGTTGGAAAGACACCCAGCACAAGTCTCAAAGATGTGCTTTGGATAACATGTAAGACCTTAAGAATGTTTGACTAGCAGTGGAGTACCATATTACGCTGTAATCTAATTTACTACGGATGAGTAACTAGTACAAATAGTACAAAGTGGTTGTACTAGGACAATTTCTGTTAGAAAGTATTTTATAGAGAGTTATTTTTGGTTGAGCATAAGGCTATTTTTTTTAAATGATGTGTTTATTTCAAGTAGTTGTCAAATATCAATCCTAGAAAGCATGTTGAAACAATTTGTATTATGTTAAAACATAGGAAGTAGGGTAGGTTTGGTATTTGTTTTATGTGTATTAAAGATAATACCGAGCAGGGAGACATGTAGCTCCTCAACTAGAGTCACCATATAATTTAATTTTGGAATGAAGTAAACCTATATATGGATGTAACAGCCACAAATTTATTGTTAGCTTCAACTACATAAGGCACTGAGGATGATCTGATTAGATCGAAAAGGTTATGCTACTGCATAAATTTTGACGACACTTTTAAAAGTTTTAACTATATGTTTTTATAAACCTAAATACAATTGTGAAGTGTTTTAACTTCTGTATGTTTTTTATAATAAAATAGGTCTTTTCATTGGAAAAAGGACAATGACTTTTTTGGGACTATGTTACATTTTGTAAAGAAATGACTGAAGGATTTTTGTAGCAAGATAAATATGACAATTTTCAATGTGAAATATTAGATCGTCAGCATATACATTTCTTGTGCATTATCGACAGGTAATAAGAAAAGTGTAGGGCTTAAAGTGAAACCTTGTGTAATTCCGTTTTGTAAATGTTTAGTCTTTGAATTGGTGATATTAATGTAAAAAATTTTCTGTTACTCATGAAATTCTTGAAAAAGGCTAGAAAGTTTCCTTATATGCAGCAGCTATTTATTATTTTTAGAATGCGATGTTGCCATGCCGTCGGTTTTACTTATATCAAAAAATATGAAAACTACTTGTTGATTATTCCTCAAAGATTCACATATATTATTTAGGAAAGATATGGCTGTGGAATCTAGACGGATTCCATATCTAGACAGAAAAACTATAATTAAGAACTTTATACTCAATGCTTGGTAAATCGAGTGAAAATATTAAACATCCAAACTAGAAAAAGTAAAACAGTCGATACTGCCTTGGAAATGAACCCCAAAAAAGCGATTTTATCAAACAATTTTATTTCGTCTGAGAACAGCTCAAATCGATATCAGTCATAAACAATTGCTGGATGGTGAATCGAAACCTTTATTATAAATTTCAAGACCCATTACAAGCAATATTCTCGCAAACTCACGAAACCGATATAAAATTATATAAGTTCGATTTGTTTAAACTTTTTTATTATCAAGAAATAAGTGCAGGAAATACAAGATTATTAAATTTTTGAAAAAACTGGCAATATTTAATAAACTAGTTTTTTTGTCTTAATCGAAACATAAAGGTCATGAACTGCTTAATGTTATCCTTACATTCAGTCGAATTAGAATTCTGGAAAAACTACTAAATCTCACTAAGCTGGAACAACTTCTAAGGTATGTAACTTAATGAAACTTTCCTAATCCTGATCGTATGGTGAACGAATGAGTCTAGTAAATCCTGAGATATTTGAAGATAAATTAGTCTCTTTAAGCCTCCGCCGGTAATTCTCGCTCAACTATCTTATGCCCAAATTATTTCTACATCAACTTTCAGACGTGTACACTCCCTGAGAGAGTTACAGTAAGTTGGTAGTAGCGTAACAACATAAACACGAAGGTTGGAAAGGTATAAATATATATATATATATATATATATATATATATATATATATATATATATATATATATATATATATATATATAACCAAAAAGATTATAACGGGTAGTAGTAATATTCAGTGAAAAGGAGATAATGCTGGGAGATACCCTTTTATCCCTGAGGAAGCAAAATAAAACTCGGGTGCTTCGTTAGATGTGCTTTTTAATTAATAGTCTTGGAAGCTTTCGTCAATGATTATTGACATCATCAGAGTAAACCAAATTATAGCAAAGAACTCAGTAACTTGGGTGGAAAACAAAGATAGTATTATCTGTGTATACAGTATGATGCAAATGTATGGAATAAATTCATTATTTCAGAAACAGACGACTTTTAAAAAAAATCTTAAAGCAAGTCAATTTTAATTTTTGAATGGCCATCAACTGACATATATGCGTTGGACATTACGTCATCAGTTTCCTTATCGTCATTGCAACAATGTAATCACTAGAACGTGTTTAAAATAGCGTAAAATCAATACTCTTCTAGTTTAAATCATAATGTTTTTCAAACATCTAACATCTAACGTGTGAATAAATTCACGTTGAAAAAAGTTGTGGATATCGAAGTTCTAAAGCATTATTTTTAATATTAATCAGTTATTTGAGAACAAGAACACGATCCGTTTTAAAATTAAACACACCTAACGGCACCTCATTTTCACGTCGAACGAATGTAGATTTCCATTCAATCCTTACAACGTTGTCTCCCATACCATTCGAATTCTAACTTAAGAAGCTCGGTTTGAAAATTAACTCATGTTCTTTGACTAATACTACCTCAAAGTGTATTGAATGTCGGTGGCAAACAACTACAGAAATTCGTCAGGAGAACGAATTGTAATATTCATAAGGTAAAGTTTCAGACTTAATGAGGATTCTTGACTTTCACTGAGTTAAAATGAATTATTTTTGTTTTCCCTCTGAAGCTTTATAATAAGAAGGTATATTTTGTCAAGAAGGTACCACGAACGATGTGATATTATTTACAAATAACTTCAAAGACGTATATTGTTTGATATAAGACATTAAAACATTATCAGAAATAGCTAGATTGGACATAAAGTGTGAGGCAACAAAAATATATAACTAATATTGTTAAAAATGCAAATATAACTGATTATATTACAATTTTTGTATTTTTTAGAATACGGCATTGGTTTATCTAGATTGGAAATATTGGGATGTTTAATTTTCAATTGTATCCAATTTAAAAACAATAATAACAAAATAAAAAAGTAGTCATATTAAATAATGAACTTTGATCAAATAAAAGGCATATATCGAGCACAGTTTAATTTAATATTGCCCAAGTACTTTAGATCCCTAGGTTATCTTCAGGGGCATCTGAAATAAGCCAAGAAACGTTTTTTTTATAACTAAAGAAATTGATTAACTTCGATAAAAACTTGAAGTTTATGGTTGATAAGAGTTTTTATGTGATTAACGTTTATAGACTTACTTCGTCAATTGCGGCCTATCCGACAAGAATAAAATGTCATAAACATATAATTGTACAACACACTACACTACAAAAGGACAAACAAACACTTTGAAAATATTGAAGAATAGCCACATTGCGTACAGAATCCGGAGACAGAATGGCTCCCGATTTAACGGAAATGTTGGGGTGACATGTGACAAATGACAGCTTGAATGAGTAGTCACAATCATAGATATGTGATCTTTTTAAAAATTCTATGAAACTAAGTATTGACCAAAAGTCCATCTGACATTACTATACGAGGTCACTGATGAAATATAAAATTATATAGAATATTTTTTAAGTAGATTGAATAATCCAGATCTCACACTCAAACCTGTCTATAATAATTAGGGTGTTATTCAAGATAGAGAGATCTGGATTATTCAATCTACTTAAAAAATATTCTATATAATTTTATATTTCATCAGTGACTTTCTATAGTAGTGTCAGTTGGACCTTTGGTCAATACTTCATTTCATAGAATTTTTAAAAGGTGCAGATCACATATCTATGATTGTGACTACTCATTCAAGCTGTCATTTGTCACATGTCACCCCAACATTTCCGTTAGATCGGGAGCCATTCTGTCTCCGGATTCTGTACGCAATGTGGCTATTCTTCAATATTTTCAAAGTGTTTGTTTGTCCTTTTGTAGTGTAGTGTGTTGTACAATTATATGTTTATGACATTTTATTCTTGTCGGATAGGCCGCAATTGAAGAAGTAAGTCTATAAACGTTAATCACATAAAAACTCTTATCAACCATAAACTTCGAGTTTTTATCGAAGTTAATCAATTTCTTTAGTTATAAAAAAAAACGTTTCTTGGCTTATTTCAGATGCCCCTGAAGATGACCTAGGGATCTAAAGTACTTGGGCAATATTAAATTAAACTGTGCTCGATATATGCCTTTTATTTGATCAAAGTTCTTTTATTCGAGCATTCAACCTTATATTTATATATTAAATAATAGCTTAAATCTATGCAAAAATTTCAGGTACAGTTGTTCAAGAAATTAGTATTTGAACAAATAGGAGTTAAAAGACTCGACATTTTTTTATAATAACTAATAATTTTCGAAGCAGTAAATTATTGAATAAAGTATTTTCGATAGATTGGGACTTTGCGACTGATTCCGGCAACTATCTCTCCCAAGCGCTTTTCTCTTCTCGTATTTCAGGTCCGATTACTTTCGATCTCCAATTTCCAATTTGAAGTTGCGATTAACCAGAAAAATATATCTGTCCTTAAAGAATAGAAATATATTACTTGAAAATCAATACAAAATCTTGATAAAAAGTTTATTTAACTGAAAAAAAAAAGAAAAGGTATAAATTGTATAAACCAATAAAAAAGTATCTGATAGTGTGTTTTTATTATTTATTTTACTGACTGCTGAATCTATAAGGTTCTCTCACTTGTCGTTTCTTCATTACTGAGAATTTTAATTTTCTCCAATATTCCTAACAATTTTTCTCCATTGATCTCTACCTACAACTGCTCTGAGAGCTTCGCAGAATGAGTTTCCAGTTGACTTCTGAATTTTGTCGGACCATCTAGTTGGTGATTGTTTGCTTGATCTTTTCCCCGAAACTCTTCGAGTTGGTTAAGAAAGGAAACATTTGTCGTATGATTTGTCCAAGGTATTCGCAGCCTTCTTCTCCAGCACCACATCTCAAAGGGCATTCACCCTTGTATGTGACCTTTGTCCACAAGGGCAAAAGATAACCAATGCTAAAATTTAAAAATTATAAATAAGCACAAGTCTTGCATAGAACATCGGAGCCAATCAACAAGAGGATAATTAAAATGCATATAGACATATACGGTAAAGAGACGGTAATACTCGCAGTATATGCACCAACAGACGATTCCCAGAGAGTAGACAGAAAATTTCACGGAACAACTTTAACACCAAATAGCTAAAAAAAGAAGAACGTGGAGATAATTATAACAGGAGACCTTAACGGCAGAACAGAAAGAAAAGAAAACGATAAAGTAGTGGGGAGGATGAACAAAAAGATAACGGAGAACGTCTGATTGAATTCTGCGAACTAAACAACCTAGAAATCACCACAGATTCTTCAGACATAAAAATATTTATAAATCTACATGGACGCAAGAAACACAAAAGCTGAAATCGATAATCGATAAGCTAAAACACAGATTTATAAATCATATAAATCATTCGCGAGAAGTATTATGACATATGGGGCTGAAAATTGGATTATAAACAAGAAAAACGGCAGTAAGATAGTAGGAACAGAGATAGAATGCCTGCGAAGATGCTGCAGAGTAACAAGAATGGATAGAAGAAGTAATGACGAAATAAAGCAAAGAACATCAATAGAAACAGACATACTAACATATATAGAACAAAAAAGACTAAAGTGGTATGGACATTAATCACATTAGGCTACACATAAATTTAGTTTTTTTTGTTTTGTTTTCGGGATTAAAATGACTTTGTTTAACTTATTTGATGTTGATTTATGGACCAAACTTTGTAAGTCGTCGTCATTGCCTGCTGTTAGTACAATCTCAATTTTCAATCCTAAAACATTTACCTTTTTTTATGGTTTTAATCATGTTATCCAATATGTAATAAAAAAAGTAGGGGGCTTAAGGACTCTCCATGCCTCATACATGTGCTTGTAACTATTGAGTCTGTCTATTCTATAAAATGTGAACATCCTTCAGCCTTATTTTGTCAAAGGCTTGTCTTAGGTTGTCAAGGAAAGAAATGCCAGTCGGTTCTACCTTTTCTGTGATTTGCGTATAATAAATACTGCAGTACTCAGAGTGTACATGTTTTACAGCTTCGGAAGCCTTGTTGTTAATTGCTTAATCCTCAATTAAATGTTTAAACAGGGAAACTGGTGATCTAGGATTATTATATAAACAATTTTTGTGTAAAATAAATTAAAAACTTCTGTATGACTCTTTTTGATATATGTATATGTAACTCTAAAATAAATTTTATTCGGCAAATAAAATAATGGTATCCGGTTTAATAGGAAATAGATCTTTCCACAATAATTGCATCCTAAATCAAGACTGGTGTTATTAATGGATAGTTACTCAAAATTGGTTGCAGTATATTGTGGTTTAATTAAGCGATACTAATTTCCACTGTGGTATATGAGAGGTCGTCACTGCATTGCTATTTGCTCAACCACATATTCCTATCTTATACTATACATTTATTTTGATGCACCTATGCATAAGTCCAGTTTTATTTTTTGACTGTTACTTGCTTTTTTGTAAATAAAAACTATTGCTGTATATAATTTGTTTTTGTTTATAATTTGTTTAATGTAACTTCTAATACGAGGTAGCCAACAAGCTATTTTAAGTTGATCAATTGCTTTGGGATACAGCTCCTAATAAGTTATCCAAGACATATTTAGCAGACTTTAGGGTAATCTTGTTTTCTTTTGAATTGTTAGTCACTATTTTAATAGTTTTTTTTTACTTCCCAATTTATTTACAACCTGTAAATATTACAAAAGGGAAAAGTTGTGGCTATTAAAGCAAGTTTCTTGAAGAAAATCATTCTAACATAACCTAGCCTAAATAAAAGATTATCTGATTTCTTTAAAATAACAAATAAAATAATAAAAACACAATTTTAAAGACTCTAAAATGCTGTAAAACCTATTTAAGCCCTTTTGATTAATTTTAAACATGCATAGGAGTCATTTGTCAATGATGCAATAAAATTCATAAAAAAAGTTTACCATTCTAATCAAGCAAAACCGTCTCCAATAAAAAAAGTATTTTAACAGCACAGTTGTTGAAAATAAGAAGACGAAAGCTAAGATGGATAGACGGCATAACACAGTATGCTGAGAAGATCGGTGCGCCAACCCATGCAAGAAACATAACACAATGTCCCAGAAAGCTGGAGAAGGTTGTAGCACCGCCATGAGGATCTGTATTGCAGGGAATGATAAAAGTGCAAAACTTAAAAGGAAAATTATATAAAAATATCACTAGATTATCTATGATGTACTATTTTGAACACTGGGCAGTTAAAAAGAAAAAGAAGTAAGCAAGAATATTTAAATAGATTAATGAAGTGCCAAAAAATGAATATATTAGGGGAAGTTTAGGAGAGGCACCAATTAATGCATACTAAAGACATATTTAATTACAAAATGATAAACACTTAATACACCTAGGACTGCCTAATTGCTAGTTCTTGAAAGGAGTGGAGAAAAAAGGCCAAAAAACCTGATGGAAGAGATTTAGGTAGAAAATACATTCGAATAAGATTGATCTTTATGTGAGCCAACATATTAATTTATGAGAAGGTGTAATTAAAAAAGCTGACAGTTCCAAGGGGCAACGCAAAGAGAATGATGAGTAAAAAGAACTTCTTCTTCTTCCTTTTACTTGTATGTAAGCTTTAAAGCCTGTTTCCTCTTTAATATTAGCCTCCGAAATTGTTTAAATTATCGCACCATCTTTTTCTTGGTCTGCGTGGTCTTCTTCGTCCATTTGGTGACTTATCTAGTTGGATTTGGGTATTTGAACTATCCTATCCTCTGCCATTCTACTAATGTGTTCGTTCTACTCCTGTTTCCGTTTTGTCAATCATCCATTTATGTCTTCTATATTGCATGCTCTTCTTATGTTTTCGTTTCTCTCTGTCCAATCGACTTTTCCCTGATATTAGTCGAAGTATTTTCAACTCTGTTGTTACAATTATAGGTACAATATTATAGGTACAATTGCTGCTTTAGAGATTCTGGTTTTTGTGTCTTGTCTTAGGTGTTTGTTTTTCCAGATTGTGTCATTGAGAGATCCTGGGGCTTTACTTGCTTTTAAGCTTTGTTGTAGTACTTCTTCTTCGACATCTCCGTAACTAATTATGTCTATTCCCAGATATTTCAACCTTGCTTCCTGCTTTATTATTTTCCCATCAATTTTGATTTTACATCGTAGTGGATATTTAGATGTTTCTGCTGGTTTTTTCTGCTGGTACTCTCATATTGTTTTTCTTAGCTGTTGTATTGAAAATGTGTGTTAATCTTTGGAGCTCGTTTTCTGTCTCGACAATTAATGCGACGTCGTCTGCACCTTGACGTACTGCTTGTATTATTTCGTCTATTATTATATTAAAGAGAAGTGGGCTTAACGAGTCACCCTGTCTAACTCCGCTTTTGTACTGGTATACACTGCGTTAGTTTTTCATTTATCTTTGCATGTATTCGATAATGCAAGCAGATGTTTTTGATAGTTTGTATAATATTGATTGGTATTTTTCTTGTATACAGTAGGTGTAAGACGCCTTTGACTTGGATGCGATAGAAAGCCTACAAAACATAAATATGCTGGATTATTGTTACTCGATGGCATTTTCTGTAATTTGCCTTAGTACAAATACAGCGCCTACGCAGGATCTTTCTGATCTGAATCTTTGTTGTTCATCTGATAAAGTTGTTAGTTTATTGATTTTGTTGATTATGACTTTTGTGGTAAGCTTAAGTGTGGTGTTTAGTAGATTTATACCTCTATATATAAACTGCCCCTCGCAGACTTTACACCTGGAAGTCGCCAGCAGACTCGAAAGAAACAAATGTAAGAAACCAGATCGACTTCATTGCCATACCAGAAAGATTCAGAAACTCAATCACATCAGTGAAAACCTATCCCAGGGCTGACGCTCAATCGGATCACAACCCAGTGGTGGGTAAACTGGAAATCAAACTAAAACGTATAGAAGGGAAGCCTAACAAAACCAAGATAAACATTAGGAAATTAAAGGATCCCAACATTAAACAACAACTACAGGAATCCTTAAGAAGAAACATTGGAAACTTGAGTGAACCAGCACAAGACGCAGTTGCTAAATGGTAAGAAATAAAAAGAGCTGTTGAAATGACAAACAAGACACTTCTGTTACAGGAGCGCGTAAAGAAGAAAGAATGGATGACGGATGAAATCATTGATATGATGGAAGAAAGAAGACAACACAAATGCAAAAATCAAGTGAAGTATCAAGAAACAAGTCACAATATAAAAACAAAGATAAAGGAAGCGAAGGAACACTGGCTGAAGGAGAAATGCGATGAAATCGAACAGTGCGACAGAAGATATGACTACCACAACATGCACAAAAAGATCAAAGAATTAACAACTAAAAAGAAAACCAATAATCCCCACCCGACATTAATAGACGCAGACGGTAACCTTATATCAGACGACTTGAAGCTCATTGACATATGGAAAGATTACGTAGAACGACTTTTTAACGATAAACGCAGAGCGACAGTGGACCAAGAAGACGACATGACTGGACCCAAAATACTAAGGTCTGAAGTGGAAAAAGCCATTTCATCGCTAAAAAACGACAAAACACCAGGTCCCGACAACATACAGGGCGAGATCATAAAACTCCTATGCGAAACGGATGACCACTTTCTCGATTTTCTGACAGGCCTTTTTAACACCTTTTACGGTAAAGGGGAGATTCCTGAGGAATGGCTTCGATCGACCTTTGTAGCCATACCTAAAACACCAAGTGCAAAACACTGTGATCAACACCGCTTAATAAGCTTGATAAATCACATTACCAAAGTTTTCACCAAAATCATACACAATAGAATATATAACAAATGCGAAGCAAATATATCGGAGTCACAGTTCGGATTCCGAAGCGCATTGAGCACAAAAGAGGCGATCTTCAGTCTGCAAGTTTTAATTCAAAGATGCAGAGACATGCACAAGGACGTCCACTTGTGCTTCATCGACTTCTCCAAGGCGTTTGACAAGGTCAAACATGATAAACTCATGGAAATGCTCAGGAAGATGTATATTGATGGCAAGGATCTGCGCATAATAACCAGTCTCTATTGGAACCAAAGTGCTGAGATAAAGATGGGCAACTTACACAGTGGGAAGATAGATATTAAAAAGGGTGTACGACAGGGATGCGTCCTCTCGCCGCTCCTGTTCAATATATACTCTGAACAAATCTTCAGAGAAGCACTGGGAGAAGTTTCGGAGGGTATCAAAGTAAACTGAGAGGTAATCAATAATATTAGATATGCTGACGACACAGTTATTATCGCAAATGACTGCAACGAGCTCCAAAGACTCATGCAAAGCATACACACAGCAAGTCAAGAATATGGTTTAGAACTCAATACAACCAAAACTAAATGCATGCTCATTAGCAGAACACAACAACCTCCGATGCAATTGACATTAAACAACCGAAAAATAGAACAAGTGGAGACATACACATACCTTGGAACCACAGTCAACACAAAATGGGATCAGTCAACAGAAATAAGATCACGAATTGAAAAAGCGCGAAACGCGTTCAACAATATGAAAAAGTGGTTCACAAGCAAAATCTCAATGGAACTAAAATTAAGACTGGTCAAGTGTTATGTCTTCCCGGTCTTGTTCTATTGAGCAGAGGCATGGACCACAACGGAAGTCACCCTGAAGAAACTAGAATCCTTTGAGCTGTGGATATATCGCCGTATTCTTCGGATATCCTGAACAGACCATCACTAACTATCACTAACGTGGAAGTAATGCAGAGAATAGGCAAAAGCAAATAAATAATCTTCACCGTAAAGAAACGGAAGCTTGAGTACTTCGGACATGTCATGAGGCATACTAAGTACCGTCTGCTACAGTTAATAGTCCAAGGAAGAATCGACAGTAGGAGGGGACCGGGAAGAAGACGACACTCATGGATGCATAACCTGCGACAATGGTTCGGACTAACATCGACCGAACTGTTCAGAGGTGCCGTAAACAAAGTCAAAATAGCCTTGTTAATAGCCAACGTCCGAAACGGATAGGGCAAAGGAAGAAGAAGAAGATACCTCTATAATTGTTGGAGTCTTATTTATCCCCTTTTTTGAACATTGGTATCATTATGCTGTTTCTCCATGCATCTGGTATCTTGCAGTGCAATATTAGTGTTTGTATAAGTTTTCTTATCTCTAGGGTTATACTTTCTCCTCCGTGTTTTAGAAGCTCGTTGGTTATTTCGTCTGGTCCTGGTGACTTTCTCTTTTTGATTGAATTTATTTTCCTTTCCTTCAAACAGTTCTGTCAGGTATCTTTGCCATTCGTTTGCTGGTATGTTATTGTATTCCTTCAATTCTGCCATTTCTTTTGGTTGGTTTCTTATGAATTTCCATATTTGTTTTTGTGTCCACCCTTTTTGTAATTGTTCCCAGTGTTAATTTTTTGTTCCTCTTACCAACTGCTTTGTTTCATTTCGTATTCTTCTATAGGTGTCTCGTGATTCTGGAGTATTTGATATTTTATGCTTCGTTAAGGCCTCTCGTTTCTCTTAAAATTTCTCTTTTATTTCTTTTGTGAACCATGGTGTATTGTTGTTGTTTCTTTTGCTCAGTATGACTTTGCGTTTTCCTAGAGTTTCTGTTGCTTCTTCTAAAATGTAGTTTTTAATTTTCTCCCAGCTCGCGTTTATATCTTTGATGACGTCTATTAGTTTTAGCTGTATCTTGTTCTGTCGTAAAAAAAACGAGTAATTAAAATAATAGGATAATGCTCATCAGTAATACACCACGGAAGAAGTTCTTAGATCTTTATATAAAATCAACATTTAAATTGATAACAAAAATAGCCCATTGTTGGTAATTACTTCTCAGTATCATACGAGTATGTACAACGCCGTCACAGTTACCTTTTTTCACAATTTAAAGGTATCATTTAATGTCCTTCAAAATAAAGTAACGAGATATCCTTTGACGAGTTATCCGCACACTGTGGTAATAAAGAAGATAACGCTTTAGTTCTCCACTGGTCGACCAAGAGGTAAAATGTAGGAGAATACCGGTCGATGAGAATTAGCTCTTGTAATAACTGTGTTAGTCCAATCAAAGCAATCGAGTTAGTCTTTCCCTTTTTGTTGCCCTACTCGCACGCTGGGAAATATGGAGAGCTTCGTATAGTTTTATTTATTATTGATTATAAAATGTAATTAGGATCTCTTATTACCAGAAAGGTAGTATTTCCCGGTATTAATTAGTTTTGTTTGCGAGGAAATTTTCATATTCAGTGTGGTTATAATAGGAAGGGTTGTTTTATCAGATAGTAGCTAATTAGATAAGAGTTTACTGTTGTGAGTTGTTATTGTATCATTAAAAATTTAATTGTATAAACATAGGATACAATTCCAATTATTATTTAGTTGGTACAATATCTTGAAGGCCTAATGCTTACAATGCTTAACCATAAAATTTGAAATACACCATTTTAAAATTTAATAAACTACATAATTAGGAATTATTTTATTGTATTTTTACATCGTATTTTGTTTATATTTTTTCCCTTATTTTTGCATATTCCCTTATTTTCTTCTTCTTTCTCAGGATCTTCTTTTTTAATCTTTTGTATTGGTTGTTTCTGTATTTAAATTTTGTATTGGAATTAATTTATACAAGGTGGTCCAGAATTATGTACATTAATTTCTAGAGCTCATAGTACGTCCAAAAATAAGGGTACTTCTTTATGTACACTTTTTTATAAAACTGAATAATAAGGGAGATACAACCCTTTAAAGGGGTGAATTAAAATTCTTATTTTTTCAAATATCTTCCAAACGGTTTTGAATACGGAGTTCATATTTTGGGACTGATTATAAGACATTAGGATAATTAATTTCATGTCACCACCTACCACATCCTATATTAATACAGGGTAGTTTTGGAGGGTAAGTGGGGGTTATTGCGTCACATGGCTTTTAATTTTTACATATTTTAAAAATATATTTTAAAAATTGTTTCCTTAGACTTTTCTACGCAAAAAAGATGCTCTTGTAATATTTCGATAGATATCACCGTTTTCGATTTATTTAAACTCGAAAGTATACATGTATTTTATTGTAATCGTTACATTTCTTAATATTCATCCAGTATGCTTTGGAATTGACACTTGTGTTAGCAAAAATATTACAAATTAATGGAAAACTTAATTAATACTTAACATTTAATTAATGACGAAAATAATATTTCACAACAACTGTTCAAAATGTCCTCCATTTTGTTGAATACATAATCTAATTCTTTTATTTAGCGAACGCATTAATCCATTTAATGTTACTGGATCGTTTTGTAAATCGGTAAATACTTGTTCAATTTTGTCTCTTAACTCATTTACTGTATTAATTGGAGTGTTATACAGTTTTGATTTCAAATAACTCCATACTGTAAAGTCCATTGGATTAAGATCATAACTACGAGCAGGCCAATGAATCGGTACCCCGGCCTATCCACCTATCAGGGAAATGTTCATGTAACCACCTTCTACAAATTCTTGTGTAATGTGGTGTAGCACCATCATGCATGAAAAACATGTTTCTTCGTATTTGTAATGAAATATCTTCCAAAATATCATGTAAAATATTGTCTAGAAAATTGTAATACAAACGTTACCATTTAAATTTCCGGGAAAGATCTGGTATCCTATGAAACTATTTCCTAAAGTAGCTGCCCAAACGTTTATCTTGAACGTGTGTTGGAAGTGAGTTTCCATTAGCCCTTGGATTTTCTTCAGCCCAGAAGTGCAAATTTCTAGAATTGAACATACCTTGTCTTGTAAATGTGGCCTCGTCTGTAAACAGAATGTTGCTTAAAAAATTTGGTGCAGTTTGAACTTTATTTTGCAATACTTCACAAAAATCAACTCTAAGTGGCATATCGTCAGGTAACAATTCCTGCACTTGTCGATAGTGGTAAGGATGTAATTGCTCTTCATGCAGAACTCTTAAAACACTTTGATGGGAAATATTCATTCTTAATACTAACCTGCGTGTACTTATTGTGGGGTCATTTATTACAGCATCCAATATTTGCTGTTCAACGCGAACATTTCTTGCTTCTCTACGACGACCAGCATCTGTATTCCTTCTTTGAAGACAACCGGTTTCTCTCAGTCGTTGTTCAGTACTTACAAAAGTCCTGGCATTGGGAATATTTCTGTTCGGATACTTTTCTCTGTAGCGTCTTACAGCGGCAGCAGCATTTCCCGAACATTCCCCTAATACTAAAAGTATGTCTGTCATCTCAGAATTTGAATAGTGTGCCATATTGCGGGCAAACAAATTTAAAAATATAGCAAAAGAGACGTGTTAAACAAATTTCACTGTCGAGTACAATAAAAGTGTAGATAAAATAATTTAATTGTTATTAAACGTCACTGACAATTCATAGACTACTTGAGATTAAAGTGTTGTTGCTAACAGAAGTGTCAATTCCAAAGCATACTTGATGAATATTAAGAAATGTAACGATTACAATAGAATACATGTATACCTTAGAGTTTAAATAAATCGAAAACGGTGATATCTATCGAAATATTACAAGAGCACCTTTTTTGCGTAGAAAAGTATAAGGAAACAATTTTTAAAATATTTTTTTAAAATATGTAAAAAACATGTGCGCAATAACCCCCACTTACCCTCCAAAACGACAAATAATATAGGATGTGGTAGGTGGTGACATGAAATTAATTATCCTAATGTCTTATAATCACGTCCAAAATATAAACTCCGTATTCAAAACCGTTTGGAAGATATTTGAAAAAATAAGAATTTCAATTCACCCCTTTAAAGGGTTGTATCTCCCTTACTATTCAGTTTTATAAAAAAGTGTACATAAAAAAGTACCCTTATTTTTGGACGTACTATGAGCTCTAGAAATTAATGTACATAATTCTGGACCACCTTGTAGATATTTTTAATACTTAATATTTTTACTAATGGAGTAGGAAGCGCCTCAAGTGGTCTATGCTTCCTAAATGTTCTCACCACTACTTGGTATTCGCTGCTAGTTAACAAACCAGCAATGGCAATTGATGTTTTTTATTATGTTAAAACTTTTAATTGTGTAAATCACGACATTTTGAAAAAACTCAATTTTTACGGAATTCGAGGTATTTCTTTGAGTTGATTCCAATCTTACTTGGGAATAGGAAACAGCTGGTAGAAAAGCATTGTATGTGGTGTACCACAGGATTTAGTATGGGGTCCTCTACTTCCTCCTTTTTTAATAAATGACGTCACTAATTTAAAAATGAATGGAAAAAATTTTTCTTTTTATACCACTATCACCTGGATCAAAAACAATACCTACAAATTTTACCCTCAGAAGTAAAGAATGCCCTACAGAATGCAAAACAAGGAAAAGCACCGGGTCCTGATCAAATTCCAGTTGAACTGTTAAAAGCCTTAGATGACGGTAATATAAAAAGACTCACCCGAATTCTCAACCACATATATGTAGAGGGCAACATCCCGGAAGAATGGCTTAAATCGATATTTTTACCTCTACCAAAAAACAACAATCCCAAATCATGTAATGACTATAGATTGATAAGCCTAATGTGCCACCCTTTAAAGATTTTCTTGAAAATGGTTCAAAACCGAATTTATAAGAAATGTGAGGAGCAGATAGATGAAACTCAGTTTGGCTTCAGAGGAGGCATGGGTACAAGAGAGGCATTATTTGCGTTGACGGTACTCTTGCAGAAATGTCGGGAATATAACAAGAGTGCATATGTATGCTTCATAGACTTTAGGAAGGCTTTTGACCGAGTGCAGCATATGAAGTTAATAGGTGAATTAAAAAACATCAATTTAGACAAAAAAGACATTGAGTTTATTAAGGCTATATACTGGAACCAGAAAGCAGTAGTAAAGGTGAACGATATAGAAACAAATAATATACCGATTGCGAGAGGGGTTAGGCAAGGATGGGTCTTGTCTCCGACGCTTTTCAACGTGTACTCACAGGTCATATTCAGAAAAGCCTTATGGGAAAGAAAAGAGGGAATAAGAATTGGTGGAGAAATCATAAACACCATGAGATTTACAGATGACACGGTAATTATGGCTGAGAGTATAGAAAAACTACAAACTTTACTAGATGCAATAAATAGTGAATGCATTCAAATGGGACTTGACATCAACACAGATAAGACCAAATTTATGATAGTATCAAGGAGTCCAATAAATAATGAACAACTAACTCTTGGTGGACAGCAAATAGAGAGAGTGACAAAATATAAATATCTGGGAGCTTACATCAACACAGAATTAGATCCAGACCAAGAGATCCGGGTACGAATAGAAATGGCAAGGGTAGCGTTCTTAAAATTCAAACAATTGTTCTGTGACAAAAATCTGAATACTGCGCTGAGATTGAGGTTTGTTGAATGTTACGTCTGGTCGCAACTATTGTACGGGGTAGAAACATGGAAACTAAAAGCGCAAATAGTTAAAAAGATTGAAGCCTTTGAACTTTGGATATGCCGGAGAATGTTGAGAATTCCATGGACTGCCAGGGTCACCAATGAGGAAGTGCTGAGAAGGATGGGTCGAGACAAAAAATTGTTGAGAACGATAAAACTACGCAAAACTGCATACCTTGGACACATACTAAGAAATAATAAATATAGTCTTCTGCAGGTCATCATGCAGGGTAGAGTCGATGGCAAAAAGGGAATAGGTAGAAAGAGGAAGTCATGGCTGCGAAATATTCGAGACTGGACAAATATGACTGTAGATGAATTATTCCACGTTGCAAAAGACAGAGAAGCTTTTAAAAATGTGGTCGCCAACCTCCGTTAATGGGGACGGCATAGGAAGAAGAAAGAATCACCTGGAGAAACTCTAATATTGCAACTCTTCATGAAACTATAAATTGTAATCTACTTAAAATCAAAACCTGGTCCGCTTTTACTTAACTCTCTTTTATCGTGGATAAGACAGTAGCATTATCCTATAAAGGAGCTCTTTAACCTTAGTTTTTTAGATACCATTTTATTAGAAATAAGCTACAATTGAAGGTTAAAATAAGTTTACTGACGTTTCAATTTCCACTTCGGAAATCGGGAAATATTTGGCAAATAAATATTTTATATTTTATGTCAGATAATTTTAATTTATTTTATCTGTCAGTGTATCTGTTTAGATTTCTTTCCTGGGTGACGCTAGAATTGTGAATCTAAACCTACATAAAGCTTTAAATTATTTTGTATTAAATCGCACTTTAAAAATATTAATAATATTATTTATTAATTATATTAATATGCAATTTATATTTTTTTGTATTATTAATAAAAAAAAACTAGTAGAAGAAAAACAACCGGGAAGATGGCTTGATCACATTATACGAATGCCAAAGAATCGAAATGTTAAAACAATATTGAAGGAGGAAGAAATGGAGAAAAAAGAAGACTTGTAAGAAAAAGGCGTGAAAAATTGAAGAGAGAAAGCAAGGGACCGAAAATATGGAGGGAAATAACCAAGTTTTTAGAAGCTAGGGGCCTACGAGGCCTGTAACGCTGTTATATATATTACATATTAAGTAAACGTATCGTTTCAAAAACCAAATATTATCGACCCATAGATTAAAATGTCAGTAGTTCAGATTTCTTTCACTAGATGGCGTTAGGATTTTAAATCTAAACTAACATTAAGCTTTAAATTATTTTGAATTAAATTCTACCCTAAAAATATTATTAAAATTAATTATTAATTTTATTGTTAATTTAATAATGTTGTTTAATTTAATATGTAGTTAATACAGTATGATTAATTATGCGTTTAGTTTCAAGAACAAAATATGATTGAAATGTCAAATGGTGGTAGTTCAGATTTCTTTCCTGGATGGCGTCGTTAGTTTACTGGACAAACTGTCTGACTTGTCTTCATAGTCTTTTATATACATAGAGTATATATATATATATATATATATATATATAGATTTAATATACCAATAACAACGATGTATATTTCACAGCTGATTAATAATTATATTCCGTCACATCTCTTTACTAAATCAAATCTGGCATAAATATCATTAGAATAAACTGCAAATGCATTATTTATCATATTTTTTTAACTTGCACAATACATTTACTGATCTGTTTCATATTTTAAATGAATTAAAACTGAAATGTTAGTTTTCACACTGATGAAAAATAAAACAATTACTATTTTGCGGAGGTTTGTTGCGCTATGCGAAGCATTAAACTTAATTTCTCTGTAGAATAATAAAAGTGAAAAATCGACAAAGGAGTCTGCTTTTATTACTGCTTCAAATAGTTTTACGTTGTTTAATTTGTAAATTAAAATGGCTTTAATAATTTATTAGTTATGCGGCAGCTATAATAACTATAATATACAGCTCTAGTTCTGACAGAATGTAGTTAGAAACTTTTCATATAATTTATTTAGCGGGAACTATTTAAATAGCGGAAGTTTTTTCTTTTATTTGTATATAAATAATGAGAATTTTTGTTTATAAAATAGACTAATGAAATTGTAATCAATCTTAGTATCTTTATATAGGGCGAAGCCAGATCAGTGATGCACAGATTAATCCATAGTCAGCGACATATAATAGCGGCTTCCCATGATCGGCGATTCAACAGATCCTCGCGCACAACCGATGAGCACGGAGGGCAACGTACCGCAGACAGAGCTCTTCCTACAGTCTGTGACAGTCTGTGTAGGTCTCTACTTTTGTTTTTTGTCTTCTGTATGTCGACATTAAATTGTCTCTCTTCTTTTTTAAGTCTTTAATTGAAATAGTACCCTTTAATTATTTTTTTTTATCCGGTTCCATACATCGTATATATCGTCCCTGTTCTTATGGTCTGGCGTCATAGAATTCCATAAACTTGGTTTATTTTGATTCAAATTTAAAAAATCAAAAATATCTTTGTTTGTCCATTCCATTTTTTACCAAAAAACTGCAAAAAAACTTTGACAACAATACAGACAACTACTAGTGTCAGCGAATGAACATCTTCTGACTTGCACTTGTCTGTTAAAACAAGGACGCGCTCGAATCGCGTCGCACGGGCATGTACCGGACCTTTGATGTTACCGACTCTCAATGGATACGATGCACCAGCACAGACGTGCCTGTGCTACCATGGACGAGACATTTCCCACTAGACGGCGTCAGTCCAGTTTCTCAATATCGCCGATCGTGGGAAGCCGCTTTAAGCCAGATGCATGGTGCTGACAACAGAAAGCTAATCGAGGAGCTAAAAGCCGATATTGTGATAACACAACCTATCGATGCAACAGCTACGACATATAGCTTTAACAATAAGTTCACAATTAAGAACCAGGCAGAGAAGATTGGAATTAAAGTGCAGCCACACAAGCTGCTGCTACCTGGTGCACGGATGGCTCGGAGGGTGTGGGAGCCATAGTAGGGACAAATCAAGTGATACATTTGCCAGTAAGTCTATCTAAGGAGGTGACAGTTTTCCAGGTAGAAATAACGGAAATATGGCAAATGTGCGGTTCTTTGCATTTAGAGAAGAAAATCCTCCGGCAAATAACTACATGGAAGGTACAGTCTCAAAGCTATTAGACTTTCTAAAATAGGGTCAGGATAGAGTATGTTATCTAGGACTAGAGGACCACAATAGATCTGAAAAGGTGGCAGTATGCCACCCTCTAAATATATTTATCTATATATCTATCTTACTGTATAAGCTAGTAAAGAGACTAGTAGTATGTCCCCTTAACGTGTTGGAACGACGACCTCAAAATAATTGTGACCTATTGGATAGTAAAGACTTAGAATAAACATAGATAAAAATATCTAGAAGAAGCCTATGCTCAACAATGCACAAATCAGGTTTGACAATTATTGTTCATGAGTTAGAATATTTTATTCCTCATCCATTTTTGTTTTGCTGTATATACTTCCTGTTCCATATTTCCTTTAAAGGTCTTTTCGGGACTAACTTAAAGTTTGCTCTCATATTCAGTGTTTGTAAGTTATTGTTTATTTTTTCTTTTATATCTGGCGTATCTCTGCGGTTATTAAATGTCTATTATTAATTTGATTTAGTTTATTTACTTTACTGTTTTTTTTATTATCGTGTACTGTGAGCTATTAAGAGATTAGGGTCAGAGAATAGATTAGCACCTGGAAACGACTTTAATACAGTTCCTGTGTCTTTCAGTTATTAAGTCATAATCTGATTTCTGACTAGCGTTTTTTTGTTATCTTACATAGGTATATAATCTTCGCATAGAAAGCTGTCACCTCCCTCATTTTAAAGAATTTCTTAATAAAGATTTTTGTGCCATTTTGATAATGTTTATGTTTGATGACCATCTATTGACAATGAGAACAGTGGTAGAGAAGGCAAATGAATACAAATTACCCGTATTTCTACCTTCGTAGACTATGAAAAGTGATAGTATCGAGATATGAGCTACAGAACAAGCTATCAATAATAATTTTAGAATAGAGTCGTAATACGAGCAACTAATACATAATACATATGTATATAAAAACTTTGTCAACCATTTTCCATCCACTCCTGAATGTAAGTCTCTCCCAATTGCTTCCATCTTTCTCTATCTTGCGCTAATTTAATGCACTGTTTGCCGGCCACTGCTCTTATGTCATCTACCCATCTCTTTTGAGGTCTTCCCATGCTTTTTGTTGTCGTTCTTGGTCTCCATTCTAGAATTCTCCGTATCAACCTGTTGTCATTATATCGAGCTACGTGGCCTACCCAGCACCATTATATAAAAACAACTATGATAAATCAACTAGAGAGAAGTCAGACTTCTTCTTCTTAGGTGCCTGTCTGTTCCGAACGTTGGCGATCATTCTGGCTATGATGACTTTGTTGTTTTCTATACGGCATAACTTGCTGTCTTTCTATACCATGCTCTCAGGTTAGCAAGGATAGCAGGATATTCTTCTTCGTCCTTCCCTCTCAGATTGGTGGAATCATTGGTCTGTACTTCTTCTTCAAACAACGATGCTGGTCAGAATTTTACAGTCAATGTTGACCGTTTAGAGCCATTATTACTGACTTTTTTCATTACTTATTTGAAGAACCATGATATGCAGGAGCTGTGGTTTGCAACAAGACGTTGCTGAAGTTTGCAATCGATTTATTGCAAGTAACGTTTGGTTATCGCATAGTTTCACGTTTCAGACCGGTGAATTGGCCTTTATGATCGTGCGATTTAACACCGCCAGTCTATTTTCTGTAAAAATATGTGAAGTCGCTAGTCTACGCCAAAAATCTTAAAACGATTGAAAATTGATTGATTGATGATATACCGATAAAGTCATTGAAAATTGGACGTCTAGATTAGATTACGGGTCATATGCCAGAAACCATATTTACATTATATTGTCAAAAGATTATCTACTGAATAAAGTTAATTTCATGTCAATCTAAAAAATTGTCTTTGTTTTATTCCAATTCAAATTTCTATACTTCTAAAAAAACACCCATTATATCCAATTAATCTACATGCTGTGTGAATATAATTTTCTATATTTTTAAATTCATCCTTGTTTATCTTACTAAAATCCTTGAAATTTATGTCGTCAACTCGTTGGATAAATTCTAAGTTTGTGAAAAAGTATTTTTCACAAATTCCTACGCACATTACTTAACTGGCTTAGACTGTCTGGATCGTCTAAAATTTAACTACCCGGCGAAATGTAATCCCTGGAAACTTCATAAAATGAATCAAAACGTTTTCCATACTGTTAATTTTAGACAGACGATGGAACGAACCAATCACTAAATGCAGCCTGACGTCCCTAGCGAAGTTTTCACGATGTGAAGCGAGGTGGAATATGCGACGTTTTTAATTACATGGAGTCGTTTTAATTTTAAATAGTGTATATTAGTATCTAAAATGTATTATACAGAGTGGCACAATGAAACTAAAATAGAGCCTCGAACGGCGTCTATATTCTAGAAAAAACATCTCTGTCTTGTCGTTTTCATATTACTGAGGATCATGATTTCTTTCAATTCCCAACAATTTTTCTCCATTGGTTTCTATCTTCAGCTGCTCTAAGAGCTTTGCACAATAAGTTTTCAGCAGAATTCTAAATTTGGTCGCATCATCTAGTTGCCGACTGTTCTCTTGATCTTCTCTTCAGAACAGTTAAATAGTGTGGAACCTTGTAAAGTAATATTTTGCCTACCACATAGGGTATAATTATAGGGGGTTTGAAAACTGGGACAGAAGCTACTGGGGTACAGATAGGGTAGGCAAAATAAACGATACTGTGCGAACGGCACTCAGGGTTTGTTTGGAGAGCTGAGTCGTGAATAAGTTGAATGGCAAGGGGACTGGATTGGGGCATCTACAAAAAAATTTAACAAATGGATACTTACATAAATCTCCTAGACCAAAAGGGCAAATAAAAACAACAAGAAAGACCTCTAGCTATTTTAAATAAGGACGCCGCTTCGAAGAATCCTAAACTTGCTGGAAAAACAAAAAAAAGGCTCTTTTTTCCTAAAATAAAGAACACAAACAGGGGTAAGGAGACTTTTCTAAAATAAAATAAAAAAATGGTTTGGAGAAATAAATCAAACATTTATTATGTCTCACCACAAACAGTTACAAAATTACAGATGGCACAAAAATTACTATATTAGTAGTTACAGAGATTTATACCAAAAACAACAAAGAAAACTTACATGTGTTCTATTCATTTACAAACTCGGGAGATGCTACAAAAACTTAGAAATGTTACTGAGCTATAAACTGTGGCAAATAAAAAAATTATTGTAAATAAAAAATTATCTTTTTAAATAATGAAATCAATTATTATTTTTTAAAAAAATGTCTATCTTGACTTTAAAATTTAACACAAAAAGTTACCTTAACCTCACTAAATCTCACTCTACACAATGTCTGGGGTCGGGAACTGGATACATTAAAACCTCTGGAGGCAGATCTGGGATGACGACCAGGGACAAGAAGATGAGGGTGGAAGCCAGCACCGGCTGGAACACAAACCTTGAAAACTGGTCTTCGTTAAAGACTGAAACAGGCACAGCATAAGAGCAACGTGAGGTCATCTTCAAAAACTGTTATAAAACTGCTCAATACTACACATTTAACTGCTACTGTCACTTCATACTACATTTCCATGAGAAGAAAAGGAAAACGAAAAGATTTCAAATTTGAAAGTAAATTCGGACTCCAACAAAACTAAACACGCCTTAATCAGCGGCCGGCTTTACCAAAAGTAAACACTTACTTTTGAAATTCATTCGCACAATCTTGGTATAAACAAAACATATAAACTGGAATATTTATTTGAAACGCAGAATATCCTAGAAGAGGCTTCAATCAAAGAATACCGACAAAATACGCATCTTATAAAATATACACGAACTATAAAATGGTTTACAATAACTACGGCGACGTAAAGATGAATTGGAAGAATTCGGTGTTTTTATAAGTACGAATGGGAAATGAAATACACTTAGATATTCTTCGATTGCTTTAGCAAATACGAGGGGATTTTGATACATTTCAATATATATATATTTCAAAGAATTTGCAAATGCTACAATCTGTCGTCCACCAATATTTTTGTCTTAACTTTATTGATTTTCAGACCAACTTTATTGCTTTCGTATTCAACTCTTCGCAGGAGATTAAACATTTCTTCCTCATTTTCTGGTATAAGTGTAGTGTCATCAGCAAATCTTAAATTGGAGATTCTCCTACCAGTCACTGTTACTCACAGGTGACAACACGCATCTTTATCTAAGAAAAAACGTGGTTAACATTAAAAAGGTTCTCAAACTGGCTCAAGCTTGGGTTTATGAAGGTTAATTGGAAAAATAATTTTACTGCTTTATATATTTTGTCTTTTGAGTTGAAGATTTAAGTTATCTTGAAAAAATAAACCTTAACACCTAATTAATTATGAAGATATAAAATTTTACAATGTTTGTGTACTCTTCTGTCTCGTTACAGACATAAGATTTTTTAAACTGAATTTTGTACACAATCATGTACCTAGAGAACGATTTATTGTGAAAATGCAAACGGCAATTAACTTTTTTTAAACTAACACAGACATAACCTCAAAAAAATCGATGTGACGTCAAACAAATGTCTGCATTTCATTTATTTGCCCGAAATGGTATATTGGATACTGATAACAATAATAAAACGAATTCGGTTTGCCGCAACGTCGTAATTGTTAATATTGCAATATACATATCCCTATTAATTTGAAATATATTGCGGTTTCGGGGTCAAACAATCCAGGAAATATAAAATAATGTATTCAAATTAAATGTACGCTCTCTCTGATAGCTGAATTCGTTTATATAGGAGTGATATTAACTATCCTGAACCAGCAAAATTTGATTTCCATATAATGGATTATAAATAATAGGATTTGGAGCAATAGTTATAATTTCTAGGTATAAATATATCGCCATGGGGATGTTTACAGATTAGTAAATATTTCGTAACGTTTTGTGGTGGTGTAATATTGGATCATTTCCAAAATTATTACATATAATTCCCATAGTTTTATTAGTCAGTTTTATTGTCTCGTATTTAAGTTGATACAATTTTGCTCTTGCACGACATTTCCCTGATTTTCTTTCCAAATTTTTGGCAGCACCTCCTTTCCAGAATATCATAACTCGGGCAAATAGGAAAATTAAAAAATGTTAAATATGCATAAAAATATAGACTGCTTTACACGAAATATTTATTTATTTTAGTAAATATGCAGAAATTCTTTAAAAAATAAATATAAAAAATTCTTAATTTAGTAGCCACCTTACCGCTCTATTGAAACAACAGACCAAACTTTAACCTGCCTGATGTTGGATCATAAAGTTCGTTTCCCTGTGATCTAAAGTTTGACTGCAGACATATTGCAAGCAAAGGATATGTCGACCGCTTGAAGTTAAGAATAAACAACATTCACGAGCTTGTCTAACAACTCATTTAGACAGCCAGTGACAGAATAAAAGATCAATATGATTCTCGATGCAACAATGAAATCTTTGAAGGAGAAGATTTTATCTGGCTTTATAATCCACAATTGCAAAAAAAACTTATCTTCTAAACTGCAATGACAATGGGAAGGTCCGTATGATTTTAAAAAGAAAATAAGCGACGTAATATACCGAATTAAGAAGTGGCCAAGAGGTAAACCAAAGGTTGATCGTATAAATCGTCCTGTACCATATGTTGGCTCAAATAAAACGAAAGAAGTACAAATCTTTCAATATGAGATCAAAGATGACCTACAATTAAGTTTTAAGGAATTTACATCAAATTAAAATCTACATACTCTGCGGATGATCCAAATAGGCTTATCTCAAAGTTAATGCAAGACAAAGAGATAGCAATGACCGCTAGATCTAAAAGGGGCATTTAATAATGTTACTTCTAGCTTTTTGATAGGTGCTATGAGTGGACGAATCGCACCTGCGGTAATATGCAGATGGATAAGAGCATCCCTGGAGAATAGGACAGTAATATCCACTCTAAGTAAAGAAACCATCAAAGCAAAAGTAGGTGGAGGTTGTACACAAACAGAAGTTCTGTCCCCTCTAATTTGGGCAACAAGGAGATCATCTCCTTAGAAATCTGTCCACAGAAGGCCTTTGCTGTCTAGATTATACTGACGATATAGCAATCGTTTTTAGGAACAGGTGTTCTTAGGTGGTGTCTGAGAGAATGTAAGCAGCCCTAAATATAGTTGACGACATGTGTAAACAAGAGAGACTGATAGTCAATGCTCAGAAAACACAAATCGTCAACTTTATAAAAAAAACAACACTACAAGCTCTAAAACCAATGGTGCTGGTAGAAACAGAGATTTCATTTTCCAAAGAAGCAAAATACTTTGGTGTGTATTTTAATCATAGGCTTACGTGGAATTCTGACATTCTGAAAACCACACAGAAAGCTACTATGTCCCTGGACAGATGTAGAAGAATGTGCGGTAAGAATTGGGGACTTAACTTCAAAATGACTTTATAGTTATACACAAAGGTTATTAGACCAATGATAACCTATAGCTCGGTGACGCTATGAACAAAGACGCAGCAAGTGGAAGCAATAAGGCGGCTAGGCAATACACAAAGACTAGCATCCTGTGTATTACTGGAGCCATAAAAACAGGTACAGCAGCGTTGGAAGTCCTGCTGAATTAACCACCACTTCATATCTTTGTACAGGACGAAGCCAGATCAGTAATGCACAGCTTAATCCATAGTCAGCGACATATAAGCCAGATGCATGGTGTTGACAACAAGGAGCTGAAAGCCGATATTGTGATGGGGCAACCTATCGATGCAACAGCTACGAGATATAGCTTTAACAATACGTTCACAATTAAGATACCAGACAGAGAAGACTGGAATGAAGCTGCTGCTACCTGGTACACGCATGGCTCAAAAATATCGGAGGTTGTGGAAGCTGGCATGGTAGGGACAAATCAAGGGACACATTTCCCGGTAAGTCTATCTAAGGATGTGACAGTTTTCCAGGCGGAAATAACGGCAATCCATTACTGCGTGGAAGAAATAGAAAGGAAGGAAAGAAGGTTCCATTCAGTTTCCATCTTCACAGATAGTCAGGCAGCGCTTAAGGTACTCAATTCTGTAGAGGTCAATTCTAAGCTAGTATGGCTAGTGTATACCCTAAATAAACTAGGAGACCATAGCAAGGTTACGGTAGCCTGGGTACCGGAGCACAAGGGTCATAAGGGCAATGAAAAATCAAATGAAATGGCCAAACAAGGCTCATTAATGCCATTCATTGAACCCTTCTGCGGCGTTACAAAGACTGTAACAAGAACAGCTACAGGAAGTGGGTAGCTCACAAATCTCTGAAATGGTGGAGGAATTCAACAGGATAAAGACAGGCAAACAGTTCATTACAGAACATTCACCAAAATTTACGGCAGAGATAATAGGCAAAGACAGGAAAACAGTCAAAGCCATAGTAGCTCTTGTAACAGGGCACTGTAAGCCGAATAGGCACTTGAAGCTGATGGGATTATCAGATGATGGCCTGTGCAAATTCTGTCACCTCAAAGAAGAAACAGCAAAGCACATTCTATGTCAGTGTGACAGTCTGACAAATGTACGGTTCTTTGCATTAGGGGAAAGATGTCCACCGACAAATAGCTACATGGAAGTTACCGTATCGAAGCTAATAGACTTTTTCATGGTCAGGTTAGAGAATGATATCTAGGACTGAAGGACCACAATAGATCTAAAAAATTTGTAGTGGAATAGGCCAATAGGCCACCAATGTCAAATTACGGAGAAATAAAGAGTGCTAGATTCGACGATCACAGAAATTCAGCAGGATCTATCTAGTGTTCCGCATAATGTTTCTCTAACCCATTGTGTGGCCCAAGACCTAGAGATGAGTATAGGTATCTCGTCTGTATTCTATTAGAAGTTTGGTCGCTTGGATAAGTTAAAAAATCAGGAGCCTAAAGAGTACTGCGATTAGAAGATAGTCCTCGATATTTGCTATGACTACTATGGCGTGCTCTTACTAATTTAAAGACAAGCGTATATGCCAAAGATAGGCCATTCACTTGAAAATTTAGATTGTGGATTGAAAGATTGTGAAAAGCATGCTTAAAGTAATCTTCCGCGAAACCGGCGTAGAAATTACTGTTTGCTGCATTAACTCGAAAAGGTCGTGCCGTTCGAAGACAGTAGACTATTATTTTTCCTGAAAAGTTTATGCAGAGCTCAAGAGTCTTGTAGATTCTGCCATCCTGGACCTTCATGTAAAGTTGCTAATCGGGACGTTAAGAGGGGAGCAGTGTACAGAAATAGCATACCTTCGACACGTGGTACGTGTCACAATTCTCAAAATAGTAATGAACTACTCCAGATAATTCTAGAAAGAATGTTTTGGTTTTAAAAATGGAGCACTCTTATGAGCGAGTTAGTTGATAAGATAATATCGTACTGTAAACTTAGAAATAAATAGATTTAAATAAATTGGAACAGCTCGTTTTATTAACACGAGTTAAAATATTTAATTTATCTTTCAGCTTCACTCGTTTCTGCTATTATCAATAATTATATTGATTTATGGTCATACATTATATGCATAACAATAACATTGTGCATTAGAAAATATTAATCTTATGTCGTCGTCGTTTAGTGATATTTTCCGTTTTTACCCAATAGTGTTGAAAAACTTGCATCTTGCTTTCCTATTTTCCACAAATTATGTAATATATGGCTTTGAAATATCTTTTAAAATGTAAATATATGAGTTAAAGCAATAAAAAATAAATATCATCGTAACGGCTAAATCCGGCTTGTAAACTATCGAAGGACTAGAAGAGTAGAACAGGACTAATGCCGTTAGAGATTATCCACCACACCTCGGGACCGATGACGTGGCGCTGCAAAAAAAATCCAATTGGGTTTAATCTAAAATTGGCCTTAGACAAAGCCGGGCTTACCGAATCAGAAAATATCATTACAGGTCAGGTTTAGAAAATCGAATTATACCCCTAAGTAGAAGCTTTTCCTTTTCTCCCGCTCGTTTTTGCGAAGAAACTCGTTTGTTTTGTTATTATTTAATTTTCTTTTCTCTATAGCAGGACGCTCTCATAGGCACAGAAAGTATTTTGTTTTTTTCTCCGGGGTACATTTGATTGATAACATCGGAAACAATAGAGATTTGCGGTTTATTTGTTTTGACGGTTTTGTTTACTACAGCGGCAACTTTTGTACGACTCAAAGACAAATGGTGTAGAAATAGAGTATAATGAAACTTTTAGGTGCAGGGCCGCACTTAGTTATATTTACATTTACTTACTATCTTCAAAAAATTTACACAAGGTCGCTATAACGTGATTCATTTCTGCAATAATAAAAACAAAGTTGTTTAGTACAAGCTGATTGCAGTTCGTGAACCTATCATCAATGGAATCTGAAATTTTAATTTGATTTATTTTTGTTGGATACAATTTTCTTAAATTCAGTTCAATTTGCCTTTTTTGGTAGAAATTGAGAAGATTGAGAATTGGTCACTACTATATAAATTTTTTAGTGCTGTCTAATGGAG
Source organism: Diabrotica undecimpunctata (assembly GCF_040954645.1). Taxonomy (NCBI): domain Eukaryota; kingdom Metazoa; phylum Arthropoda; class Insecta; order Coleoptera; family Chrysomelidae; genus Diabrotica; species Diabrotica undecimpunctata. The sequence continues at coordinate 6,123,738 of NC_092804.1, forward strand.
TTATATAAATAATGAGAGTTCGCATATGGAGAGATCGATGGCTAAATATGTTGCCGTAGCCATATTGAAGCTTATTAGGATCCTGTTATATCATTCGTTTTTGACGAAATGCGCCTAAAGATGCTCTAGGAGCGAAAGTAATTAGACAAGATTTAATAAAAATCTGCTCGATATCTGCCTTTAATTTGATTAAAGTTTGTTGAGATATTTGTATGTTTATACATATATGATTACGAGAAGGAGAAACAAAGAATATTAAAATTATTTGAGGAAGTATCGACCGACGAGGAAATGTATGAAGATGGTGATGAACAATAAGAAATTGACCATGTAGAAGAACGATCTAAATGTAGTGATACTGAACAAGAATTTGAATATGATCAAAGAGAGGAAGAAAATGTTAGTTTTACAACTGCCAGCTATAAAAGAATTTGTTAAAATTTCAATCAATACCTATTGACATCTCGAATAGCATTTTTGACGAAAAAATGCTAAATCTAGTTGTTGACTGTACAAATTTAGAAATTGAGAGTATTACAAATAATAACAACAGACAAAGAGATGCGAAACCTACAGATATTGCCAAAATCAAAGCCCTAATTGCTATTCTTTATCTTGCTGGTATTAGAAAAGCAAACCACATACATTTAGGGGATCTTTCGAGAACAGATGGTACTGGAATTGAAACTTTTAGGCAGGTAATGAGCAAGCCTACATTTTAATTTCCTTTACAGTGTCTGCGATTGGATAACTCTCTCTCTCCAATGGCGCTATAGCCTAAATCGGGCCTTGGTCTCATCCAAACTATGCCTCCAACCTTGTCGATCCCGCGCCGATCTTCTCCAGGTTCTCACGTCCAGCAAATTTTGCGCGTCTGCTGACACTTTATCCTCCCATCTTTTCCGTGGCCTTCCTTTTGGTCTTGCGCCCTGCATTTTACTATCTAGGACTCTTTTAGGCCATCTTTCTATCTCCATTCTTACTATATGACCAGCCCAGCGAAGTCTCTGAGTTTAACGAATTCTGAGATCGGTGTCTCTTTGAACAGTTGGTAGAGTTTATGGTTATACCTGGATCTCCGGATTCCGTTTTCGTTAATAGGTCCAAATATCTTTCCGATTGTATATACATAAGCTGGCTCCAATACGAACATTGCTTGAAAAATTTAACAGCAACATTAAAAATTGTTATTCTCATTCTGCTTATGTTACCATTGACGAAAAACTAAGATTTTAGAGGCAAATGCAGTTTCAGGCAGTACATTCTTAGCAAGCCGAATAAATATGGCATAAAAATTTTTGCTATTTCCGATGCCAAATACCAACCACTTATAAGTCTACGTCGGAAAACAACCAAATGGCCCCTTTCAAGTTAGTAGGGCAACGCAAGACGTAGTAAAAAGACTTTGTGAACATATTTGTGGGAGTAATAGGAATGTTACTCTGAATAATTGGTTGTGTAGTGTCCCTCTAGCTGATAGCCTTAAATAAAAAAAAAATAAAAACAAAAGAAATCATACGATTTCCTACCTGGCGAAACTAAATTCATATTTTTACCACTGTGCCCTCTAAAACTTGCAAAGCAAACAGCTTCATGAATTACTCGGCAAGGGAATCTAAAATATGTATTCCACCTGCCGTTTATCATGGTCAAAATTCGTAGCGAATTCAGTTTCTGGTACTCCAAAAAAAGTAAAGAAATAAAACCTAATGACGGTATTAGATTTTTGTTTCGATACAGAGCAGCGGCAAGCCGCTTATACGTATTTTGACCTCTTTAGGTCTCATCAGAGCGGTGTATGCATTCGATTCAGAGCAGTGACATATACCGCTCTTAAGAGACATAAAGAGGTCGAAATACGTATAAGCGACTTCCCGCTGCTCTGTATCGAAACAAAAATCTAATACCGTCATTATGTTCAAAAAAAATTAACTTTAGTGGGTACAATTTGAAAAAATAAAAAACCGTTGCCATTAGAATTTGTACAAAATAATGGCCGGTGCATTGGCTCTTCAATGTTTGGTTTTTACGACGGAATCACCTTAGTTTCGCATATTCCAAAACAAAAATCGAAATGTCCTACTCATCTTTACATTGCACCATGGGGAGGATATTGATCCTACCACAAATAAATCTGAGATAATAATTACACATAATGAGACGAAGAGCGGAGTAGATGTGATGGATAAATTATGCGCGCAATAAAATTGCTCTCGTTACAAGGCGATGGCCTATGGTTCCTTTTTTTGGTTTGTTAAATGTAGCAGGAATAAACTCTTTTGTGGTTTATACTGGTCTAAATGAAGAATCTAAAACACCAAGTAAAGAATTTTTACTGCAACTCTCGATATTACTAACCAGGGACTATCAAAAAGTACGGGCTATGTCTACCAACTTACCCAGAACCATTAGAATGAAGCTTAGGGAGATATATGACTTGCCAGCGGAACAAAAACCAGTCATAACACCTGGGACTCAAGATATCTGGGTTGTTTGTGATTGGCGGAAAAATGTGAAAATAAAATATTATTGCCAAATATGCACAAAATATCTGTGTTTGAAACATGTTAGACCATTGTGTAATAATTTATGTTATAAGAATCATAGCTAATATTCCTTTGTTTACAATTACTCTTTATTTTTGTTTTGTTGTGTATTAAATATTAAATTAACTTTTTTAAGTACCTAGTAAACAAATTTAACAATACTAATAATTTTTTTTAATTTCCAAGTTTTTTGTATATATTAATGGATTACTAAGGAAACTAGCTAACTTTTTATTCTTCTTCTTCCTAAACACAGAACATCCAAATTTCAAAATTGCTTCAGATATATGGGACTGACCTTATACAATCATTTGCCAAAAACTGTGAAAGAAATACCACTTATCTCTAAATTTAAAAAAAAATGTTAAAGATTTACTCTTAAGAAAAGCATATTATTCTATAAATGAATATCTTGAGGACAAACTGCAATAGCTTCATATTTTACTTGTAAAAATGTTATTTTATATATTTTATGCTTCGTCAATTTCTTTTACACTGTGAATATTGTATTATACACACTAATGTTGTTTATACAAAATTCTGTAGTGACGTATCCTATACATTTATTTTGAATGTCTTAAAGGATCAATAAAGGTGACTATGACTATGACTATGACTATGCCATCCCCAGTAACGGAGGTTGGCGACCGCATTTCTAAAAGTTTCTCTGTCTTTTGCAACGTGAAATAATTCGTCTACAGTCATGTTTGTCCAGTCTCGAATATTTCGCAGCCATGACTTCCTCTTTCTACCTATTACCTTTTTGCCATTGACTCTACCCTGCATGATGACCTGCAGAAGACTATATTTATCATTCCTCGGTATGTGTCCAAGGTATGCAGTCTTGCGTACTTTTATTGTTCTCAACAATTTTTTGTCCCGACCCATCCTTCTCAGCACTTCCTCATTGGTGACCCTGGTAATCCATGGAATTCTCAACATTCTCCGGTATATCCAAAGTTCAAAGGCTTCAAGCTTTTTAACTAATTGCGCTCTTAACGTCCATGTTTCTACCCGCTACAATAGTTATGACAGAACAATTGCTTAAATTTTCAGAACGCTGCCCTTGCCATTTTTATTCGTATCCTGATCTTTTAGTCTGGATCTAATTCTGTGTTGATGTAAGCTCCCAGATATTTATATTTTGTCACTCTCTCTATTTGCTGTCCACCAAAAGTTAGTTGTTCATTGTATATTGGACTCCTTGATACTATCATAAATTTGGTCTTATCTGTGTTGATGTTGAGTCCCATTTGAATGCATTCATTATTTATTGAATCTAGTAAAGTTTGTAGTTCTTCTATACTCTCAGCCATAATTACCGTGTCATCTGCAAATCTCATGGTATTTACGATTTCTCCACCAATTCTTATTCCCTCTTTTCTTTTCCATAAGGCTTTTCTGAATATGCCTGACCCCTCTCGCAATCGGTATATTATTTGTTTCTATATCGTTCACCTTTACTACTACTTTGTGGTTCCAGTATATAGCCTTAATAAACTCAATGTCTTTTTTGTCTAAATTGATGTCTTTAATTCATCTATTAACTTCATAATATGCTGCACTCGGTCAAAGGCCTTATATTCCCGACAAGCCTCTCTTGTACCCATGCCTCCTCTGAAGCCAAACTGCGTTTGATCTATCTGCTTAAAGTAATATAATGTTCGAACAAACACATATCGTTATAAAAATAATGGTATAAAACTGTTAATCTGTTGCTAAACTGTCTACACCCTATGTGGTTCATTATCAGATTCTGTCCGCTTCATAATTTAAAGGGTTTTATATTAAAAAAAAATATGCGTATTGAAAAATACTTCATAGAATAGACAAAAATAATATTAAACAACATTACCTTTAAAATATAAAGCTGACGCCACTGTTTTTATTTGATTTTAGGAAAAGATCCCAAGACTCGTTTCGTGTAGCATTATTTAATTTTTCTTTCTCCCAGACATGTTCTTCTTGAGATTAAGGGATTATATTTGTAAGATTTGTTTTTTCTCCTTGCGTAACTTTGTTATTCTATTAGCTCGAAAAAAACTAAATGTACAGATGGGAATGGTAGACAGTTTTTTAAGAAGTCTCTTTTCATATCGATTTCTTAGTAATTGGGTATAAGAGAGATACCTTTAAATAGCAGTCAAAGCTCAGTCATCAAAAGATTATTAAAATAAATATTAAATTGAAATTTCCGGAGATATATTATGTACTTTCTGTGGATTGTCATGTTTGACATTGAATAATTTTGGTTTTGAAAAAAAAAAACATTATTTTGACGACGTTTCGGTAAGAGCGCACTTGGCACTAGACTATAAATAAAGCCAAACACCTTAAAAAGCCTTACTAATTTACTTGACAATAACAAGTAAGTCCTGTTCGAAACATAGTAAACAACGGTTTTTGTACAAACCCCGAAAATCACAGAAAATATACAGTATGGTGGAAATAAAAGGAATAAATTCGTTATTTCGTAAACCGGAGACTTTAAGGAAAAATCCTGAAACCCGTCGATTTTTATTTTTAAATAAGCTATTCGTAAGAATACATTTTTATTTTTGACGTCATCTATGTGAGCGTGATGACGTCATTGCTAAAATTTTTAAATAGAAAGGGGGTATTGTAATACATCATTTGAAAGGTCTTTTAGATACCTATTCAGCCATATCAATATGTCTGAGTATTTGATGTTTGTAATTGTTTAAAAAAATTATTAAATATTTATTATTACAAGAAATATTTATACCGTACTCAATACCCAGAGAAAATTAATGTTAGGGTGGGAATAATAGATAATAGGTGTATTGGACCATACTTTTTCAAAGAAAACTTAACAGGTCCTCGATATTTATAATTTCTTCAAAATTTCTTGCTTCCAGAATTGAACCGGTTGTTTCCAAACAGAAATGATTTATGGCTACAGCAAGATGGTGCGCCTCCACACTATGCTGTCTTGATAGGTCGGAGAGGAACAATAGAATGGCCGCCTAGGTCACCTGATTTGACTCCTCTTGATTTCTTTTTATGGGGATATTTAAAAAGTAAGGTGTATCAAAATAGACCACAAAATATTAATGAACTGAAAGAAAGAATACGTAATGAGGTTGTTCAAATAACTCCGGAAGTTTTAGAGAATGTTAGAGAAGAGTTCGCGGCACGCCTTTCTCATTGTATTTTAGCTGAAGGTAAACAATTTGAGCACTTAATTTAGGTTTCGTTGTATTTATTGAATAATACTTAATAAATATTTATTGTAATAATAAAAATTTAATTATTTTTTTAAACAATTACAAATTTTAATTACTTAGACATATTAATATAGCTGAATAGGTATTTAAAAGACCTTTCAAATGATGTATTACAATACCCCCCTTTCTATTTAAAAATTTTAGCAATGACGTCATCACGCTCACATAGATGACGTCAAAAATAAAAATGTATTCTTACGAATAGCTTATTTAAAAATAAAAATTGACGGGTTTCAGGATTTTTCCTTAAAGTCTCCGGTTTACGAAATAACGAATTTATTCCTTTCATTTCCACCATTCTGTATATAATGTCAATAGGATGGATGGATAAAAATGTTCAAGTAAGTATGTCTATTATCTTTTTGTCAAAATTGGCATTAAAAAGTAAGTACGTTCCTCTACGCATGATGGTGGACGTATGTTCCGAATTTATAAACCAGCTGACTGTGTTCCGATTTGAGATGTTTGTGAAAGCACAGCAATATTTGAGTTACGAAATTAAAATGTCACTCCCAAAGGAGAAAATATCCAAATATTTTTTAAGAGTAATTTTTTTATTCTTCACGTATCGAGAATGTAACCAGCTTTCATATATAGAATAGATTATTAGAGTCTTAATTATATAAATTAAATTTGATAATTTTCTGTGATTTCAAACACACTTAAATTGTTTGATTGAAATAATGTATCTGTTACAAAATACGTAATTAAAATGAAAAATATATTTATCTGACTATTTCACTAGACTATTTTTAACTGAACTATCATAGCAACGCCAAGTTTTCCACCGACAAGACTCCTTCCTGCCTGTGATTTCTCAGTGACAAAATTATGACAGATCCGTCAAAAAGGTGTCTGGTAATTCTATTGTTGTCAGTTTGACAAACGTCATTAAGGCGTAATCAATTTTGGACAGATATAATGAATCCCGACGAAAAATCAAGATTTGGATGCCAGTTAGGTGAAGAAATCAAAAAATTGGTTTCAGAAAATGTCCCATTGAACATGCAAAGGTCCAGAAGCTCTATTTGGACCCAATTTTCGGAGTCCCTACGGGTGAAAAATTTTACGCTTGAAACATGTACTACCTTAACCAAACTAGCTAGTCCAGTTAGAGTATTTTTGAAATTAATGGAAAAAATGGGACAAAACATTTTATCAGATAGGCTCTTTTTTTACCGTTAACCCCAACTGGAAGGATGGATCTTGGTTCAAAAACTGTCCACTTGGAATCAAAACCGCATCCAAATGGTCAAAAATGTCAGCTGAAAAAATTGGAATAGATACAAAAAACATTCAAGAACATATCATTCTCATCGATCTTTAGCTGTTCAGGCAAGGTGTTTCTGAACAGGAGTTAATTAAATTAACGGTTCACTCATTAAAACCATATTTGCAGCTGGATTCCAGTCACCACCAGAGGTTGATCAAAAATCTCAGAACAACAAATGAAACTGGACCTTATGCTATAGGTCAACAATACACAAAATCATGCTTTGGTAGAAATGAATGGGCAATTTACTGTAGCTCATAATAATTGTACATTTAAGTAATATTGTTAACAAGTAAATAAAGATTATGTTTCATTGATATGGTGCATTAATTGTCTCGTGAAATAGTCTTGTCGAATATCATTCGGGAGAAAATTATTAACCGGCAAAATTGTCTTCTGGTTTTAGTCAAGTTTGTTGCCTTTTGGCAATTTTCGCTAATAAAATTTTCATCATCATCACTCGACTGACGTCCCGTGATTTAACTGTCAAAATTTAATTCGCGAAAATTGCCAGGCAACAAACTTTCATACCCATGCCCCGGAAACTTATATGCATGACCTTGAACATTCCCCCATCACTTTGACCCATCGAGCAAAAAGATAAAAGAGGGAATTTAATCGTTATGAAAAGGAGACCAAAAAGTGGCCTCTGATGGCAGACATATCCGGAAATGCGAATGCGCCAAATTTAAATTTCATGACACTTCACAATAATCATACAGTGGTGTAGGGGTTCTAATTTATCTATTTATTTGTTATATTACATAATATTAATACATAATACACTTAAAATACTTTTTTAACACTAGAACACAATAAAGTTTTAATCAAATAATAACAATAATAGTCTAAAATGTGAAACAATTGTTAAAAAACTTCAATAGAAAATACAAATAATCTTTCATGTGACAGTTGGGACAAACAATAACATCAGAAATAACATAATCCAACTAAATTTGATTTCTTAAACAAGGAAAGAGTCTCTCTTTCCTTGTTTAATGTGGCCTCTCAAGATGGCACTTCCTGTCTAACAATATTTTTGCCCCCACTACCTTTACATTCCCTCTTTTGTCTTTTTGCTCGATGCTTTGACCGAGGTTAGGTGATCTGTGCTTTGACCCCAGGCAGTTAATAAAGAGAAATGACAGCCTATCTCTCTCACGAAGACTTTAACCAATCATTTATTTTAACCAATTTTAATACGGTCTCGGGGTGTCAATAGAATAATCAAACGAAGCTTAATTCTGCAATGTCAATTCTGTCAAAAGTAATGACAGATCTTCTGTTTGTTTACAAGTTTTTAATTTTACTTTATTATCTTTATTTTCGTTTGCATTTATTCTTAGTAATATTAATTTAAGTCGGTTACTTAGTTTCTAAAGTTTAGTTTGAGTTACCTATTGTAGCAAAGAATTTTTGTGTTGTGCTAGTAAAAAACTAAACATGGTGAATTATTGTATTGATCCGTTGTGTACAAATCATGGAAAAATTACAAAAACGATGATGATAGTAAGTTGTCAGGAAGCAGACAATAATAGTATTTAACATTTGTTGCTGAAAATATGTGTAATAAATATTATATAATTAGTTTATAACTATAATATCTTAAACAACAAATAAATATATAAATTTAATAATATATAAAAACATAAATTGTGCATTTTTTATATATCCTTATAGTAATAGAAAATAGAAAGATAGTATAGAAAATAATAAGATATTTTCCAGTAAATATTAATTAGTAACGAAATAGCCCGCAAGAGGCGCTAAAGGGTATGTATGTAAGGGGTGTCCATTTGAATTTCCCGCCAAAAGATGATTAGTAATGACCCCAGCCGCAAGGGGTCCTAATGAACGAAATTTATACATTGAGTTGCCTATCTATTTCTAATTTAATATTATTTATCTATGTTCATACCAGTTGAAAATATTGTCGGCAAAATTTTCTCTTATGATAATATAAGAAAATATAATTTGTTTCTCAGTAAGTATATTTGTCTTGTAAGAAAATATTTATTCTTAAAGCCTAAATCCAGAAAACTACTTTTCTAAATGCATTTTCAATAATAGAGGCTGAAATGTGTTTTTCATTTTAAATTTCGTTTTCCGTATTGTAAAACAGAAATTTGCATAAGAGATTGATTTTATACAAAGTTCTTTGTGTTTCGCCTTTTGAAATCGTTGTTTTTCTCTTATTTTATTCCCGTTGTTTGTATTATCCCCGTGAGCTGAACCAGGTACGGATTCAAACCGTTTCTCTTTAGATACACTCGATTTAAATACGGTGGAAGGAATTGGATTTGGTAAAAGATGTACGTCGTAGTTGCGTAATAAAGGAGAATGAATCTAAATGGAATTCACTACCAAATATCACATTAAATGTTCTTAGTGGTCTTAAACGTTGCTGAAATATGAATATACGAAAATGGTTGCGTTTCGATTTAATTTGAGTCTCTTACCACTAACTGACACGTGTTTCTGGGTCTTCCCGTCATCAGAGAGAGCTTGTAATAAAACTCAAACTAAACCAAAACGCACCGACTACTCTGGCAATTATAGAGCTCTTCTTACAAGCTCTCTCTGATGACGGGAAGACCCAGAAACACGTGTCAGGGAGTTGTAAGAGGCTCAAATTAAATCGAAACGCAACCATTTTCGTATATTTATCGTCCTTACTCGACGCAATGAGTACAAGAAAGATAGTAATTTATATGGGTAAATTGTTGATGCATAGTGGAATATAAATATTCCCAGCATCGCTCTTAATGGCTTGATTAAGCGTGAGTATACAATTAACTTTAATTGCTATCGACACATTTAACTTCAAATATGAATATGGCACTAAAATAGCCTAGCACTTTTGTAGGACTCCAGCGCTATCAGAAAATAGTAAAGATGGATTCTTTATCTTCGCTAGAGCAAATGGCTACTAACCAAATCTTGTGAAAATTATTAAATACAAGTTGAAGTATATACAGAAAGTTCAAAAACCGAACTTGTAAGACGATATGGAAAGAGAAGAATACTGGAGGTTTGGTCTAATGATGTTAAGAAGTCAGTAAACAGAACTAAATAGTAATAACCCATCTCAAAAAACGTCAAAGATTACAGGCAAAAAGAAACTGTAGAAAAGTGCCAACAAGACGATCTTAGACTCATTGGTCATCATATTAAGAACCCCCTTACTAAGAAAAATTAGATAAGGATGTGTATTTTCTCCCATATTGTTTAATTTAATAGTGAACCCATATTCCACGAAAATTAATTTTATCAAATATGTAGATGCATCATAAATGAAGATGTTATCAATAAACTTCATTACGCTGATGATACGGTTGTAATTGAAGGTAATTTAGGTGATTTACAGCATAGCACAGAACATTTAAGTGACTTCGAAATCTCTATGGAATGAAGATAAATCTACAGAACACAAAATTTATACAAATTTGTACATAATAATTATATAATTGTTTATAATAATAATAGTTTTAATATAATAAAGCATTCTCTACTAATTTTAGTTTTAGTAAAACTTAAGTTATAATATTCCACTTACTTTTCTTTTTTTAAATCAAGTGTCTCTTACCTAAAACAAAAAATATTAATTAGCATTTTTAAAACAAAACTTTCAAAAATTTTATTACAATGTGCCAATAAAAATAAAAAAGAATTATATTGTTTCTTTTACAATACAAGATAAAAAAAAAGGCTGGAAAATATATAAACAGAGAGATTATTATATGATAATAAGAAAAATATATTTAAATCGTGTCATATAATTATCACCAGATGAATCTCGTGTAAACATAAACATTGATACCAAAGAAGGATCAATAATAACAACAATATTGGTATCAAAGCTTCCCTTATATATTACGTAACTACTGAAGCCAACTCAGACAATCGTTGAGTATCCTTGAAATTTTAGAGTTTATATTAAATTGTTTCCATAAACATTTTTTGATTCTATATTTTAAATCGAAGGTAACTCAAAAATTGGTTTTATAGGTCAGCTAATTTCTAATCCTGTTTTTTTATGTAACGAAAACATATATATTCAGAAACTGAATTCACTACAAGTTTTGACCAGGATGAACGGCATGTGGAATGCAATTTTAGATTCCCTTGCCGAGTAATTTATCCAGCTGTTTGTTTTGCAAATTTTAGGAAACACAGTGGTAAAAATTTGAATTTGGTTTCGCTAGGTAGAAATTGTTTGATTTCTCTTTTTATATATATTCTTATTGTCGTTCCATCGTTTACGTGGTCTTCGTACTAATTATCTCCCTATTAGGGTGTTCAGTCACAAATTAGTCCAATAGTTTGCAATCTCATATTATTCCTAACTTCTTGAATTGGTATAGGCTTAACCCTCCGTTAGTGTTCTGGGGTATACCATACCCCAGGTACTCCTTTTATTTCTATAAAATCAAAAGTAGATAAAATAGCGCCTAGTAGCTGTAGTTTATACATGTTTTCTCCCGATGACCTTGTTACCAGATGTACATACAATTTCAGTTTGAATTAGGAGTTGGTCAAAGACGGTTGGGGATTGTGATACCGCGGTACACTACTGTTATAAGTTTTAGTTGTTTTGTGTTCTAGAGGTAAATTTACATGATATTTTTGATATTCTTTCGAGATGTACTCTGATTTTTATTTTTTTTTTTTTTTGGCGATACTGAATTATAGAATAATTATATGTTACGAACAAGAGCAGGAAAGGTTAAAACGTTTAGGTGCCGAGTTTGGCAATATTTCTGACGATGATAAATCGTTCATTGATAGTGAATCGGAGAAAGAACAAACCGCATTATCTCATTCGAACAACAATGTCACAACAAAGATCCATTTGGTTGCAATGTTTGCGATTTGACAATGTGCAAAATAGAGTAGAACGGAAACAGATCGACAAATTGGCAGCAATTAGTATATTTGATCAACTCGTTGTCAACTGTAAGACGCACTATATAAGTCAACATCTTACAATAGACGAAAAACTATAATCGTTCAGGGAACGTGTGTCGTTTCTTCAATATACGAATAAGCCACCGAAGTATGGCTTAAAAGTATTTGCGCTAATGGATGCCAAAACTTACTACTGTCTAAAAATGGAAGTTTACGTCGGCACACAGCCAGAAGGACCTTTTTGACAAAGTAACAATCCGCAAAACGTAATTGAACGTTTGATTGTGCCAGTTTCTAGTACTAAACGTAATATTAATTTCGATAACACAGTTATCCGCTCATGATCATACTTCAGACTCATCATCTTACATCGGTTGGGACAGTTAGGAAGAACAAAAGGCAAATTCCAACAGCACTTCTGTACACACGAGGAAGGGAAATTCGCAGTTCAAAATTTGCCTTCAAAGAAGATATAACGGCTGTCTCACATGTGCCAAAAAAGTCAAAAAATGTAATCCTTTTTCTGCATTGCATCATGATGATACTATAATTGAAGAAACTGGAGAAAAGAAATTACCTGAAATTATCGACTTTTACAATTCAACCAAAGGCGGTGTAGACACATTGGATGAGCTATTTGCTAATTACAGCGTATCAGGAAATAGTCGTCGTTGGACTTTGACACTATTTTTTTTGTTTTTGAATACAGCTGGAGTGAATGCTCAAGTTATATATAAAACAAATATAACAAACAATAAATTAAAAAGACGAATTTTTTTGAAAAAACTGGGTATGCAGCTGATTTCTGAGTTTCGAAACCAACAAAGACAAAACCCTTCCTTGCATCGACCACTACGTGATAATCAGCAATGAGAGGTGCATCAACCTGACGTAAGTTCTATGTGTTACAGATCTCCTCTTTCATCATCGAACAATTTGTCAGGTGAAAGGTAGTATAAATTATATATATTAAATTTATTGTTAATTATATATTTTCTATAAAAAAGTAAGGATTTAATTGGGTCGTTCATAATATACATTTTATTAGTATAATTTTTTTTCGCTTATTTTCATAAATTAATTAAAGCAACCCTTACAGCAATATAATAAATATACTTTAGGAAGTAACCTTGATACTTTCCTTGCACCCACAATTTTCTTTTTAGTTTGTTTTTTAGTTTAGTACTCTTTTCTTGTCCACTTATCCTTAATTTTATGAGTTGGTCATATTTATTTCTAAGTAACTGTCTGTTTAACAGCAAATTGGCTGAATCCTTCCTGAGGTGAATTAGTCATCCTCTGGCATAGTCTGCTGGTCAAGGTCTAGCATTAAATCTCACAATATTGTGTTGTGAGGACATATCTTCCACCTTTGTTACATTGGCCACTCTATTAGCGAATCCCCTATCCTTGTTAAATTGGTGCTTACCACAAAAGCCCACATATACAATTTTTTTAAAACCACTTCATCAATAATCACTTTTTCTTCTGTTCCTACTGTCAGACTAAATGCTACATGCAAAGTTTTTGGTTTAAGTACAGTAAATTAGTACAAGGAATAAAAAATGTATACCATTATAAAAAACTAACAAAAAAATTAATAAAGGAAATTCCAATGTAACAACAAAAGAAATTATATTCAAAAGACACTGTAAAAAACATTTGAAAAAGACTCAACAGCTCTCGGTGTCAAAAATAAACAAAAAAAGCAATTTAGACACAAGAACACTAATATTTTACCTTGTACAAATAAACCCTTTGCTTTTTATACGTTCACGTTTTCATTAAGAAGAAATGCCGGCATTCTTTTGAAACGTAATATTTGCCTAAGGCCTTTTTATTAATTTGTCACTTAGGACTTACGACAGACAAAGGCCATCTCTAATCAAAAATCCAATTAAAACTGAACTTAACCCAATTAAGTCCATTTCTTTGTTAATTAGAACGCAGCTATTGCTTGGCCCGTGATTCGACGGGAATCATGAAAAATTCAACTTTAATTTAATTTTTCGTTCGGTCCCGTAATAAGGGAATTTCATTAGCAAATTCTTGTTCTATATTTCTGGCGACAACTTCTTTTATTCTATGACGGGAATTTATTAAAAAGCAGGGTATAGGTTATTTTATGGACAATTTTCGATACCAGTTTACAAACATTCGTGATTAAAAATTACAGAATTTTGTAATCAAATTCAGTGGAATAGTAATCAACTAAAAAAGAGGTTCCCCAAATGGGAAACAAGGAGATAAAGATGGTATGATGTGCAGATGATGAAGAAGGTGCAAACTTAAGATTTAAAATCAAGTGGTAAAACAAGTAATTTACTCTTTATAAGTGGGAGGCTTCTATATTAACCACTTATTTTTAGGTCGCTATGGTAACTCATTTGTCCAAAACTTTGAGTTTTATTAAGTGATACTATTCAAAATCAACGATGACAAAAATGTTGATAAGTGATAAGTGGCTTCTTCTGTAGCCACCAACTGTTAAACCATTAGAGATGAGAGTTGTTATGTATTTCTTCTCTCAATTTTCTTCATGTTAGATCCATGGAACGTTGAAACCATGTAAATTGTTTTCTTACCTTGATACTTGAATAGTCGAATTCCTTTAGTATTGATGGCACCTATAATTTGTCCTTTGTCTAGTTTCTCTGTTTTGAGTTCATTTGGGATACCACTTCGATTAACCCTCATTGTTCCACAGTATTCTGTGTTTCTATTTTTCAAAAAAGTGGCTAATGAAATACTGCTGTACCAGTTGTCTGCTACAAGAGTGCGACCTTTGTCAAGTAATGGCTCAGATAAAGAAACAACAGATCCGGGGTGGTCTAATCCAGGTAATATTGTAGACGTATCCTGGCTGCAGTATATGGAGAAATTGCATATATATCCTGACATCTCGCATAGCTTTAATAATTTTATTCCATATTTATGAGACTTGCCGGGATTATATTGTCGAAATAGTACTGTTTCTCGGTGATAAATCATAGTTTCATAGACACTTATTTCTTCCCCGGGGGTATAGATGGTATAGATCTCTTGAATTTTTAAAATAAACAACTTGATGAAAGCATCTATTTATTTTGTATAATCTATTGATAGGTTGGAGTGGAACAACGCGGAAATCATCTTACTTCATAAGAAGGGAGATATCAGCGACCCTAGAAACTACCGCCCCATTAGCTTGTTGTCACAAGTATATAAGCTATTTACAAGAGTTATTACCAACAGGC
Source organism: Diabrotica undecimpunctata (assembly GCF_040954645.1). Classification (NCBI taxonomy): domain Eukaryota; kingdom Metazoa; phylum Arthropoda; class Insecta; order Coleoptera; family Chrysomelidae; genus Diabrotica; species Diabrotica undecimpunctata. The sequence continues at coordinate 6,138,949 of NC_092804.1, forward strand.
TAGGAAGTAAGTTGGATTTCTATCAGCCAAGAAAGCAAGCAGGTTTTAGAGCAGGATATGGCACGAATGATCATTTACAAGTAATTAAGAACTTAATAGAAAAGAGTGTTGAATATAACAAGCCATTAGTCATGATATTTGTTGACTACGCAAAAGCTTTCGACACAATAGGTCATCAAAAGATGTTAAAAGCCTTAACAGAGTGCCGTATAGATCATCGCTATATAAACATGATAAAATACATCTATAAAAATGGGACAGCAAGTGTGAAACTGGCAGATAAAAAGTCCAACGTATTTAAAATAAAACGGGGAGTGCGACAGGGAGACACAATTTCGCCAAAATTGTTTACAACATTATTAGAGCATATGTTTAAGAACCCAAATCTGAGTGAAAAAGGAATTAATGTCAATGGAGAAATGCTTAGTCATTTGAGGTTTGCTGACGATATTGTCCTTTTTGCTGACAGAATCGATGATGCAGTATCGCAACTGGAGAAACTATACCTAGCCTCCCTACAAGTAGGATTAAAAATCAACCACACAAAAATACAAATCATGACAAATCTTGTGTTAAGCGAAAAGATTTCAGTAAATGGCATGCATATTGAAGAAACCACCTCATATAAGTACTTAGGACATGAGATACGCATAGGAAGAGATAATCAAACGTGCGAACTAAGCCGCCGCATAGGACTCACTTGGGTGGCATTCGGCAAGCTAAGCTGTGTTCTTAAATCAGAACTGCCTATGTGTCTTAAAAGAAAAGTCTTTAATCAGTGCGTGTTGCCAGTACTTACATATGGTGCAGAGACATTAACACTAACCAAGAAAGTAAGAAATAAAATTTGTGTTACCCAAAGAGCCATGGAACGATCGATGTTAGGCATTTCTGGTAGGGATCGGATCACGAACAAGGAAATAAGACGGAGAATAGGAGTGACAGATGAATTATTACCCTTAAGTGGAACTGGGCGGGGCACATAGCTAGAATGTCGGATAACAGATGGACACAGCGAATAATACAGTGAATTGTGTTAGCCGGTGTCCATTATCATTTGTTGTGTCGTGCAAGCTATGCTTACCAATTACTTCTCTTAAATAATTTTCCTTACCTAGTTTAGCGTTGCAATCTCCCATCACTATTTTGACGTCGTGTTTTGATGCTTTGCATTTTGTAAAGAAAAATAAGATCAAGAAATTTAATGATCAAGCTACCTTAGTAAAAATCTAACAAAAAACTGCGAATGTTGGGTTGAAAGGCATAGGCCTGTTGAAAATATAAAATATAGACTTTGTGGCACAAAAGCGAACGTGAAGCAATTAAGGTTAGTTTGCTGGTCTTGGGATATTACATTGTGCCAGGGATATTGTGAACCTTTGAATAAATATACTGTACCTGTCTGGTATAAGAAACACTATTTAAAAATAATTCTTGTAGTAATGATTAACAACAATTTTTGAGATTGTTTTTATGAACTGGCTTGAATAGAAGCCACAAAACTTAACAAGAACCTTAATATGAAAATAGTTGGTGGCTACCTTTTGTGTTACGCTGCGAAACATTATTAATTAATTTTCCTAATGCATATAAAGATCTTAATAATTACTCCCACCATACCGGACTCTATAATACGATATACTACTGAAACCGATAAATAGATAGAAGTACCCATTCAGTCAAATTTACAAATACAAGGACAGGACTATAAGTTTTCATGGAAAAGTTACAAAATTATTCCGACAACACATACATTAATATAAAATTAAATTATCAACCACTCACCCTATACCACTCTACTAATTAACTATAAACTTTCTCGTTGTATTTGATCGTTTCATTTCTAAATTGATATTTTAAAATTACGAAGTTTCAAATATAATTAAGCGAGAACAGCCGTTTACAAAGACACTCCAAACTATGCTAGGTTTTGCGGTCAATTTCATGTGCAATGAACTTTCAAATGTGATAATTTACCTGAAACTTATTGCCCATTCAACAGTTTCCCACTTCATAAGTTTAACCGCAAAGCAAGAGCAAAATTAGTTGAAGTCAAATATTTCGTAGTAATTGTTTTGGAAATGATTGTGAATATTCTAGAAAATAAGTTATATATAGCAGTTATTTTATGCATATATTTACCGTTCCACTTTAAAGTTTTACTATTTTAAACCAATTAAGTTTTTTTTTTGCATTGGCATTGGCTATATATATATCATACTCTATATTATTATGATCTACTTTGACTCTATTGATGTTTATAGAGGTAATCTACTTCAATTAATTATTTCATTATTGAAACAAATTAAAACATAAATAACATATAAAACCCAGTGCTGAATGATTCTATCAATACTTACTTTTGTGACTTCAAATATTTCTGGATGGTTTCCTTATATAGATAGACAAAAGAGAATCAAAATAATACACATATTATGGATTTCAATTAGAAATTATAAAAATCATTTATTTTATCAAAAACGGAAATCGATATTCAATATTGCAAATTTTATTTATTCTCCTATCTTTATTCCATATAACAATTACAAAAAAAAGAACCTTATTTCTTTTTGTCTCCAAATTTTTTTTAATCAATAACTGTGAATCTCTCTACTTCTGCTTTACAGAATGTTCTCGATGTCCAATTTTCTTGATATAAAAACAATATTATTGTATCATATAAAAAAAGTCAACTACAATGATTTACAATAAACAAATCTGATTAAAATTTGATGATTTTATAATAGTGAAATATGTAGTTCCATATGCCTTGTGGTATTTAACACGAAAAACAATACATTCACATCATAACAGAAAACGACTGACCTTTGCTAATGATTATACACTGTCTTCACCCATAACACGTTTCCTTACTTGCTGGTGTTTCAATCAAAGGAAAACTCGTCCACGTCCCCCAATAATGTCTCTGCTCCTCTGCTAAATTTTGTTCTCCTTTCCTTTCACTGCTTCGTACCGTACTCGTTCCGGCTTTCTCCTGATGCAATATTTCAAATTTTTGAATTACTTAACACAATACTGGATACTTTAGACTCAAGAATTTATATCAACTCTCGACTTGGTCTATTACTCGTTCCACGATTTTTTTGGTGATGCTTGTAACTTTTCAAACACAAACCGGCCTTTTCCTTTTTTAGTACACTGCACTAAAAACTGGACTTCTCCTTTCGATTAAACAAAGCAAACTGCCTTACTCTCCTCATTAATTCACCGACTTCCAAATCGTTCCCCCCACATTTAATTTTCAATCCAATCAAAACCAACTTTCAATCATGTCGCATTATTTACCCAAAACTACCTCTCTCCTTAATCTAAACAAATTTTTAAATTTACGTATCTTTTTGTCTTTATGGAGTTCCAAGAAAGAAATAAAATTCCGTATCCTTATTCTACTTGGGAACAACAGTTAACTCAAATTGGGATCAAGTAAAGGAAATACGTATAAAGGCGGGTACACATATGCGAGCAGAACTGTTCGCGAAGCGTTTGTGAACGCTATATTCGTTAATTTGTACGACGGGACGAACCGCTAGCGAGCTGTTCGTTCGTTGCTCGTCAGGAACCACAGCATGTCGGTTTTTGGGACGAACACAAAGAATGTTCGCAGAACTATAAATTGTGTCTATAAATTGTTTCTGCCAAGTGTGCGATGATATCATTCTGTTAAACAAAATTGCTGAACGAGCGCGGCTTATCTAAGTAGCGAGAGAAATTAATAACAGATAATGTAAACAAAATACCGAAATGTTTAGAATAACGAAGTAAATTAATTCTTGGTTTGTTATTAGATAGTTAGGGTATTGGATAGCCTGAACATAAACATATTTTCGACGAACTCTTCGCGAACAGCTCACGAGCAGTTCGCAAACAGTTCGGCTCGCATATGTGTACCCACCATAAGAGTAGAAAAGGCAAGAGCATCGTTCAATAGCATGAAGCAAATTTTCACCTCTAAAAGCCTCACCCTACCTCTCAAAATTCGACTTCTGAAATGTTATGTATTCCCGGTTTTGTTATATGGAATGGAGGCGTGGACAATGACCGCAACATTGATGAAAAAAGTAGAGGCCTTCGAAATGTGGGCTTACCGACGTATATTACGTATATCCTGGACTGAGCACGTGACCAACGAAGAGGTACTACGCCGGATAGGTAAAGAGAGAGAGGTAGGAATAAGTATAAAGAAAAGAAAGTTGGAATACTTGGGTCACGTTATGAGACATAATAAATATAGAGTACTACAACTGATCATTCAAGGGAAAATAGACAGCAGAAGGGGTCCAGGGAGGAGAAGACACTCGTGGCTCCAAAACTTGCGGCAATGGTTCGGATTGTCATCTGCTGAACTATTCAGATCTGCCGTAAACAAAGTCAGAATAGCCATGTTGATTGCCAATGTTCGGAACGGACAAGGCACATGAAGAAGAAGAAGAATCCTTATTCTTCTTTCTACAACTAATCAAGTTCTTATCCATTTTTGAGAATTTTAATAGGAAGGTAGATTTTAACTATCTACTATGTACCATACGGGCTAATGAGTTTCCTTCTCGCATATCTCGAAAACTTAATGGTCTCTCCTTTGTTTAACTAAAACATATTGTCCGTGGTTTTAATAAAAAGTTCGACGAACACTTTCTTAAACCATCAACCCTATACCTTTATGAAGTTTCTTAAACGATATTATATATAATATAAAATTAGTACTAATTGGTACCTATTGGGTTTAAGTTCAATAAGTACTATTAGATTTGCAAGTAGATTTTATTGTGCCATTGAAATCAACGTTTCGGCAGGAAACCCTCGTCTTTGTCAAGATTCTACAATGTAAAAGATTAGGAACAAAAATTTATAAAAAAAAGTAAAAATATATAAAAAAAACTTACCAAAACGTAAAACGGGACACTGACATTAATAAATTGAGAGAAGTAATAGTTATTTATTGTACAAGACGATAAAATTGTACTTTATCTTCGAGAGCGTTTTTTAGCGTCGAGACGTCAGTCGAGACGCTAATTATGCTCGAGAAGATAATGTGATTTTATCGTCGTGTGCAATACAACATTTTTTTCTATGGGAAGACTTCAAGTTCGGGTGAAAAATAGAATTTCAAAGAAAATTGTAATTTTTAGCACAAAAATCGCAATTGTGTTGCTCCGTTGCTTGGGATATGAATTACTCTGTCAACAAATGTCAAACAAATGTTACGTTTTGGTTTTTGCGGAGAATATTGTTGCTTGCGTTTTGTGTACAAAGTGAATAAATACGAAATAGACGGAAAAGAATTGACACAAGAAAAGAAAAACCTGCCATCAGATGTAGAAAATGCAGCGTTAGAAGCAGAAAGTTTATTGTTGCCACAAAATGTAGGATGATATATGAGAAAGAATATCAGTCTTTTAAAAAGTGGAAAAGCATTAAGAATATCAATGGCGTGAGTGAAAAAATACTTCTGGCGTATTTTTCTGAAAAGTCGAAGAAAGCGATGCCATCGTCATTATGGTCGTATTATTCGATGCTGAAGCGTACGTTGTTGGTGAATGAAAATTGTGACATTTCTAAATTCAGCAAGTTAACCACCTTACTAAAAAATCATAGTGGAAGATACAAAGCTAAAAAGTCCAAAATCCTGAAGTCAGATGACATTATTAAATTTCTGACAGAAGCTCCTGATGATGTCTATTTGTTGATGAAGGTTATTGCTATTTTTGGTGTGCATGGAACGACTAGGTCCGATGAATTGTACAAGTTAGAAGTGTTTAACGTGGACGACAGAAAATCGTTAATAATCGTTTCATTATCTAATACTAAAACCAAGCAGGAAAGGTCGTTTTGTATTACTGACAAGAAAAGTGGACTGAGTTTCTTGGAAATTGTGAGAAAGTATATTGCCTTGCGCCCCAAAAACGTACCTCACAGTAAGTTTTTTGTAAATTACCGACAGCAAAAGTGCACTACTTAACCGGTGGGGATTAACACTATATATAATATCTCCAAGAAGATTGCAGATTTTTTTAAACTTGCAAATTCAGAAATGTACACGGGGCATTGTTTCCGTCGTTCTTCAGCTACTATGTTCGCAAATTCTGGAGCTGATCTAGTAAAAGTTAAACGTTTAGGTGGATGGAAATCGTCATCTGTTGCTGAAACTTACATTGAAGAGTCAATAAGCAATAAGATTGCTGTATCCAAGTGTATACTTGGCGGACCAGAAAATCAATCCAGTACCTCGAATCAAGTGTTTAAGCAAACGAGCACAAGTTGTGATGCTTCAAAAATAGATATTTCTTATAATGTTATAATGTTAATTGTAAAATTTCAGTTGTTTTTAATCCTTAATGTGTTTGAATTTGTAATTTTTATTGAATAAAAAAAAGTTAAAACATTTTATCTACTCTTGCTGTTAAAGTGTCACTTTATCTACCCTTGCGGTTAAAGTGATACTTTATCTACTCAAAACAGTTGTTATAGCAACACTTTAACATTAGCTATGGAAAAAAAATTAATATCTGATATCTCATGGTTTATTGTCATTAATATAATATATAATTAATATTATATCAATTTTACTTATATAAAAATTTTTTTGGCAGACACAAATACAAATAACTAGTTTCTCCGACTCATCAAGTAGTTATTGCTTTCGCTAAAAATGTATTATAAGTAATTTTTTTCGTATTTACACATATTTAATAATTTATTTTACCGACACTTATCAAAGAGGTATTATTTTCACTGAAAAGTTATTTAGAGTTATTTTCTTCGCAGGCACCAACAATATTTCCTTGTATACTGTAGTAAAACAAACATTTTTATGTTTTAAAACTGCACATCATAGCTAAGCAAATCTATCAAACCTAACAAACCTACCAGTACATTCCAGTTCGTCTTCTTTCCTTTCAAAGTAAATGAAACGTTCGTTTCCTTTGAGATGCACATTGGCACAATCAACAAAAGTGCAATAGGAAAATGCTTACAAGTCTTTACTCGCTTCAACGGCGTTTATTGAGTTTTAACCTGACAGTAGTTGCCATTTATCAGAATTGGAGTGTATGAGAGAGTGAGCAATATACATAGCTCGATAAATATTTGAGTATTCGTTTAATACATTAAGAGAGAAAGCGGGAAAAGGATAACGGTGCATGCATATGTCGGAAGTTTTGTTTTATTTTGTGAGGAAAATCGTGTAAAAAGAGTTTGACTATTTTGATTGCTACTTTAGATAATTTTATACTTTGATGACCGTAAAAATTTGCAGTGAGATATAAAATTTATACCTTGTGTTGCGTATTTGCGCCTACGCCAATTTTTTCATACACTCTATAAAACGCAGTCATAAACTAATCCTAACCTTTTAGGACAATATTTAGCATTTTACTTATGTTTCCTAACGTTAAACTCTCTCAGTGGGGTATACTTTACAAGCTAGTAATCGCTGGAGAGCAATTTAAAGTTTATTAATAGTAGTTTATTACTTTTTTTATTGTAATTGAATCCTAACACATTTACGACCGTTTTGAAAAACTCTTTACTTTAAACACATTAAAAACGAATGATTAAAGATTTGCTTAACAGACATAATAAATATAGAGTACTACAACTGATCGTTCAAGGGAAAATAGACAGCAGAAGGGGTCCAGGGAGGAGAAGACACTCGTGGCTCCAAAACTTGCGGCAATGGTTCGGATTATCACCTGCTGAACTATTCAGATCTGCCGTAAACAAAGTCAGAATAGCCATGTTGATTGCCAACGTTCGGAACGGACAAGGCACATGAAGAAGAAGAAGAAAGATTTGCTTATGAGGGTGTTAAACTTATATTGATGTATGTAATGTTTTATGCATTATCAGAAACAAAAGGTTTTGTAGAAGCTTAAGGGTGCGTTTATTACGGAGACCATTGCATGGTATCCTCGCCTACAGCGTAGCACTGCCAGTGAACGCTCGCATTTAAAATAATGCATTTATTTTACGTGGCGATGATAATACAGGGTGAGTCATGAGGAACTTTACATACTTCTACCATATGTAGAGTCCCTCAGGGAGCATATCCTGTGGCCACTAAAAAATGTCAACTCCTCTTCTTTATTACTTAACAGGGTGATTTGTGTAATTGACCATTTATTTCATTTTACTGTAGTCTTTATACGGCTCATTTGATTTTTTTAATTTTTGCATGATACAGTACACTACTATCAAGCATTCGACTGGTATTAGCTAAACTAAAAAATTCCAGGACTGGCTTTGGAAAAATTAATTTAGGGATTCGTATTAAATATTACACCCTGTATATATTTTTTTTAAAATGCAATAAGTGATTTACAAACTACATAAATAGCCAATGAAAACGACATATGCGACAATGTTGCACTTTTATTAAATTTTTAGTGAACGATCAAATCTTACCAAAAATAGAACAACCATAATGAAGTATCAAATTATAAGGTAATTAATTTAAATAAATGTTATAAATTTCAAACATTTTAATTGAAATGATAAACTGAGTCACTGCACAACAAAAAACAGTAACTACTAACAATAACGAAGAACAATTTAAAAAAAAAACTAATAATATGTACATAGTTATGATAAACCCATAAATTAGAACTGGAAAAGATACAATAATGGTAACAAAATAAAAATAATTTAAAATAGATTTTCGAAATGAGATTCGAAATTAGATGTTGTCTCACTGCCAGTAAAAAAAATGGGGGTGCCCCATCATGCTGAAAATACATCCCTCGGATAGCAACGTTCGCGTTGGCAAGCAAATTCGGCAAAATATTTTGTAGAAAGTTCAAATAGACCTGCCCTGTTAAAGGACCATCAAAAAAGTGAGGACCTACTAATTGGTTATTTATGACACCAATCCACACGTTAACCGAAAACCTTAACTGAGAACCACGTTCTTGAATAGCATGGGGATTTTCTTCTGCCCACACATGTGAATTTCGTGAATTATTTATCCCGTTTCTGGTAAATTAGGCTTCATCTGTAAATAGTGTCCTGTATAGCGTTGGTCGATTATTGTTAATCCATCTACAAAATTCCAACCTATCGATCTCATCTCCAGCATGTAGTCGCTGAACCATTTGAATGTGATATGGGTATAGATTATTTTTTTGTAAGACTCTACTTACTTTTGATTGAGTAACATTGAGTTCTCGACTTACTTGTCTAGTGCTTAATGTAGGGTTCATAGTAACGGCGTCCATAATGTCATCTTCCTGCGCTTCATCTACATGTCACTCTGTTGATCCACTAGGAAAAGTGCCATTTTCTCGCAAATAATTAAAATCTGACCCAAATGTTGGATGACTGGGAGTTCGACGATTAGGAAATCTCCTGCGATATTCTCTACTAGCAGCCCTACCATTCCCATTACAGAATCCATAAACAAATATTATGTCTGCATATTCTGTGGTCGAAAACTGATGTGGCATTTTGAACGAAAGTAACAAAAGCTCTACCAAAACTAACACAATGTACTTAACGTAGATATGACAGAAGAAATATGTATTCTTGTACACATAAATAACAATTGATAATGACAATAATGACAATGGGTATAAAATATCAAGAAACGTCAAACGGTCAACGCCAACCTTCATTTTAAACTTTTTTAGATTTATTTTTATTTAGTACAGTTGATGCAATGTATTATTATTTGACATAAAATTTTAATCATTTACAATCAACAAAAACTAACACATACAAGAGGTTTGACTTTTTAATCAATTTAATTTATTATTTATCGAAAATAATGTGCTAATACGATCTATGAGTAAAAATTTAAAATTGAAAAACAATTGATTCTATCGTAGAGATAATACAAAGTGACAGTAAAGATGTTAATTTTCTACGTATTAGATTATGTTGTAGGAACTCATTTTAATTAAAATGTTTGAAATTTATAACATTTGTTTAAATTAATACCTTATAATTTGATACTTCATTATAGTTGTTCTATTTTTGGTAAGATTTGATCGTTCACTAAAAATTTAATAAAAGTGCGACAACATTGTCGCATATGTCGTTTTCATTGGCTATTTATGTAGTTTGAAAATCACTTATTGCATTTTAAAAAAAATTTATACAGGGTGTAATATTTAATACGAATTCCTAAATTAATTTTTCCAAAGCCAGTCCTGGAATTTTTTAGTTTAGCTAATACCAGTCGAATGCTTGATAGTAGTGTACTGTATCATGCAAAAATTAAAAAAATCAAATGAGCCGTATAAACACTACAGTAAAATGAAATAAATGGTCAATTACACAAATCACCCTGTTAATTAATAAAGAAGAGGAGTTGACATTTTTTAGTGGCCACATGATATGCTCCCTGAGGGACTCTATATATGGTAGAAGTATGTAAACTTCCTCATGACTCACCCTGTATAATACCATCCTATGATCCGATCGAGGGTTGGCGCCTCGTTATGAACGCACACTTATAAAAAATTACACAACAGATTTTTAATCCCTTTTTTTTTGTACGTTGTAGGAAGATATCTTTATCTAAATATAATGTATCTAAACGTCACTGCGTTTGAAGTTACTGAATTTGTTGTAAATGTAATGTTTTTATTATTCTAATTTATTGTTTTTATTTATTATTAAAGGTTCTACACTTATAACACTTATAAGTTTATTTAAAGTCTTTATTTGGACAATATAACTAATTTATCTTACACTTAATAATTATATAATTTATCTACGTGCGTTACATTTTAAAAACTCGAAGCGATGTTCAAAAACTAACTGTTCTGTTTATAACAAAATTCCTCTTTAAATATAAAGTTCCGTTAGTTCCGGAATCGCCGCGATTCCCCATCGAAGAGCCCAGAAGGTTGCTCATACTGGTTTTATTCGGCCTGCTTCTGGAAATTTCAAGTCGTGGGTGACTCATCAGAATTCAGGTAAACAGGTCCTTCAACTGAGCGCCGAAATAACTAGAATAGAAAAGAATTGGTCATAATATATTTACAGTTTTATACGCCATAATTTTTATCGTAAGATAAATTAAAATTTAAAAAAATAAAAAAAAATAGACAAAAATTTTATGTTTTACTTACATAATACAATCCTAAAAGTTCTTTCTTTGAAATAAAACATTAATGTTCAATATAAACTAAACACAGTGGGCCTATTTCTTTTGTTTCTGTTACAAGTCCCTGAAAGTAAGCATGGTTGATATGTGGAATGTACGAAAGCAAATCTAACATGTCTTTTTTTTTCCTTAGCCACAGGTTTTGGCGCAGGGTATAAATTTGTCAGAATAAAATTGGCCTTTCTGATTTTGCTGACTTATAAAACGGAATATAGAAAGATCTCGTTAATAGTTTCCATGTTCTTCTTCTTCTTATAGTGCCGTGCACCTATAGTGCGTTGGCAAATTATCTTAAGGCCAGACGTCTGTCTTTTGCTGCATGTAAAAGATCGCCAGTGTTATTTATACCTGTCCAGTTCTTTATGTTCCTTAGCCACGACATTTGTTTGCGACCTACTCATCTCTTGTCTTCAATCTTTCCCTGGATGATTAGTTGAGGGATTGCGTATTTTTTATTCTCAGAATATGGCCGAGGTATCCAATTTTTCATACCTAGATCAAATTGAGTAGTTCTCTCTCAGTATTTGCCATTCTTAAGACTTCCTCGTTAATGTTAGCGTTGTGTAGCATTTTTATCATTACGTCATGTTTTACGGTGTTAAACGCTTGCTCCTTTTTAACATTGAGATTCTACAAAGAAATATACATAAATATGATGATCCATTATTATGCACGTGTGTATTGAATACGTACATCCATAAAAAAAATTTATAGAGCTGTTTTGTTATGCTGAGCTTTGACAACGGTAGATTTTGTGCGTAATCAAATTCCACAAGAATACCACTATCATATGTTGCCTTTCTCAAGTAATCATTTTTTAACTTGAAATATGCCTCGAGTTTATTTTTATGGAGATTGTAATCAACACATTCATGGCATTCATCATTTCGGTTCTTTTATAGTTTGATTTCACATTCACGACAATAATCATATGTGTCAGTTTTCAGTTTTTTGAACGTAAAATTAGTTTCTCTGAAAAACTTTAACCAACTTTTTGTTCTAGGTGTTTTATGTCGTGCTAAAACCTAGGTTTTTCTGAGTATTTTATAACTTGCTTTACGTGGAATACATTTTAAATGTTCTAAAGGGATAAAATAAACATCTAAAATTTTTCTTTGGTTTCCGTGTTTTCTACGTATTTCATCAAGTGACGTTTTCTCAACAATTTTTTTTGTAATATTTTTACATGCTTCATTTCTACTTGATATAAGTCAACAAAAAAGAAACGGCACACATGCACATCACAACCAGAAGTTTTAAGCTTGTATTTCCAGTAATACTGTATAAAATAGGGATTTTTTATCTTTCTATACATTTCTGGAGACTCCCCTAATGCCATACAACCTGCTAGAAGAGTGTCTTGTTCTTTTTTTAAACCATTATCATAAAAAGAGTCAAATAAACACTTTTATTCTTCTGAAGTTATTTTTGTAAAACATCTTTCTACACAACACTACGGACAACAGAAAATACCTTACTCTGTACAGTTTTTCCCGTAAATTTTGACACATACTCCTGTCCACTCTGTCTGTTAGATTTTGCCATGTTTTCCTTCTAATGGTCTTTCTGAACAATTTTCATTTTGGCACCATTTCTTTAGGTGTCGTCTTCTTAGCGAAGATTGGCGGTGACCTCTGCAAAGTCTTCCCTATTTTGGGCTTTTCTTATTAAACTTTGAATCTAATCCTGTCCAATCTTTGATGTTGCGCAGCCAGGTCATTTGTCGTCTACCCGGGCCGCGTCTGCCTTCTATTTTCCCTTCTATAATAAGCTGAAGGAAGTTGTATCTGTCGTGTCTAAATATGTGTCCAAGATAAGACGTTTTTCGTTTCTTGACAATTTCTATGAGTTCACGTTCTCTATTCATACGCCTTAAAACTTCTTCATTTCTAACGCGGTCGGTGCATGGAATTTTCAGCATACGACGAAATACCCACATCTCAAGACTCTCTAAACGTCGTAACGACCTGACTGTTAACGTCCAAGCTTCCACGCCGTGTAATACACTATATACATAACACTTTATCATGCGGTATCGTAGGGACAAATCAAGATTACGGGTAGTGAGTAACTGTCGCATCATGAAGAATGTGTTTCTTGCCTGTTCTATTCTACATTTAACCTCTTGTTCTTGGTCTAAGGTTTTATGTACCCAACAGCCTAGATACTTAAACTTTTTCACTTGTTCAACTAGATTCTTGTTGACTAGTATGTTTATAACTGGTGTGTTTTTTTTTAAATTACCATTGTTTTGGTTTTTTTTACATTCACCTTAAGGCCGTATAGCTCTCCTTCTCGCACTACTTTGTTTAACAGAATTTTATTTCTTCTTCACTGCCAGCAATCAGTACTGTATCATCGGCATACCTGATATTGTTCACGATTTTTTCATTGACTTTTATTCCTTCTTGTGCTTCATCTAGAGCATGTGCAAAGATGTTCTCTGAGTACAAGTTGAATAAGAATGGTGATAGTATACAACCTTGTGTAACTCCTCTTTGGATGTTTATGGTTTCAGTATCACCCAATTCAGTTCTGACAGAGGCGTTTTGGTTCCAGTAGAGTTCACGTATTGTATTAATGTTGCTTGGATCCAGATTCTTTTTTTGCAAGTATCCTATTAGCTGATCGTGTTTGACTTTGTCAAAAGCTTTTTTATAATCTATAAAGTACAAGTAGACATCTTTTTGTTGATCCCGACACTTTTGCATGAGAACAATTTGGCACCATTTGACACCGCGTTATCAAAAATAGCGTTATAACTAGCCATTGCTTTAAAATACATTTAAACTTACAGTTTAAAATATAACATAACCTCAATCACGTTGTCAGAAATTCACCAAAACAGAATTGATTTAGAAGCACAAAACACTTTACTAAAAAAAGTGTTGTACCAACGTAAAAAACTGTAATAACGTAAAAAAAATTGGTAGACTGACAGAGAGCAACATAAAGAGTTCAATTCTGTGTTCTCTGGAAGAAGGGCCCAAAGACTTATAGACCCCTATTCTAGCCACCGCTTCAATTAATAAACTAATAGTTTTTGGTTAATTCCCTCATAATTGATGGCAACTTTGTACCCTGCTACTTTTTTACCCTTACTTCATTTAGCCACAGTATTGTATTTGAGAAATATTTTACAATTATTTCATACAATAAATTTATAACAAATGTTTTGTATCTCGACTCTCACATTTTAACACATAAATAATCCTTATTTAATGCCTTAATTTTACCGAATCCCTCGCTTCACCTACAAAGTATCGTATTTCCTATTCTTAAGGTAAAACACGTGTGCAAACAAGGTCTCCCATCATACTGAAATAAAGTAATCGATTTATTTTGTCTCTTTGTTGATTTTTCCTTTTCGAAATAAATTTCTGCTGGTTTTTGTCGATAAAACAACAGAAACTTAAGCTCTAGAGCTTACGAATAGAGTAATTTAGAGAATAAAACATATTTTCTCCAATTATGTACACGACTTGAAAAACATTTTATGCTCGAAACGCTTAGACATGTACAGGTTTATTTAAAGGTTATGATTATTATTATGCTCACAGAGAAATAAGGACTAGGATCTAATATCTTAGGAAAGACGTTAAAAATAAAAATTGTTGATTTGAATGATGAATGAATTATGTTGATATTGAAAATAAAATAGTACATTGGAAAAGACGTTAGGATCCCGCAGTGTAAGACAATTGATTGACAAATACATCCACAAATTTCAAATGAAGACGTCCATTGTATTCAAAACACTTTTCGAGAAGTGTCGTATTGTCTGGAAGTGTTCTGTTGTACGCTAAATCACGCATTTTTAATTGACTGGTAACTGTCAAACTTATTTGATAGTTTTTTGGTAATTATTTTGGTAAGCAGTTTGTAAGGACGTGATAACAGGCTTATTGGTCTGTAATTTTTGAGTTTTTGTTTGTCTCCTTTCTTGTGTAGTGATAGTAATGGCGTATTTTGCCAATACTTTGGAATAGTATCCCTAAAGAGGCACTTAATCAGTGTCATTCATATGACAGCAAAAATCAAAGTTGATAATGAGCTAACCGAAGAAATTGAGATTCGTCGAGGTGTGCGTCAGGGTTGTGTGCTTTCTCCACTATTATTCAATATACATATATATTATATATGTATATATATATATATATATATATATATATATGTATATATATATATATTTATATATATATATATATATATATATATATATATATATATATATATATATATATATATTTTTATATATATATATATATATATAATATATATATTGAGCGAAAAAGTTATAGAACTGAAACGAGAAGCTGCTACGTTTGGTCTATATATAAATGAAAGCAAAACAAAATATATGGAGTGCACAAAATCGAATGAACATGAGAATCTGAAGGTAGACAACCATACCTACAAATATGCCTCCACTTTCCCCTACCTAGGCTCAATAATAAATGACAACAACAACATCAGTCAAGAAATACAAGCACGGATTCTTAGCGGTAATAAGTGCTTTTATGCATACAAAGACTTAATGAAAAGTAAGTTACTGAATCGTGAGTCTAAGCTGAGAATCTACAAAACAGTAATTAGACCAGTGGTCACATATGGATGTGAAACGTGGACCCTCTCAACCACTGATGAAAATCAACTGAGAATATTTGAGCGCAAAATACTAAGGAAGATATTTGGACCAACCCAATGCAGCGATAGTTCGTGGAGAATTAAAATGAACCACGAGCTGGATGAACTAATGCAGAGCGCAGATATTGTCAGATTTGTAAAATCACAAAGACTAAACTGGCTTGGTCACCTAGAAAGAATGCCAGATAATCGAGCTGTAAAAGTAATCCAGAGATGGAAGCCCCAAGGAAACAGAACAAGAGGAAGGCCCCGTAAAGGATGGATAGACGACGTAGAGAGGGATCTTAAAACCATGAACATCAGGCAGTGGCGAAGGAAAGTATCCGACAGGGCAGAATGGAAGAACATTGTTAAGCAGGCCAAGACTCACAAAGGGTTGTAGCGCCATTAGAAGAAGAAGAAGATATATATATATTTCTTTCTCCCCTTCCTTTAACCCTAATAGGGTGTCGGATTATATATATATATATATATATATATATATATATATATATATATATATATATATATATATATATATAGCGAAACAATATGTTAGGAAGCGCTCCTAGAGAAAAAAATTGATAAGAACATTAACGGAGAGTTAATTAACAATATACGATACGATGATGACATGCTAATAGTAACAGATAACCTAGCAAATTTACAGTTTTTGATCGAAAACATAAACACCCATTCCAAAAAGTATGGTCTAAAACTGAACATCAAAAAGAGTAAATTCATGATTGTAACAAAGAAGCTATACACCGATGTGAATTTAACCATAAATAATCAGCCAGTTGAGAGAGTTACGTCCTACAAATATTTAGGGGTTTGCTTCACTGATACTAATGACCAGACAAGAGAAATCAAAAGGCGAATAGAGATAGCGAGACAATCGTTTGTCAAAATGAAAAAGTTCCTATGCAGTTGGGACATAAATATAAACTTAAGAACGAGAATGTTAAAGTGCTATGTTTTCTCCGTTCTGCTGTATGGCATGGAAGCCTGGGCACTGAAAAAGATAAACATCAAAAACATTGAGGCATTCGAGATGTGGTGTTACAGGAGAATGTGGAAAACACCAAGGACAGAAATAATAACAAATCAAGATGTTCTGCTGAAGATGGGGAAGGAATGCGAAGTCATAAAAACCATACAAACTAAAAAACTGGAAGATCTGGGCCACATAATGAGAGGAGAAAAGTACTCTCTGCTTAGACTTATAATCCAAGGAAAAATCTCGGGAAAGAGAAATGTGGGACGTAGGAGGATTTCCTGGTTGCGAAATTTAAGGGAGTGGTATGGGTGCAGTTCAATACAGTTGTTAAGAGCTACAGCCAACAAAGTAAAGATTGCTGTGATGGTAGCCAACCTCCGATAGGAGACAGTACTGCAAGAAGAAGTCAAATACTCTCCACCTAGCGCTTAATATACCAAAAGCATTCGGTTCCACTCTGCAAGCTCTAGATAATCTATAATTTAAAATCTTACTAGCCTCATTACCTGCAATATTTGGTCTACTGTAAGGTCGAAGAAGGTAAGATTTTAAAGGAAGGTTTTCTTCTTCTTTCTCTTTCCAGAGGAAACCCTGGAAGGTTTACCACCACTAATGCTAATTTTTGTCCGCCTTCCATTAATGCCCTACCCTCAGGAATTCTGTCCTAAAACCGTCAGGGTCCGAAGGCGTCCCCTCTCTGTATCAACAGATCGGGTCGGGTGCAGCATTTCTGTGATTCTCTGTCTAAGTTGAGCGACTTCGTTGGTGTATTCCATTTTGCCAGTGGGTTCTAATTGAACAGTAGTAAAGTAGTAAGTATATACTGATTCAAATGGAAAGTAGTGGTAACGATTGTAGTGCTGTAGGTGTGGGGACTGCTGCTAAAAAAAAAGAAAAACGAGCCGTGTTCGTGACGCTATAAAACTTCTAAGGGCCACGACTCATGAGGTTGGGCCAGACTGCAAGTGCCATCATTTTTGTTGTTTTAAAAACGTCAATGGAGCCGAACGGCGACGTATTTTGACTCAGTTCAATGAACTTACTAACTAAGACGACCAGAATCGGTATTTAGGTATCCTGATAACCGTTTTCCCAGTTATGCATCGACGAATTGGAGTTCGTACAGGTACACCTACTCTTGCTTCTTATTTTTATCGTGTTAGAAGGGGCCCGGATGGAGACTTTCGTGATGGTCACTACTATGGTCAAAGTGACAGAATTTACTGGCTCCTTAAAAGGAAAAAATCGCATTATTCCCGAAAAAAACTTATCTCCCTGAAGAGCTCAACATAAGTTACATACTTGTGTTGTACATGTACTATGAAAAAAGTCATGATAATAAATTTTTGGAACAAAGTTTAATATTGCATTCGGTTTTCCTAAGAAAGACACCGGTAGCTACTGTGACACTATCGCTAAAGCGGAAATATCTCTTCTTTCCGAAAATTAGATGCCAGCAGTGATGAATATAAAACCCAAATTTTATTACAAGAAAAAAGCAACGAGAAACAACTTCATAACCTCTAATGTGACCTTAAACGAAGTTTACTATAAACGTGTAACGATGAGTCCAAGCCATCACCGTTAAACCAGCGTGCGCGCGAACCAACCCATGAAGTAGGAATGTATCGACAGTAGAAAGGGCAAAACTAATTACCAAGCTCCGCTATATAAACCGCAACATTTCCTCATAGAGGAGAATCGACAGGTGTTGACTGAAGGTTCTCTTCTTCCCTACCCCGGCTTGTGGACGTGTTGAGTTCACAAGTTGTTTCGTCCCATACCGCCGTTACCCGAAGAGCGTGTTGAGCTCTTCACTACCCGTACTCTGAAGCAGTCGTGTTGAGACTGTCGAGAAGTGTCCTATTAACCCGAATCACTTAAGATGTCAAACTTAATTTGAATAAATAGGCCAGGTACTGAGAAGACTAAACCAAATTGTAAATATGTACATAAGATTTTTGTCAATTTAATTTAAGGAAGACAATAAAGTTTTATTTTTATTTTGAACTCTGTCTCTGACTGTCTAAAAGCTACCTGGATAGTGACTCCCATGAGAGGACATCACAAACGGCAACTTAATTTTATAAGCTTTAATGTACATGTATTGGCCGATTTTACCTCTGTGTTCTATACTTATGACTAGCGGTACAGAGAACATTCCTATTTCTCATTTGGTTCACATACAGATTTGCTCTAGTAATGTTTTCCTTGCTGATGATCATTAGCTTGGTTTTGCTTGTGTTTATATCCAGTCCATATCTTCTACTTGTTTCCGTTAGTTTGTTCATTCATACAAAAATAAAACATATCTACGATTATCATGAATCAGAGCTATTTCTCGTGTTATATTAAATTGCGTTGAAAATTCATATTTTAACTGCAGTTATACACAACATTGTATTTTATGACACACTAATGGTCAATAAATTGAAAATAGCCCATTGCGCTCTACCTTTTACTAACACAAGTTCACCTTACTGTATACTAATTTTACAATACATCATATATTAGATATTAGATGCTTCAACGAAAACATTTAAACACTTAAAATCATCTACGTTCTTTACTTCTTATTTTTAATATAAGTCGACCCAAAATTTATTACCTCTGCTTGAGCTCATTTCATTTTACAAGTAATAAACCATTTGACAAGCCAGAAAATATTTTATTTTAAACTAGGCCAACGGGGTGTTGAGGATGTGAACGTAACCGTTTTATTTTGAAAAATACAAGCTTCGTAAAGTCTGAAAACATTGGCTTCCGGAATGGCTTCCCATTCTACTTTCAGGAAAAGAATGTGCAAAAATATTAGCAGTTTTTCCGTTGTACATGTAAGTAGAAATGTTGATGGGAAACAATGATTGAACCCCGGGTACGAAACAAACAAATAATATTTTTATCGGAAGTTGTTATTTTCTTGAATGCTTTTATGTGAAAAATGATTCTTTGAAATGAATAATTGATATGTAGCGACATAAAAGACATAAAGTATTCCAAAATCACGTAATAAATAAGAAAATATATATCACTAAATATGATTTCTGTTTATTTAGTTACTCAAAAGCTACTAAGCTACTTATTTTGTTTTTGATGATTAAAAATAATATTCTGTTTCTGGTTTATATTTTTTTATCTGTCTTACTAATCTAAACAAAACTTTAAAATGGTACTGTTACACAGAATTTTTTAATCAAAAAGCAAGTGATTGATAGTTATTTATTGTACAAGACGATAAAATTGTACTTTATCTTCGAGAGCGTTTTTTAGCGTCGAGACGTCAGTCGAGACGCTAATTATGCTCAAAAAGATAATGCGCTTTTATCGTCGTATGCAATACAACATTTTTTTCTGTAGCAAGACTTCAAGTTTAGGTGAAAAATAGAATTTCAAAGAGAATTGTAATTTTTAGCACAAAAATCGCAATTGTGTTGCTCCGTTGCTAGGGATATGAATTACCCTGTCAACAAATGTTAAACAAATGTTACGTTTTGGTTTTTGCGGAGGATATTGTTGCGTTTTGTGTACAAAGTGAATAAATACGAAATGGACGGAAAAGAATTGACACAACAAAAGGAAAACCTGCCATCAGATGTAGAAAATGCAACGTTGGAAGCAGAAAGTTTATTGTTGCCACAAAAATCTAGGATGATGTATGAGAAAGAATACCAGTCTTTTAAAAAGTGGAAAAGCATTAAGAATATCAATGGCGTGAGTGAAAAAATACTTCTGGCGTATTTTTCTGAAAAGTCGAAGAAAGCGATGCCATCGTCATTATGGTCGTATTATTCGATGCTGAAGCGTACGTTGTTGGTGAATGATGAAAATTGTGACATTTCTAAATTCAGCAAGTTAACCACCTTACTAAAAAACTTGAGTGGAGGATACAAAGCTAAAAAGTCCAAAATCCTGGAGTCAGATGACATTATTAAATTTCTGATAGAAGCTCCTGATGACGTCTATTTGTTGATGAAGGTTATTGCTATTTTTGGTGTGCATATGTGCATGAATTGTACAAGTTAGAAGTGTTTAACGTGGACGACAGAAAATCGGTAATAATCGTTTTATTATCTGATACTAAAACCAAGCAGGAAAGGTCGTTTTATATTACTGACAAGTAAAGTGGACTGAGTTTCTTGGAAATTGTGAGAAAGTATATTGCCTTTCGTCTCAAAAACGTACCTCACAGTAAGTTTTTTGTAAATTACCGACAGCAAAAGTGCACTACTCAACCGGTGGGGACTAACATATATAACTATATACACATATAACTATAACACACATAACACATATAACACATAACAATATAACACATATAACTATATATAATATCTCCAAGAAGATTGCAGATTTTTTGAAACTTGAAAATTCAGAAATGTACAAGGGGCATTGTTTCCGTCGTTCTTCAGCTACTATGTTCGCAAATTCTGGAGCTGATCTAGTAAAAGTTAAACGTTTAGGTGGATGGAAATCGTCATATATTGCAGAATCTTACATTAAAGAGTCAATAAGCAATAAGATTGCTGTATCCAAGTGTATACTTGGCAGACCAGAAAATCAATCCAGTACCTCGAATCAAGTGTTTAAGCAAACGAGTACAAGTAGTGATGCCCCAAAAATAGATATTTTTAATAATGTTAATTGTAAAATTTCAGTGGTTTTTAATCATTAATGTGTTTGAATTTGTAAATTTTATTGAATAAAAAAAAGTTAAAACATTTTATCTACTCTTGCTGTTAAAGTGTCACTTTATCTACACTTGCGGTTAAATTGATACTTTATCTACTCAAAACAGTTGTTATAGCTATGGAACTTTAACATTAGCTATGGGAAAAAAAATAATAACTTAAAAAAAAACTAAAAAATAATGTATCGCTTTATATATCATTTTCATGGCTTTTATCTTTATGCGGGGTCAATGTGGATTCACTTCACAAACGACTTGCCTAACCACGCTCATCAAGTCTGATTCCAGGATCTTATAACGATATTATCTGGTTCAACGGATTTATTTTTCTTTATTTTTAAAAAGCTTCATCAACTTTTCCTTCCCGTTATTTGTCTAACCATTTTTTTATCAAATTCTTTATTTTTCAATGGTCAAGTATCGACGACTTAATCAGAAAAACCCGTAAGTCCACTTTTTCGCTAATTGGACATTTTGGTGCCATCTGTAGAAAAAAAAATAATGTACACTCTGGTAAAATCCCGTAAATCCGCAAAAATTCTTTGAACAGTTACTGTAATAATATCTTTCCCCGTAAGTCCATGCCTATTAAAAACCAAAACGTAAAACCCGTATCTCCACCAATGGTTACGACGAGGTTATGTAAACAAAGCAGCGTGCTGCGAGGTCCACTCGTTTTATCGATTGTTGTAAATTATATTATAGTTTAAGTGTTGGAAGAGCCACAATATGGAAGGCAAGTATAGAAACAATTTACCTTTCTGTTTGAAAAACTTTGGCTTCAGTTTATTTTATAGCAATTCCCTATTTTAAGTTGATATTGGACTTACTGGTTTTTCTTTGCGGAACAAATAATAAATAATAATATTAGAGATAGTTACGTGTTTTTCGTACTAATGATCTCAGTGGCTAAAGAACATTATTAATTATTATTTACACCCTCACACACACATTCACTGTTTTAATGTTATTGAAATTTAATTAATTATACCAGTGATTCTCAACCTTTTTTTAGTCATGGCACACTTTCAATCATTTTAATATTTGGCGTCACAAAACGAAGTTTAAAAGCTGTTTAGTTAACTATAATAACAGTGTCCAAAATGACATTATGGCTATTTTTGAACATTTCTAAAATTTGACGGCACATTTTAATAACTTCGCCACACACAAAAGTGCCATTATTAATATTATTTTTTTATTTGGTCACAGAAAGAAAAATGGAAAGCGGTTTGTGCTTCTTCAACAGCAGAAGTCAGAAAATTATGTCACTTTTAAGTTCTCGTACTCAGGATAAGGTGGAGTCAACAGGCACTGATAACAAATTACTTCTCTTAGATATTCCTGAAGTTACCTACGGAATATATGAATCAATTTTAAAAGAAGACGAAAGTACCGAGAATATTAAATTAAGCTGCAGTACGTCAAGCAATAACGCTATTTCTCAAAATGAAACGGAAGTCAGTATTTCCATAAATGGCAGAAATCCTAATCAATCTGAGGCGTCCAACGTAGAAAATTATGAAGATATTTGTTCACTTGCTAATTTGGAAGATAATCCCTTGTTTCATGTCGAAATAGACGATCATAATATCATTAGTACGGTAGGCCACACTATGGAGCTAGACGAAGAGTTATTGGCAGCAGCAACCAGTCAAATTGATAGTTTTATGATGATTACTGAAAACGAAGATGATATACCGGTATTAGAAAGCAATAATAGAGTAAATGAAATGCCTGCGATTGATACTGATACTGAAATAACTAATTTAGTAAAACCCGATGAAAATCGTCATGAGGAAAATACGTTAACTTCAATGGAGAACAAAACTGACAAAACATCTAGAGAAGTTCTTAATACTCCAATGTTACGTAACCCAAATCAAAATAGCGTAGGTGATCCAGATTTTACTCCTGAATTAAATGCTGCTAATACAAGTAGTGACAACAACTCAAATAAAGCTGTTGAAAGAAAACGAAAGAAAAGGCAGTTTGTTAATACCGACGACTGGTCTGAAAATAAAAGAAAACAAAGACGAGAAAGGGGAAAAGAGTATACCGGGCGTAAACTGATTGAAGGAAAGTGGAAATATGATATAAAGAGAGAAGCCAAAAAAATGAAAGAACCATGTAACTGTAAAGCATCTCTAAAGGGTAAATCACTAAAATGCAGAATGTTTTCAGAAGAAGAAAGAAAACAAATATTTAATGCCTTTTGGTCAGATATGGGATGGAAGGAAAGAAAAATTTATGTGTCACTTTTGATTGATTCTAAAGCACCTCAAAGAAACAGAAATAGAACTACAGAGTGTAAATCAAGAAGAAATGAGACATTGGTTTATTATCTAAAAATTAATGAAGAAAGACAAAGAGTATGTAAACAAATGTTTTTAAACACTCATTGTGTGAAAGAAAATATGATTTTAGACTGGTTAAAGAATTCGAAGGTAAAAGTAAAAAATGTTGAAAAGGCTGTGATTAAAACAAATCGGTACAAAAATATGAAACAGGAACTAAAACAGTTTTTCAATAAACTGCCAAAGGTTGAATCTCATTATTGTCGGGCATCATCGTCCAAATTATACCTAGAGCCTAACTGGCATTCAAAATTCTCACTGTATAGCTTCTACAAGGATTGGTGTAACCAGCATAATCAGTCATTTCTGTCAATTGCCTCATTTACACACGTTTTTGAAGAAATGAATCTTTCTCTTTTTCGAACGAAAAAGGACGAATGCGACAAATGCGTGGCCCATAAAACAGGAAATTTAACTGATGATGAATTTAATTTGCACCAGACAAAAAAGGAAGAAGCAAGAACTGAAAAATCCACAGACAAAGAATCTGACAATAAGGTATACTGCATGGATTTACAATCTGTTTTGTTATCACCCAAGTCAAACGTCTCATCGCTGTATTTTAAAACCAAACTTATTGTACACAATTTTACGTTTTTTGATTTAAAAACTAGTAATGGATATTGCTATATCTGGCACGAATCTGCAGGTGGTGTTACTGCAAGTGACTATGCTTCTATCATTTGTCAGTTTATAGTTGATCATGTAAAAGTTGATAATATGAAAACTGATCAAAAGCTTATAATTTACAGCGATGGTTGCACGTCGCAAAACAGAAATTCTATATTAGCTAATGCTCTACTTAATCTCTCTATAACTTTAAACATAAATATTGAGCAAAAGTTTTTAGAGAAAGGCCATACCCAAATGGAGGCAGACTCGATACACTCCACTATAGAAAGACAGATTCGGACGACCAACATAAATGTACCAGCCGATTATGTTAGAATTTGTATGAAGGCGCGACAAAAACCAAAACCCTACAAAGTCTACTATTTAGAATACAGTTTCTTCAAAGATTTTCGTAAAATTCAATTTATGACTTCCTTGCGACCGGGTAAAAAAATTGGTGACCCTCTGGTAACAGAGATTCGTGCATTACGATACACCCCTGATGGCTCTGTTTTTTATAAAGTTAGACACCCAGACACTTTTGTTGAACTTAATTTCAGTCGTGTGTCCAAAAAGAAACGTATTGAGACAGCTTGTCTACTAAACAATCTCCCCAATTTGTATGATTCACCAAGACCAATAAAAAGAGAAAAATATCTTCACTTGCAATCCCTTAAAAAGAGTCTTGAAAGTGATTATCACTGTTTTTATGACAATTTGCCCTTCAACTAAAATGGTTTATTTTTACGTACCTGCTGTATTTTCTACATTTTGTACTGTCTGCAAATAGTTTAAAATAAACAGATTTGAAAGTAAATTTATTTTGTTTTTTTTTTGAACTTGTATCAAGCAATAGTAAAACACGTATGTCCAAGTTTTTTAAGAAAAAATGTTGGAAAAACACGTAAGTCCCTTAAAACTAAAGAAAACTTGTTTTGTGCTAAATAATTTTTATAAGTTGTGAAAGAGAGTTTAAAAACAGTTGTACACAGGTCTGGGCATAATTGAATAAATATTTAATTTTTTATAGCGTTTTTTAGCGCTCCTATACAATTTTACTTACGGGACTTACGGCCTTTTCAGATTAAGGCGACGGTATCGTTTTGAGATATATTTTTCGAGAAATTTTGTTCACACATTTTACTAAATATTATACACACTAGAAATACTCTGAACTTTTTCATTTTTAACACCCTTTATATGTCAAATTATCTAGTTTAAAACATAAAGCTCTTATAAACTTTTATTTATAACACTTTCGTCTACTGTCTGATTTGTGCTTTTACCTGTATGATTTATAAAGCCTGTCACTTTCGGTCAAAATCGTGCAGCAGCAAAATCTATTTTCCTTGTTCAATTTTGAATTCTCCATTGTGATTTATGATGCCATATTTTGTTGCAGGATTGCGAAATGTATCGATACAGAATTAAATTTAATAAAGATATGATGGATGAAACCATGTAGGGAGACTCGAAAAGGCAGTAGGTTATGTCGTTTAAAGGTCAAAAGAAAAATTGGAATAAGAACTGACGTCGTCACCTGTGGCTAAGTGTTTAAGGAGAAGAAAAATTAGTAAATTTGTCTTGTGGCATATTTTTAACATATGACGGGTTTGTTTGTTAAAGTTAAATATATTTGCAAACAAAAATATTGCACATTTTTGTTTTAAAAATACTTTTTTGTTATATGAATGTTATTCATTTTTTTATATAATATATTTTTAAATAAAACCGATTCATGTAAAGTGTTTTATGAGTTACTGCAAAATAAACCAAATTTTTATATCAATTTAGTATTCAGTATCGATTCCCCTAGCTACTACAATGGTCTCTATCCTCATGGACATGCTCCTTCGAAATTCTTGAATGGTTGCTTACAGAATTTAAACAAATTCTTCCTGTAATACATTTAGGGGTTGAATTTCATTATTACACAAGATAAGAGACTAAGATTTTTTACGAGGTTTGCAACAGAAATTATTGGCTACTACATAACGGGAAATGAGGCACTAGATTGAGAAATTTTACACAGAATACAAGAGGGTAAGTTTAACAGGAAAGCGAGCGAATGAGCGAGGTACTTTATATATAAAAAATCGGCGAAGGGCTGAAAGTAAAGATATACAAAAGTGTAGTGAGACCTGCGTTGGTGTAAATTTCGATTGTGAGTTTTGAGCTACAAATATAAGGCATTTGAATTATACTCAAAACCGCTTAATTTAGACTTTCACATTACCTACGAAAAATCTCACGTCACAGGAAATGGTTCCACGAATATGGTACTATACTGTACTTACTACTTTTGTTAATATAGTACTATATTTACTAAGTAAATATAGTACTATATTAACAAAAAAAACAAGACAACCGTCCTTTTGGTATGATTTTATTAGGAAAAGAACCTTCTAATCAGAACTTCACATTATAAAAAATAATATAAAACTTAAATTAAAAAGCAGTTAATTATCTTCGGAACATGAGGAATTGTCTTCGTTAACAAAAACTTTATTTTTGGTTTTTTTTTATTTTTTTACTTATAGAAGGAATAGTAAATAAAAGGTGCCCATTCTAGCAATTCCATTACGTTTATTGGTATATCATCATTTATTTGGCCCAATATCTTTGATAGACCATCGAGAGAACTTCTTATTTTCCTTTTAAAATTGATAGTTTTTTAAATTTTCCTAAGAAAACGTTGTTTTATAAAACATATTTTTTGACTTTCAATTGCACAATTTTAGAAGATAGAAAGGGTTCATTGTCTGTGTTCCGTTTCCTTTTAATAAACGGACTTGTCGATTCTTTACCCATTTTTTCAAAGTTAAGAGGTCACTTATTTTCAGCTCATAAACAATAAGCGGTTTTAAAGAACTGCAGGTTCTTATAATCTGGCCTATTCATGGGGTAGAGAAAAACTCATAGTAGACAGTCTTTTCTTCTTCTTCTTCCTCTCAGTCAGTTCATGTATTGTGTCTGCTTCGTTGTATGTATGCTTCTTGAGTAAATATTTATAATGAATTCTAACTACTAAAGTGTTATGGACAGCTCACATATACATACAAAATAAAAAAAATTCGGCTTTGATCAGAGCAGTTATCTGACCAAAATGTTGCTATGTATGGAAGCTATCTCGTTGCCACCCCTTTTTGCAATATATTCGTTCCACATAAAAAATGAACCTTGGGCAGTACTATCACTAAAGACATTAAAACTAAATGTCCATACCTGCTTCAAATAAAATGATTTTGCATTAGTTCACATAGGTGTGGGGAGCCATTTTTGCAAATCCATCATTTCTATGACTTGTTTCAAATATTGCTTGCATCTTATCTTATGCTTGTATCTGTTTTCTGCGCCATTCAAATGATCCGCGTTTTTCTTTAAAATATCTTTAAATCCATGAAGATCTGTTTCTTTTTGCTTATTTTTAAAACTGTCACAAGTATCACATGTATCAATGTTAGGCGACTTGAAATGAAAGTTGAACTCGGTAGAAAAAATTTCCCGGTACATACTTCTCTTTACGGCAAGTTCTTTTGCATACTCCTCATTATTCCACTCTAAATATAATTTGTACATTATTCTTACGTTTAGTTCTGGACTTAAATATTTTCTTCCAGACCTATTGCGACAATAATGACTTAATTTTTTGAAAACAATTTATGTGTACCAGAATCAATTGTTTTGCATCTTTTGGAATTTGGTAGTTAGGTGCATTGTGACTGATTACCAACCCAGCCACATCATTAATTTTCTTTTTTTATTGAATTTTTAACTATTTTCCCAAAGATGGCAAGTGTAGTTAAAAAAAATGACCTTGTTTTATTTAGATCCGTTTTTAGAGGAGAGTGCAAGTGACGAATGCTGTCTTCAGTCCTTTTCATTGTCATTTCTTGGCCGTCTCCTACTAACAGTACCCACATTAACTGCTTGTGCAATAAATTGCCTTCTATAGTCCCAATCTGTCTGGCTACGTAGTACATTCAAACCTATATAATCTATTGTATGAGGTACCTACTTCTTCAGCTTTTTTCAATTTATTTTTAAAACCTACATATTCTCCCTAATCGTCTCTTTTCTTTTGTAACCTTACGTTTACAAGTTGAAGGCTTCTCTTTCTAGTTTTTTCTCTTTTCAACTGCTTCTGTTTTATCTCCCTTTTTCACTTAAATACTGTTATTTCGATTCAGTTTTTTAAAAAGCATCTTTCTGCAATCATGTTCTTGAACACAGGTAATGGATGTATTTTCCCCATAACTATCACTGACACTGCTATAATCTGGTTCATATGTCATGTCATCCACAGAGTGTCAGAATATCTACTATAAGAAAGTTCATTAAATATGTTTTCACTCACAATTTCTTCACCCATTGAAAAATAATTATTAGCAACTTCAAAATATCTACTACAAGAAGGTTTAGCAAATATGTTTTCACACTCAGTTTTCCCATACATGGAGAAATTTTCATTGGCAACATCGTTAAATATGACAGGCTTTTACTGACAGTAGGTTCTATGGTTTTCATAAACAGAAACATGGTTTTGTTTATTAGATGAATCAAATTCTGGCACATAAGTAAAGTGAACATCAGAAATCCTAAAAAATAACAATGCTTCAATTATTGCGATACTCCTTAAATGGTTTTATTAAAAATTAAACTTTTGTTTTTAAGCATGGAAAAGTAGGTTAAACTGTGTAAGATATTACACTTCACAACAATGGTATACCTACTTTAAGTTAGTAATGTATAGAAAGGGTAGGTCCAAAATTTTATAGATTTTCACAGTTGACAGAAATAAGTTCACTTACCTTCATTGTGTTCTTGTAAACACATTTTTACCATCAATTTTTACACAGCTGATAAGCGGTTGTCCATAGAGATTGGACTATCGTCTTTTTAAGAATCAGTGTGCCATTCAAAAAAGACCGATGTACCACATAGGGCTTTTTGTAACAAATATGATTGTAGACATCTGACTTGCAATTTTAGTAATATTACCTGTACAACCATCTATAAAGCACTATTCGAAAGATAATATCTTTAAGTATATTATTATAGATATAATGGCTATACACCCAGTGTGGGGTTAAACCGCAAATGCTTTCTAGATCCTATTTCTTAAGTGGATCAGTCTTTTTTGTTTATCTTATCTTCTTGACAATATCTGTCCATTTTTTCCTGTCTCTAGTTTTTCCTCTCCATTCTCTGACTCCTGCCCTTTGGAGTTCTTCTTCAACTTCTTGCAGCCACTTTGATCTCGGTCTTTCCGTTCTCTTTCTTCCTCCTGGATTCCATTCTATCATTGCGTATGTCACTGCCTCATCGCCTGCTCGCCAAATGTGACCTAACCATCTAACTCTGCATTGCCTTATTTTAGTTACGATGTCTTCCTTCAGTTCTTCCTTAATTTCTGCATTTGTTCTGCTTCTATATTCATTTTGCTCTATTCTGATCGGTCCTAGTATGGTTCTCATAATCTTTCTCTCTACTATTCTTAAGTCTTCTTCATCTTTTTTAACCATCGTCATTGTTTCTCCTGCATATAATAATATTGGTTTAATTATGGTGTTATAAATGCTCATCTTACTTTTTTTAGAAGTATATTATTGGCTGCATGAAAATGGACTTCCGATCTTTCAATTCTAATGAATAGGTATACCATGGTATATTGTTTAATTAATTAAATTTAAGACTTCTACATCGAATTTGATTCTTTTGAGAGTCCAAAACTAATTTAATGACATTATATAAAAACAAGCACGGTTCTTTCATTTTACAATCCTAGTGTGACTTAAGAACTCTTATGTAACACTCACATTTGAACATTTCCATCATAAAACATTTTAATATTTCCCACTTGGAAGTTGTCTCGCTAAAACCTGCTGGATGCGAACACTGCGAACTGAAAAGTGATTACAACTTATAATGAAATCCGGAGTTTAAAATGCATGAAAACAAGTACTAAAGCTGCACATGAAATGCTCGAATTAAAATGCGGAATTCTAATTCGGCAACTATTAAGCGAAATTATACACAACTAACAGTTCCTCTAACTTTGTTGTGTTACATTCATTATAGTTGAGTGTGAGAACAAAGTAAATATTTACAACCTGTTTTTAGAATTATTATATTTATACTGAACAATTCGTACATGTTGGGAGTTGGTTTTCGAGGAAGTGTTGCATTATTTAAAATCTTTTATTCTATTGACTACATTAAGCAACTAGGAGTCTTTTTTCAAAAGGTAATGTTTGTACAGTGGTCGCCAAATATGAAGAACCAAGGACGCACATTTATGATATTTCGAGCACGCTCACCGGTAGATACAATTGGTACATAGGTTACTTATACTAAAATTCAATATCCTATACAAGAGACGTATACATTAGCAATTAAAGGCCACTAACAGGGCCGCATTCAGGATAATCTTTTCGTTTTGCCAAAAGTATTATCTTGTAAAATACGACATTTATATTTTAATTTTGCAAAAGTACAATACAAAGAACCTGTTTATTTTTAGTTGATATCCTACAATAGGAACCATTTATACAGGGCAAAAAAACAAGAAATTATTTTTTTTTATCTCAAAGACGGCCAACAAATTTTATATACATGGTGTTTCCAAAAAATATAAGTTATATTTATAATTTTTATTAATAACTCAAAATGGTTAGTTTTTTGGAATAAACATACAAAGGGATTCATAATTCGTTTGAGTTCGGCGTAAATATATGGCAGAGATCGAGATCTCTGCCATATATTTACGCCGAAGCATTTCCAGAATGCCGAAGCCAGAACAGCATTTACTAATATGAGAACCTTGCTAAGCAACAGCAGCCTTAACTTA
Source organism: Diabrotica undecimpunctata (assembly GCF_040954645.1). Taxonomy (NCBI): domain Eukaryota; kingdom Metazoa; phylum Arthropoda; class Insecta; order Coleoptera; family Chrysomelidae; genus Diabrotica; species Diabrotica undecimpunctata. The sequence goes on from NC_092804.1 coordinate 6,170,206, forward strand.
ACGCTTCGATATCGCTTTGTAAAATGTTACATTTACTCCATACCATGCTGTAGAAACCTGGACCATAAAGGCCAATGTGATGAACCGATTAGAGGCCTTTGAAATGTGGATATTTAGAAGACTATTTAAAATTCCCTGGACAGATCACACAACAAATCGTCGAAGAATGGGTAGAGAACGAGAATTGCTGCCAATAATAAAAAGCAGAAAAACTGCTTATCATCATCATCATCATCATTGGCTTTTACAACTCTTCGTGAGTTTTTGCCGCGTTTACTATTGCCTTCCATTGATTCCGATCCTGTGCTATTATTTCCCATGGCCTTACTTCCATCTTCTCCAGGTCTTCCCTGACTGCGTCTTTCCACCTTTTTCTAGGCCTTCCTGTCGATCTTCTACCATCTGGTCTTTCCCAAAACACATTGCTAATCAGTCTGTCGTCATCACTCCGTACCACGTGGCCTGCCCATCTTAGTCTATTGGCTTTTATGTATCTTACGATGTTTCCTTTCCCGAAGAGAGTCTCTATTTCATTGTTGTATCCGCTCCTCCATTCATTTGTCACGCTGTCCCTGCAAGGACCATATATAATTCGCAGGATTTTGCGTTCCCATACTAATAGAATATTGATTTCTTTCTTTCTCAATGTCCATGTTTCACTTCCATATGTCACTGCTGGTCGTATTATGGTTTTGTACATTTGGATTTTGGCACGCCTTGAGAGAAGCTTTGACCTCATTAGATGTTGAATGGCAAAGAATGATTTATTCCCCGCCAGTATTCGTATTTCAACCTCCCGTTCTCCTGTGTTTTCAGTGGTAATTGTTGCTCCTAGGTATTTGAATTCTTTGACCACCTCAAAATTATGATCGTTTATGGTAATGTTTTGTCTTATTCGCTGTCGTTCCTTTTTTGATACGACCATGTATTTAGTTTTTTCTTCGTTTATTTTCAGGCCTACGCTTAGTGTTGCTTCTTCAAAGTTCGATACTATATCCTTAACTTCCAGTGTTGTCTGTGCTACTGCATCTACATCATCTGCAAATGCGAGAATAATCTCTGCTTCTATGGCAGTTATGTCTGGTTTGACTCTGGTATAGATTTTTCGCTAGGTTAAATAGTAATGGGGACAGCGGGTCTCCCTGTCTGAGTCCGGTGCTTATGCCGAAAGCCTTTGAAATTTTGCCTCCTATTCTAATTTGTGCAAAGGAATTGTTGACACACATTCGCGCAATGATGGTCAGCTTCTTTGGTACGCCTAACTCCATCATTGCGATCTATGGAATCATATGCTTGTTTGAAATCTATGAAGATCTGGTGTACTTCTTTATTATATTCCCAATACTTTTCTAGCATTTGTCTGATAGTAAATATTTGGTCGATTGTTGATCTTCCAGGCCTAAAGCCGCATTGGTAATCGCCAATAATTTCCTCTGTATATTTCAGTAATCGTTTTAGTACAACTGAAGCTAATATCTTATATGTAGTACCGATTAGTGAGATTCCTCTGTAGTTGCCACATGTATCCTTTCTGCCTTTTTTATGTATTGGCACGATAATACAGCCACTCCATTCTTTTGGCATTATTTCTTGTTCCCAGGCTTCTTTCATTAATTGGTGTATTTTAGTTCTAAGTTCATGCCCTTCTTTTTTAATCAGTTCTGCATCAATATTGTCTAGTCCCGGGGATTTGTCATTTTTTAGGGTTTCTATCGCCGTGATAATTTCTTCCAGGCTTGGCGGGGGTACTTCTATCTCGGCCGTTTGGTACTCACAATTTGTTTTATTTCCATCCGCGTCTACCTGGACATTTAGAAGACTTTCAAAGTATTCAGCCCATCTTTCGATTATTTTATTTTCAGCTGTAATCATTTGCTCATTTTTATCTCTCACAAAGTTCGGTGTTCTTATATATGCACCTTTCTTAAATTGCCTTACTTCTTTGTAGAATTTTTTATTTTGCTTGCTTCTGTGTTCACGTTCTACTTTTTCAATTTGTTGTTGTAAATGTTGTCTCTTTTTTCTCCTTACTGTTCTTCTGGCTATGGCTCTCTCTCTATTGTATTGTTCACGCTTTTCATCCGTCGGGTTTGCTAGGTAGTCGATTCTTCTTTTGTTTGCTTCTTTTAAGGTATCCTCGCATTCTTCATCAAAATATTTATTTCTTTTTGCTTTTCTCTTCGGACCTATACACTTCTCTGCTGTTTCTGTAATGATCGTTTTAATGGAGTGCCATTTCTGGTCTATATTTTCTCTTTCATTTTCTTTTGTTTTCAACACCTGGAATCTGTTTCTCAATTCTAGTTGGTATTGTCTCTTTCCCTCTTCTTCTTCCAATTTAGACACATTCCATCTTTCGATCTTCATCTGTTTGTCTGTTGTTTGTGTTGAGATTCTAGTTCTGAGCTTGGCCTTTACTAGGAAATGGTCTGTATCACTATCTGGTCCCCGTCTAGTTCTTACGTCTATTATACTACTGGAATGCCTCCCATCAATTAATACGTGATCAATTTGGTTCCTCGTTCTTCCATCATTTGATCTCCATGTTACCTTATATATGTTTTTCCTGGCAAATTGGGTGCTTTTTCCTCTGCTGCTTCTTCGGTTGGTGCATACACTAAGAATATCGATAGATTGAACCATTTGCCCTTTATTCCTATGCTACAGACTTTATCATTAATTGCTTTGAAATCTAGTATAGCAGATTTATACCTTTCGCTTATTACAAAACCACACCTATATCTTATCTGGGACATATATTTCGAAATTCCAAGTACCAGTTCTTAAAGCTAATTATGGAAAGGAAGATAGAAGGAAAACGGGCCATCGAAAGAAAGAAATACTCATGGCTTAAAAACATAAGGGATTGGACAAATCTCGATGCCCATGCACTCTTTAGAGCTACACAAGACCAAGAGGAGTATGCCAGAATTGTCGCCAACATCCACTAATTGGATATGGCACCATAAGAAGAAGAATAATATTTATATGTCTTCGTCAGAAAAATGCCTTCGTCACAGTCACTGTCACTCGAATAATCCCTAGGATTTATGACGATAGGATAATAAATTTCCAAATATAGCTAAGTTTGTATTTCTCTTTTAAAATATTCATCTTCTATTTTTATAACATGATTGCACCGTTTTTTCCATTCTTTAACACCGATTTTATTAAATTCTTCTTCTGCTAGTTTTCTTACGTCCTTGTGACATTCCTTTGACTGACATTATTCATAACCCTTACCCAAATTAATTCGATTGGGTTCAAGTCTGGGTGATACGAGGGTAACCGTAAAGCGGTGTGGCCGTATTTTTGGCACAATACAATTACTTTTAGCTCCCGCACCAAAAATAAAGCACTCCATTGGCATAAGGAGCTCTGGCGGGTGGTGCTCCTCAATTGCCGCGAGTTGTATCAATGTGATTGGTAGAGCGTGTCCCTAACTAACCAAAAGACAACAAGTAATCAAGCTCCTCAGAAGTAATTTCCTAAAAATCTTTAACTCCTTTTGTAGAGATGAAGCCATAAGTCACTTTATTGTGCGTTGTGAGGAACACGCTGTAAGTATTTTTTTATTTTGCATAAATGTTTTGTATTTTTATTTTAAATCATTTTGCCATCTGTCTTATTTTTATTTTAATTTATTTTTTCATATTTTTTATTTTTATGGTAAATCGTTCTTCTTATTAAAATCATTTCAGTTTGTGAATGGTTCTTAAAAGAGGAGTTCTTTTTAGGTGTTCACGCGAGACACCGACATCCACTTACGAGTCGATGGGTAGGGCATACACATAGTGATATAAAGATTAATACCTTTTGGAACGAAAAAGTAGTGCCACCATGTTTTTTCGATCATTTTTGATACCCTCGTCGACTTGTAAAATAAGCTGTTGTTTCCATTATTAAGTTTTTTTGCCATGGCGATTTATCCAGTGGCCTACATTTTCATTTTATGGATGTAACCCCCACATATTTTCATGTTTCTAACTTTCAAGTGTATTTTTTTACCATAAACAATGAATAATACTTAATTGAAGAGTTGGGCGCCAACTATTTTTAAAAGTAAAATAGTAAAATGTAAGACAATAAATAATTAAAATAAAATAATTATTTAAATAAAATTAACAAAAATGTAACGTTTCTTACGTTACTACATGTCTTCTATTTTTATATTTATGTATTTTAAATAGTAAAATAATGACTTCCTACCGCCAACATCTAACATATACCATAATATTTTATTTATGATATTTCTGGACTATATTTTCCATAAAAAACATACTGTACATATATCTCTCGAGTAGATTACGGGTAACCTTAGTCATGAGTTTTGAATGAGAAAAAAATTCCACTCTCAGTATATGAATAATTCATGTCGTATAGTAAGTGGTGGAAATGGATTTTGCGAAACATCTTTTGTTTCGCGTGTAAAGGAAAATATGTCGAGTCACCGTACGACGTCTCACTAATGTGATTAAAAATTAATAGTTTTGAGACGGATTTCTTGACATTATTTAAAAAATAATTTTTTTACGTTAACCATAAATATTGAATATTATGCTTATTTTTTGGAAATTCTAAAATTACTTATTAATAAATTACAATATATAAAGATAATTCTTTTTCAGTTTGATCTTTCGTTTTTTCGTATTAAGGCAATAGTTTGGATATAATTATATCTGCAAAAAGAAGATAAGAAGAAGGAAAGGATTAAGATAAAGAAACCAAAAAGTACAAAAAATACAGTTATCAAAAAAATAGCTAAGTATACAGGGTGTCCCCAAAAATAGTTATAGGTATAAGGCACTATTTAGAGCAAAAAAGTAAACATATCTTTGGAACAACACTGCGAAAATGTTTTTAATTCGTGAGTACCATGATATGTTGATTATTTATGGAGAGCGCAATGTAACAGTAATTTAGCTGTCCAAGTTTATGTTGGGAATTTATGTATATTGGAATGCCAAAAAACGTTGTTCATAGAACATTTAGGATACAACTTCTACATCCATACTACTATAAAAGATTACAAGATTAACAACAAAGTCATCTTTCTCTAAAATTGACATTTTATACGTATTTTCAAGATATATTGGTTAGTCATACCTTAAAGAGATGCACTACTTTCGGGGACACCCTGTATAACAAATTATTTCAAAGGAAAGACAAAGTAAAACAAAAAAATATGCAGGGAAGTAAGCAGTGAATAAAAAATGATTTTAAAGCAAAAATTATTAAATAAAAGTGTTAAATGATTCCTGTCTGTACAGTATTTCTACACTTTTTCGCCGTTTTCCTTAAAAATAGCTTGAAAAAACTTGTTGAATATTGTTTTCCCTTTTGATGTCATTTTCCCTCTAACTGAATTATGGTCCATTGACATTATTTAGGTCGAACCTTAGACATTTTATCCTTTATACATTTTTAATTAGGCGTTTCCTAGCCCAGATGACAGTCAATTTCATATCTTTTAAGATAAAATGACCCGACAACCTGTCCTTTCTCTAATCCAAAACCAGTGCAGGGCGGTATAATTTTATAGGAATTTTTATCTATATGGAAAAAGTCGAATAACAATAAATCGTTCCCAAGGTGAAAAACTCCTTGGTTCTGTACAGAAGTGAAGGAAAAATGTAAAAAAAGAAAAAAGCATACCATGAAATACATGTCAAACAAAACACAAGAGGCATACTAATTACTAGATAATTAGAAACGAAACACATACATTTGTAAGAAGAATAAAAAATGATTACAGAGAACACTTTTTTAAAGAAATGGAACATGGTTTTTATGGTCTGCAAAAGGAAATATGGCACTTCATAAAAGGTTAAATAACGGAGGTAAAAGAACTAATAGAACCAAAACACATCAAAAAGAATACGTGGATTGGCTACATTAAAAAGCTCTGTGCAGAGAAAGAACAAACACCACTAAATCCGGAAAAACCAGAAATTAACACAAATGAAGAACTTAATAAAAATATACAGGAAGTTCGAAAAATACTTAAAAAGCTGAAAAGCAGAAAAGCAGCAGGTAAAGACGGGATACCAAACGAATTACTGAAAAATGTGGAGCAGCAATGACAGAACAATTAACAACATTAATTAATTAAATTATAAAACACAATAAAATACTGGAAGAATGGAGAATGAGCAAACTAATTCTACTATTAAAAAGGAGGTAAATACTGATGCCATCAATTTCTATTTTACATCTGATTTGTCCCAGTATCTTCTGCTCGATTGCATATACAGGCAAAATATCAACAAAAATAGCCAAACACATAAAAAAGCAAAGGAATAACACCCGTCTATTCTAAAATCAGAAGTGGAGAATGCTATAAAGGGTCTTAAAAATAACAAAAGACCAGGCAACGATAACGTATACAGGGAAGTATTGAAAATGCTGTGCGAAACAAATAGTCAATTTCTAGACTCACTCATCAGACTCTTTAACAATATTTATAACAGCGGGGAGTTTCCTGAAGACTGGCTAGAGTCAACTTTTGTTGCCATACCGAAAAAAGAAAAAGCAAAGTCTTGTGATCAACATCGGATGATAAGTCTAATTACCCACAATTTCGAAGGCATACACCAAGGTTATTTACAACAGAATAAGCAAAAAATTCGAGGATAACATTGGAGATTCGCAGTTTGGGTATCGGAATTTTTTTGGGACAAGGGAAGCACTTTTTAGTCTACAGGTACTCATCCAGCGCTGCAGAGATATGAACAAAGACGTGTACATATGCTTTATAGACTACGCAAAAGCATTCGATAACGTAAAGCACGAAAAGATAATTGAAGTTCTCCATAAGATCGGAGTCGACTACAGAGACATTCGAACAATAGCGAGTCTCTATTGGAGTCAAACAGCTAAAGTGAAAGTAGGATCTACATTGACCAATAAAATTAAGATCAAGAAAGGGGTACGACAGGGCTGTATCTTGTCTCCTATTCTCTTTAATATATACTCAGAAGAAGTATTTAAGACAGCGCTCGAGGAAAGCACAGAAGGCATAAAGATAAATGGAGAAATAATTAATAACATAAGGTATGCTCATGACACTGTGATTTTAGCAAGTAGCATGGAGGAACTGAGTTGCCTAGTGAGTAAGATACAAAAAACAAGTGCACAATACGGACTCAGACTAAATATCGCAAAAACCAAATGGATGTTAGTAAGCAAAACCCAACAACCACCACAGCAACTGATATTAGACAATGAAAGAATTGAACACGTGGATTCGTACATCTACTTGGGAACACCAGTTAACTCAAATTGGGATCAAGCGTATAAGAGTAGAAAAGGCAAGAGCATCGTTCACTAGCATGAAGCAAATTTTCACCTCTAAAAGCCTCACCTTACCTCTCAAAATTCGACTTCTGAAATGTTATGTATTCCCGGTTTTGTTATATGAAATGGAGGCGTGGACAATGACCGCAACATTGATGAAAAAAGTAGAGGCCTTCAAAATGTGGGCTTTCCGACGTATATTACGTATATCCTGGACTAAGCACGTGACCAACGAAGAGGTACTATGCCGGATAGGTAAAGAGAGAGAGGTAGGAATAAGTATAAAGAAAAGAAAGTTGGAATACTTGGGTCACGTTATGAGACATAAAAAATATAGAGTACTACAGCTAATCGTTCAAGGGAAAATAGACAGCAGAAGGGGTCCAGAGAGGAGAAGACACTCGTGGCTCCAAAACTTGCGGCAATGGTTCGGATTGTCATCTGCTGAACTATTCAGATCTGCCGTAAACAAAGTCAGAATAGCCATGTTGATTGCCAACGTTCGGAACGGACAAGGCACATGAAGAAGAAGAAGAAGAATGAATTGGTAATTGCCCTTCGCAGTGGTTGATATTAAATATTGTAAAATAGATTTTTAAGTCATTAGCAAAAAATAAAAATATGTGTAGTACTTTTCGACTAATATGGAAATACAGCATTCGATCTATTGTAACAGACACGCTTCCCATAGATTTCTATTAAAAATAAAGAAGTTTATCTTGAAGACGTGTATATTTCTATAATTTTTGGAAAAAGTCACCTAACCGCGCCGCTGCGCTAAACTACCGCTCACAAAGAAAAGTAATTCTTTGCGGTGCGTAAAAACGGGATTCGATACATTCCTCATCTCCTTTTTTCCGTATCATGATGGATTCTGGCTGTAAGAAACTTCAGATAACCGAAGCCACGGCTAAATTACGGCTCCTTTCAGAACATCTCGGACGATTAGGTATACGGGACACTAAAAATAAACATTTTGTTTTTGTCTTTTCATATAGCCGTTTAAAAATCTATATTTGGTTTGATAAAAGTGAAATTTATCATTGGTTTTTCCACGAAAATGTTTAAAAATCGCTCTTAAATATGTATGTATAGACTCAGGATAAAATATTTGATAACAAAAGTGACTGTACTGAAAATGTTGTCATATAGGAGAGTGCATGTCGGCAAAAAATTTTATGATAGCTCTTTCCAAACTTTGGGTATCGCTTCATTAGGCTAATTCTGAAACGATTTCCCTTTACGACTTTTTGTGGTTCTGGGGCATTTTTCCTCTAATTTTCACCCGTCAGACAGGAAAATCGTAAAACAAGTTCAGTCAGACAACATATTGACAGTATATTAAGATTCATTAGCTTAACCCTTTCATAGGCAGTGGGAAGTATAATTCCCACCATATAATATCCCATCTACAGAAAGTGTACATCGATTTTTCCCACCGTTTGAGGCTGCTGCCACCTAGTAGTGGTAGTGATATAAGTTAACCTATAAAAATTACTTTAAAACTGAGCTACAGATATTTACATTACTATTCATACGTATGTTTGAATATACGCTGTTTCGACGTTTTTTGTGCGGTTATGTTCTAGTTGTAAATAAATAATTGTTTACACGAAAATTAATGTGAGTGCTAATGATTAAAATATTATTTTTCTAGTCTTTTAACTTTTATACAGACATTGTAAAATATTACTTTCATCAAACAAACAATTACATTACACCTATCTCTACTTCATTGGATAAAATCTGTCTCCTCAAGAACTTCCCCGTTTGCTGTCAAACAATTACAATAGCAGACTTGAGTTCTCCAATCAACAATACAAGATAGTTTGAACCATGTTCTTTCAACCATCAATTAATAGAGTACCGGCATGTAAGTAATATTTTATTTATTTATTCATTTATTAAATCATTACAGTTTAATAGACTATTTTACCAATTTGTGGGTCTTGCCTTGTCTGCTTAAACATTTTATTCATTTTGAAAAACCACCGACATGTAATATTGGCATAATTACTGTAATTTATATAATTTATATCATCTATCTTTGTTTATCTTTATTAGACAACACCCTAATATGGGTTTATTATTTCAGCATTTATTTAACTTTGTATCGAGACCTGAAGATGCTTTGCATATTGTAGAAAGCGAAACCGGTCGTCTGAATAGTTAAATTAAATTGATTGTGAGTAAGTCTAATTTATTATTTCTTTTACCTTTTTATTATTTTATTTAAAAAATGTGGGATCTAGATATCCCCAGAGATGCTGAGGCGGCATTAGCTTCTGCTGCTTGACAATAAGGAACATTAAGAAGAAGAAGCAGATGAAAGTGCTTTCGAAGAACTTTAAAATTTGGAAGTTTGGATTCTTCTGGTGTAAATACAGCCTGTTTGGAATCTTCATATTCTCAATATTCAGATAGGTTAATTAGCTTAATGAGTCACGTACTAAAAGTATTCTTATAGATCATTTTTTAAGCCCTTTTCTCTATTCGGATTGCCGAATATAGGCCTCTCCTAATTCTCGCCATTCATCTCTGTTATTTGTAAGACGTTTCCACATTGGCCCTGCAGTTCTTTTTATATCGTCGCTTCATAGCATTTGCGGTCTTCCTCGTGGTCTTTTGGCTTCATATGGCCGCCAATTCCTGACTTCTTTATTCCATCGGCCATCCTTAAGACGTTCGTTATGTCCAGCCCATATCCATTTCAGTTTAGCTGCCTGTTCGACAGCATCTTTTACTGTTGTTCTATTACGAATGTTTTCATTAGTTTTATGGTCTTTGGGTGAGATACGCAGCATCTGTCGTTCCATAGCTCTCTGATTTTTTCTGATCTTCTCCATGTTTATTTTAGTGAATGTCCAGGTTTGAGCTCCATATGTAAGTACAGGTAGGATACAGGAATTAAATACTTTGGTTCGCAGTCTTTGTGGTTCAAACACTAATTCAGAAATACCTCGATGGTAAAAAAGAAATATATTTGCTTCATCGAATACCAGAAGACTTTTGAAGCATGTCATGAGTTCAGCATGAAAAATTGTTAGATTAACACTACAAGTGGGATGTTCATGTATAATTACTTCATGTACATTTAACAGTACAATTTTTAAATGCACTCTTTAACCACATTAGAAATCCTAAGATTTCCCAATTGACGAAACTAAATTCAAATTTTCACCAATGCGCTTTCTACAACTTGCAAAGCAGACAGATGATGACTGATGAATACGTCGACAAGGGAATCTACAATTTGCATTTCACATGTCGTTTATTACGGCAAAAAATCTTAATGAATTAGTGTCTACTGAGTAAGGAAGTAAAACAGAGAGACGGTTTGTAGTAGTAGCAGAGCAGAGGGTTTGCCCTTCACTTCCACTCTAACGTCACAAGCCACGCCCACTGACGTCACAAGATGGCGGCTGATAACTGTCAACTGTCAGTTGTCAGTCGACTGTCAATTCTTTTTCTTTTTTGTCTGTCTGCTGCCAACTGATAATTCTTCTTCTCTTTCGTCTGTCAATTCTTCTTTTCTGTATGTCAAGTCTCCTATTTTTTTGTCTGTGATGTCATCGTCATTTATTCTGGTCCACGTTATATATTTAGAAAAATGACTTTTACATGTGAGGCAAAACAAATTTAAATAAACTTAAAAATTTTTAACACTGGTTATTGAAATTAACGGAGTATTATCTACAGTCTTACATTGACCCACAATCGTCCAAAAATAATAGTCAAAACCTGGAAGATCATAATTTATACTGATTTCTAGCCGTGAAAGCCTGCAATTTCATTTACATTAAAAGTTCCTTTAACAAAAAAAAACGTTAAGTTTATGCCGATGTTACGATTAAATGCGAAGAAGAAGAAATTTCACAGCAACGATATTAAATTTATGTCAAAAGAACTTCAGCATAATGCTCTCTAAAGGCACATTCTTTTAACTACAATATTTGCAGATAAAGGCAACGGCAAAGATAAACTCCTTAAAGCAGTTTTCCCGTGGAAATTTCAACTTAAACCGGAAACCTGTATTCTCTGTATAAAGTATAGTTTACCGAATATCCTTACGCTGTTTTCTCTCTGCGCTACGTCGCGAAAGTTGTAATTATGCAACTTTCAAAAGCCTTTTAAGATGTAGTCAGGTCATGTCGTTACAGTTATAACTTTTTGACAACAATGTTCGTTTCAGAGAATATCAAGTTTCGCGTACAATTGTATGAGAAGTTTTAGGTTGTGCTAGTGTGTGAATTTAGTTGTTATTATGTCACGAAAGTCATTTGGAAACTCCTGTGGATTTAAATAGAGTTCATCTCTCTTAAAGTGTATGTATACTTCATTTGTATAAGGTTGTCGTACACTTGAGAACAACTTATATTACTTTACCGTCGTAAGCGACAACTACTAGATAATTTAAATTCGAAGATTGCTATCTAAATTTTGTTTTTCGAAATAATATTTTAAGTATAAAACGATTCTCTGATTTTAATTTTATAAGTATTGTAATCGATAAAAACGGGATTTGTTTTTACTAATAAAAAGACATAATACATTATTTTTAATAAAAATAAAACCCACCTCACAACTAGTCTAACAATAAATAATTTACCTTTAGAACAGTCAAAAGAAATAAACTTATAGCTATAAAGCTATAATAATTGCTTTAATAAAGTCCTCGTAGACATACCGTCTCAGGACTTGCAACTTAATGTAGAGTCATATGTCGCCATGTTACCAATCCAACGGTAACTTTGCCATCTTAATTTTAAATTAGACATAATGTAAACTAAATTTTATTTAGTAATTTTTAAAGGATTTTTACTCTCATATTTAGTGGCTACATCCATGTATTAACTAGACACTGATGATGGAATACTTGGAATTCCGAAAACGTTTTGTCAATTTAACATAGCCCAACTGGGTTTTTTTATATACCCTTTTATAAAGGATTTTATTGAAATTTTTTTTTAATATATGGTATACAGCCAAATACAGGAACTTAGTTTCCTTGTGGATTTTAAACAGTATTCAATCTACAGCTTTGAGATTAGCACTGGGAGCTTTTAAAACTAGTCCGGTTAGTAGGATGCAAGTTCTAACTGGAGAACCTCCCTTACATATAAGACGACAGCAACTATCCTTGAACTACATTGCAAAGATATCATCCCAGAAACAGCATCCTGTATTTTTCCACATCTGCAACCGTGGACTTCCTTCTAACAATAAGACCAAAATCTCTACACGCCTCATAGAAAGAATAAAGCTCACAACTTTAGATATGAATCATCTCAATGTATCGCTAAATATTAATGCAAACTATCCCCCATGGACAAGCCACCCATTAACTATTGACTTACCAAGTATCCCAAATCAACTACAAATTCCACAATAATTAAATCTCTATTCATGGAAATTCTAGACCACTATCCTAATTATTTGCAAATCTTTACCGATGCCTCTAAAACTCCAAATGGTCACGCTGCTGCCTACTACTGTAAAGAAAATTCTTATAGCATATCGATACCAACCAACTGCAGTATACTAACAGGTGAGGCTACAGCTATTTTGGAAGCCCTAATCTTCTTCGAAAAGAGTAGAACGATGAAGTGCATTATCGTAACAGACTCATTAAATGCATTACTGGAACTGAAACAAATATATACCAACAACCCTATTATACAGAGTATAAAAAATGAACTAGAAAAATTTCGATCATTAGAAAAGAAAGCGGCTTTTATTTGGGTACCTTCACATACAGGTATTTACGGAAATGAAAAAGCAGACCAACTGGCTAACAAAAGTCGAATGAAGTCAAAACATCCTGCAAAATTGAAAACTTATCCGTACACCGATTTAAAAAAACCCTGGTTAAATCCACTGTATTAATACTTGGCAAAATTATTGGGAAAAATTAGGTACTAAATTAAATGTAATTTGCCCAAAAATAACTGATGTCCTGGAGACTCCTTTAAACAGAAGAAACCAAGTCATTAATAATCGTTTAAGAATTGGCCATACTGCCTTAACACACAAATACCTAATAACAAAAGAACCACTACCTATCTGCTCCAGCTGCTCTAACCCACTGACTGTGAAACACATCCTGCTTGATTGTCGTCAATTCAAGGAAAAAAGAAGATCCCATGGGTTCACAGATAATGATCTCAAGACAGTTCTCACTATTTAAATGACATCAAGTTATTCAATTTTATTTAATTAATATTTCATGTATTTGTTATATCCACTAATAATCCTGCGCGGTTGATGTGGTTTTGTGTTTAAATAAAAAAAATATTGTAATATTTTCTAATTTTTTATTTACCAAATCAATTTTTTAACCTGTCAGTAGACGCAGCTTAATTTTGTGTATCATGGTATTGTTTGTAGTTTTTTTAACATTATTTATTATTATTGACTTACTTTGTTTTTACGTAGCACAAAAAAGTCCACAATTTTTGTAATAGTGTAATGATTGATTTATTCTCTTTCTTACTAAACAAATTACAATTAATTTAAAATTGGAATATAACATATGAGTCTTTAAGGACTATCTTAAAAGAAAATAAAACATGATTTTACCAGAAAACTACGAACACTACGAAAACTACGAACTGTGTTCGTAGTTCTCTGATTTTACTAAGACTTATCATAAAAAATATAAGATATGGCAAAAAACACAATAAAATTAAGCAGTTACAGTCACATTGCATTGTTACATTTATTGCAAATTGGATTTACATGTTCCAAATAAAGATAATTTTTACAAATCGAACAAAAATATTTCGTTTTTTGATTTTTTTTCCATCCACAGTCACCCCACCTCCCAATTACTCCAAAGTTCTTTAAACTAGCACTTAGTTGAATCCTTATTGTCTTGGGTATATAGACATTTTAGCTTCTGTGGTTGTACATAAGGCTAAATGCTAAATTTATCAAAACTTGTCGTCGAGTCTTTGTGGAATTTGGAATGTTACGATTTTAAATCACAAAGGAATGTATTACTGTTACATTTAAAAGGCTGTACAAAACAACCATAGGCTATCTTCTACTACAACGTCACATATCATATTGTGTGCATAATTTATCTACGGTATCAACACAGGTGGTGCATAGTAAAATATAACAGAACGTTTTTGTTTTTTTTTTTGTTTATATGACACTAATCTTCCTCTTGAACTAAACCCAAATGTACTAGAGCCAACAGGTCGTCCTTGATCGCTAGAGAAACATGCAAGAATTTCTGTTCTCTTTACTTTTAATGTTCCCAAGAGAGTTAAACCGTTTCCTTCAAGCTTATTCCAAGATCAACGCTGGGGTACCAATTGTCAATGGTAACATTACTCTTTTTTCTGTAGAGTTGTTTACAGGCCCGTTCCGCCACTGCCTTGGTACTAGTGTCTAGATAGTATGTCTAGGTAGTATATTTCCATGTTACTGGTATAAAATAATTGGTATCTATTGGGTTTGCTTGGTATGTACTGGCGGAACGAGCACCGTCATCTAAAAGTCTTCAACTTCTCATCTACTGTTAAGTATTGCGAATAAAAGAAACATTTTTTCTGATTTTCATTTCACTTGGTAATAAGATCTCTTATTGGCGCGAATTTATCCAAACTGACTCTATCATGTATCGTATTGATATCATCAGTTCACATGCACCTTAGTAAATTTCTTAATCTCGTGATGTTTACTGTCACTCGGAAAACTGATTTACCAGTGCCGTCCATTTTCCTCAAGTCTGTTGTATTAAGGTGACTTGCCTTTCTTACACCTGCAAGACATAAGAGACCTAAAAGGGCACAAATTTTATCAATGTTTTTTGGGTATATATCTCAATCGCAACTAAACTTCTGCATTTCTGCTTCCATTTTTGTATTGGTCCCATCAACAACTATTTGCAACATATCAGTATTAAATAAATTGTTCCAGATATCTAAAATGTCGGTTTTCTCTCTGACAGATTGTTTTGAACCCGGAAGCTGCAGAACAATATTTTACTTAAAGTTCTCATGTTCTGAGGGGTACTATAGTTAGCCTATTTTGTTTTATTATCTTTACCCAAAAAATATGGACCAATGGCAAAATCTGTCACATCATCTAATTCCTCATTTTTCTGTTTCCTATCGCTTCCCTCCAAATTTTCTTCAACATGATCTTCGATCTTCTTCTCCCGATTCCTCTTCATCATCATTATTATCACCTGCCGAAACTTCTTCAAAAAGTGCATAATATCTAAAAAAACATAGTTTTATTATATAAATATATAACCCAAACCAAATATATCACAAACTGGACATATACGTTAATGATACACAATTTGGTTTTCGCAAAGGCCTAGGAACGCGTAAAGCTCTTTTATCACTTAAAATACTGATACAAAGATACCTGGATGTCAATCAAGATATAGACGCATGTTTTATTGACTATAATAAAGCATTCGATAAAGGACGACATAAACAATTAATGAATGTCCTGAAATCAAAGAAAATTGACTACCACGACCCCAGGATCATATCAAATTTATACTATAAACAGCGAGTAAAAGTTCGTGTTAACGAACAGCTGAAGAAATTAGACGTGGAGTAAGACAGGGATGAGTATTATCGTCATTTCTTTTTAATGCCTACTCCAAAGAGATCCCGAAAAAAGCTCTTAATAGTGAAACAGCTGGAATAAAGGTAAATAAAGTTCCCATTAACAACATTAGATATGCCGTGTCGACGACATTGTGATCTTAGCCGAAAATATTGAAGATCTTCAGAGACTGGTGACCAGAATAGCGGAGTATGGAAAAGAGGACGGTCTAACAATGAACATCAAGAAGACGAAATTTATGAGAATATCGTAAACTTAAAGAAATAACGAGAATCTTCTAATAAACGGAACCAATGTCGAACAAGTAGACAAATATGCATATCTGGGAACAACGATTAACTCCACAAATGATTACATTCAGAAGATCAAAATCAGAATAGAAAAGGCTAGTGTAAATTTCAACAAAATGAGAAGAGTGCTATGTACAAGGAATTTAAAATTGAAACTAAGAGTTAGGTTGGCGAGGTGCTGTTTTTTTGACTTTGTTTTATGGAGCAGAATTTTGGACCTTGAATGCGACATCAATGAAAAAACTGGAGTCATTCGGGCTATGGGTATATAGAACAATTCTGAAAACATCGTGGACAGAATACGTCACAAACAAAAAGGGTTCTGAGAAGGATGAATAAAGAAATATAAATTTTAAATATAATTAAAACAAGAAAATTGGAATATCTCGGACATATTACACGTGGAGAGAAATACATCTTACTCCAACTGATTATGCAGGGAAACATCCAAGGAAAGAGAAGTATAGGGAGACGTATAAAGTTATGGCTGTGCAACCTAAGAGAGGGGCACGGCTGTACATTAAATGAACTTTTCAGAGCAGCAGCCGCCTTAAAAGTCCGAATAGCTATGATGATTGCCGACCTTCGCCGCGGAAATGGCACTTAAAGAAGAAGTAAAAACAAAAAGAGAAATCAAACGATTTCTACTTCTACTTCTGTTTGCTTTGCAAGTTTTGGAAGGCACAGTGGTAAAAGTTTGAATTCGGTTTCGCCAGGTAGAAATCGTTTGATTTCTCTTTTTGTTTTTAGACGGCGTAGTTACGTCCGTATATAGTTATTTTGATAACTATTGTCTAGGACGGGAAAGATTTTTGTTTGGATTCAAAGCAAAGACTATACCGCTCTGAAGAGACCTAAAGAGGTCGAAATACGTATAAGCGACTTGTCACTGCCCTGTATCGAAACAAAAATCTAATACCGTCATTATGTTTTAAGAAAAAGTAACTTTTCCCAGGCTACAGTAAGAGTGATTCCATAACCAGCATTTAGGGTTCTTATTTTAAGAGTTTTGCAATCTTTTCTTAGATGTTCTGCGATATATTTTGCGGATTCTGCTTTTATTTACTATAATTTTAAGTGAAATTAAGATACGTCAGATATCTTATGGGAGATATACTCTTGCTGGAGATATACCAACTCATCTAGGGTTTATTATCACGAAAAGAGTCCCTCTTAATTTTTTTGAGTAAGTTAATTAGAGAAAATGCCTTAAATCTTAAGTATAGAATCATAGTTGTCATTATTTTGAGTCTTCTTTCCTAATTTGGAAATAAATTTAATTTAAGATTTGTGCACATTTCTCAAAATGTATTCATAGTTTTGAGTAAACTTCTGACAAATAAATAAGTCTAATATCATAGTTTACTGAAAAGCACGTTCACTGTGCATCAAGTTCGTTATCGTTGTGTAAAGACATAATGAAAACCAATTCTAAAGATGATTAAATTTAGAATCTGGCAGCACCACATAATTGGTAATTCTCGAAATCTTGCTTAACAAGCATCAAGAGAGCGTGGCGCTTGTTCTTTATGTTAAACATAATTAAATTTGTCATAAGTTAGAAGGGATAAATGAATTTTCGATCGCTTTGGGCTGATGTCATTTCGTTGTTTCGTTAAAGTTTTAACCGGCGTTCTAACTTTCAAAGGGCTGAATGGTTGATCTTGATTGACGATTCAAGGATTTTAATTGAAGCTATTGTCTTTGAGTCGTTGTATTAATTTATACACAGCTTTTGAGGAGTACAAAAATAGAAAGCAATAATATATTTAATAATTAAATTAGTTTTTATTCCCTCGTATTCTCTCGTAAAGCTTTCGATTTTCTTTCGAAGAGTAGATAACATCAGGTTTTTTAAAAGTTATCATGGATCGTAGACGATTTAAGACTATATTTTGGAGATCCTGTATTGCGCCAATCTTCTGTTTTGCTTTATTTTCTCCTATTTATACTGTTAAATATTATTCCAGTTCTTATCATCACAAAAGATTGCTATTTGATATCAAAATAGATGGTGATATACAACATTTACTATGTTGGGACAAATTCACAAATTTTTTCCCGGTTTGTTTTTATGATTTACAATGAAGTACGTACATAAATACAAAAATAAAGACTAATATGCAGTTGAACGTATTCTCTTCTTAATCAATACAGACAATCTATCATTAATGGGTTGAAAGTTTACTAATTTTTAGCATTATTGTTAAAAACCTTCTTTACTGTTAGTGTTTTAAGTTTAGTTAGCTGGAAAACATACTACTTTCGTTAATACAATACTAAAGATTGCAAAAAACAGATAAATAGAAAAAAGAATAGCGGTTGGTACTGAAGTACATCTAGCCTTCATCGACCTAGAAAAAGCGTAAGTATGATAGAGTTCCAAAATTTAAATTGTGGCAAGATTTACAACAACTCGGCATTAGTCCATACCTTTAAGGAATAATCACAGAAGTATACAGGGATAACACTACTTACTTACCTAAAATACGGAAATAGACTATCAAAGCCAAAAAAATTAACTAAAGGACTAAGTCAAGGATGCAATATGTCACCCTTACTGTTTAATCTATATATTGAGGCAGCCCTTTAAAATTAAAAAAACCACTACCAGGGAATGTGAATCCCCATAGAAAATGACGTACTGTTCTCCCTGAACTTTGCAGATGACCAAGTCGTCCTAGCTCAAGATTCTTATGATCTAGAATTTATGATAAAGAAGCTCTATTGAGAATATGTAAAATTAGGGTTACAAGTCAGCATGAAGAAAACAGAATATTTAGTTATCAATTCAGATGTTATTCCACGTTGCAAAAGACAAAACTTCGTTAATGGGGACGGCATAGGAAGAAGAAGAAGAATTCAGATGTAAGGTTTGAAGTGTTGTGAAAATTTTAAATATTTAGGTGCACTCACTGATAAGAATGGCATGGGAGAAACCGAAATTAAACACCGACTTAATCAGGGACGTAAAATTGTAGGATGTTCTAACTCCTTATGGTGGGATCGCAACATTTCCAAAAGGAACAAAAAAAGAATAGGGCAAACCATGGTTGATTCAGTTCTTTGTTATAGCTCTGAAGTATGCACAATTAATGCAGACCTAAAGAGAAAATTGTTGACAGTTGAAATGTGTTATTTGAGAAGAAGTCTAGAACATTAAGGCTGGAAAGGAAGACCAACGAATCTATAAGAAATAACATGAATGCTACAGATCCGGTCATTGACAGAATAGAAAGAAGAGGTTTAAAATGGTTTGGACACCTATTGAGACTTCAATGATGAAAGCCCCCTGGAAGAAGACAAAGAGGTAGACCTCGTCGCTCATGGAATGAAGGAATTGGAAGAGCGACGGAATCGAGAGGTTTGGAGGAGGAGCATGCCTTGGACCGGTAGGATTGGCTAAGGAGAACGGAAAAACGGCGATAGCCGTCTTCAAAATGTATTTTATTTACAAGTTGGATCCTGTAATATCATTACAACATCAAGAATCATTAAGTAAAACAGTAATTTTGATAATTATAAGCTTCATTTCATACAATATTATTTTTCTGCATATGCAGGAAGGATATTTTTAGGGTTGTGTTTGTTCAGAAATGTAAAATAATGAGAATTATTTAAATTTGCCGCGCATTTGTAGACGGGGCCTTAGCTGTATTGGCGGTTGACACTTCATGTCTTGCCGAAAAAGAGAAGAGTTGCCACCCGCCAGCCGAGAGTGACAGTCGGTCGACAAAATAGGTTAACAGATGGCATGTCGATATAGTCGATATTATTTTGTTATAAGAGTTTGGATAATAAATTTGGTATCTGTGCACATATCCTTTAATTTTTACTAGAGATACAGTCCACTAACGAAGTTAAACCAGCGCACCAGTTACAAGGGCGAACGGAATCATTCAAGAGAACAAGAATGGTCTAACCTACGCCAACAGTGTTTAGAAAAGATACTGATAAACAAAATATAATTATATTATATAATTGTATAACTATATTAATTCTTCAAAATCAATTTTATACACAAATAAATGGTGCTCCAATGCCCAATTGCCAATATCTTTATGGAAGACTTCCGAGCCCGAGACCCAAGCACTATCCACATCAATGCTCAAACCCACACAGTGGCTACGATATGTTGACGATATATTCGTTATTTGGACCTATAGCAGGAATGCTTTAGTGTCGTTTTAAACCCAGTTGAGTGGTATGGTAGTATCTAGTTTACAATGGAGGTAAAAACTGGTTTCTCCACGTTATCACAAAGAAAAACCAATCCTAAGGTTTTCATCACCCTGTTTATCGAAAACTCACCAATACCAATCATTTCTTTCATACCAACTTTCATCATCTACCTTCACAAATTAATTTAGTCATTAAAGCCCTTATCTGCAGATCAATACATTGTTACGATGATGCAAGTAGATCCCATGCGCTCTCTAGTTTAAAACAAGCCCACATCCAAAACAGTTATCGCGAAAATCACATCAACAGTCATTAATCTCCCAATGAATCTTAACCCAAAGACTCAGATCCTCATTGTACGAAGCTTTTCTTCCTTACATTAAAGGTGTCACTTACAAAATCGACAAAATTCTTAAATAAAGAGGAATAAAAACAATATTTAGCCCCAACAAAAACTTTCAACTCTTGTCTGATCAATCAAATACAACACTCCAAACGAACAACACGAAGTTTATGAAATTCCTTGTGTTAACTGCTCCCGATCTTATATAGGCCAAACAAATAGTAGAATCCAAAATAGGATTTATGAACATTTCATGTTATCGTAGTTTTTTTGCTTTTTTGAAATTAGTATTCCGTATCTTCTCTATTTTGAATTTGGTCGTAAATTTTAAATCATTTTTTTGCATAAATGAAAAGATTTTAAAACCATTTTATTAGTACCTTAATTTTAAGTAATTTTTATAAATAATAAAAAAAACACGTATATTCAGCATTTCATTTCCCATAAAAACAAATAGATATAAAATCCCTCTTACAGCGTAAAACTTGTAACTAAATCTAAAGATTATGTCTATATTCCCAATGGCTCGGGGCGCCTTGGATCCTTATAAAAGGGAAAATGCCACAATAGGTACAAAACAAGTTTTCTCTTCAATCGTTACACATTTCTCGAAAAGAACCGTGTAAAAAGCAAAAATCCCGTCGATACGAGTAAAAGATTTTTATCTCATACATATTTAATGTATTTGTATACCGTTGGTTTGATGTGCATCTTCGGAGAGGCGATGCTTCCAATATCCCCGCATAGTAAAGTGCAGCTTTGTGTAATTTTCTATCATTTTAGGCTTTTAGGATAATGGATCGCAACAACATCCTGTTTTAGATGTCAAGTTTCATGGTATCGGTGTTTTACGTTGCTAATGGAAATGCCGTGAAAATCCGTACATAGTTAAAAGGTCAGTTAAATAAACTGTATATACTGCTAATAAAGCAATAGTGTTGTATGGTAATTACAGTGTGATGTTTGTAGGGAAGGAAGAGAGGCTTCTAGCTTTTAACGGACGTTGTGGATGGCAGGTGTGAGTGATAATGACGGTGCATAAATTGCTTAAATGCGCCGTTTAGTGTATTATGTTATATTCAGTATCGTTGAGTAAAATTAATAAAAAATTTATTTACCCATACACAGTGAATATGTGGCAGGTAAATATGGGGGCTATGATGTATCATTTACGTAAATAATTACATACTAGTGTAAAATTCAGAAAACGTACATCAGATTACAGTTCTCAAAACATAATGTGTAAAAACGGTATGATGTATCATGCCCTGCGTTGCTATGCGTAAAATGACCAAGCCACAGCAGAAAATTACATAAAACGTTATTTTCGGTTCTGTCATATCATGAAGATCTGTCAGATAATTCAAATTAACCTAACTTTTGGCTTCTTGTTTGTTTTTGAAAAAATGGATTTTGTAAATTTGTTATTACTCAATGAATTGAATGATGTGGCAGAAAGAAATTATGTAAATGTAGAGCAACTTCAGTTACGGGACACCAGCAGTAACCCATTTGAAATAGATAACCAGCTCTAACTAAATTGCAATAGAATTAAAGGTTCTCTCCCTACTTAATTTTGTAGGAAATGAAAGTTACCAAAAATGTACTGGTAACAACCTGTTATTTTCAATGGAACAAAGTACATTTAGTAAAGTATTAACAGAAATAGCTGCAGGGATAGTGGAACACTTTGTGCCAAAATGGTGAAAAAGATGAAGTACAGCCTGTAGTTCTCAT
The DNA here is from genome assembly GCF_040954645.1 of Diabrotica undecimpunctata. Lineage (NCBI taxonomy): Eukaryota > Metazoa > Arthropoda > Insecta > Coleoptera > Chrysomelidae > Diabrotica > Diabrotica undecimpunctata. Next base: position 6,192,649 of record NC_092804.1, read on the forward strand.
AGAAATGATTCCAAAGGAGGCAAATCAAAACAATGGTTGGGTGTTGGAAGCACAGAGAATAAGAAGTGTTATTGTTGGAAACTTTGTGTAGTGAAACAAAAACTTATTAATATTTTCATAATTTATTTATTTCACAATGATAAATAGTGATATAGCTTTATAATCAAATATAGTTTAGTAATATAATTTTACAATTTACTGATATTTCATCATTTTATAATATATATGATAGAGTTTTATAATCTAGTATAGTTTAGTGATATAAATGTTAATATTTCGATTAATTACAAAGAGCTCAAAACAAACAATCTAAAACATATTACTAAGTGGCTCAAAATTTTTTTAAACTGTTTAGATAATACGAAGATATTATATTGCTGCACACTGTATTATAATATATTAAATTAAAAATGTTTATATATTGTTAAAAACAAAAACATAAATCATGTATGTTACAATTAATTACAAAAATGACACAACACTAACAAAATAAAAATATATTACAACCTGGCTCAAAAGTTTTGAAAACCCTTAGAGAATATATAAAAGAAGTGTTATCGCTGCAAATGTTATGTTATAAAATATTTAAATAAAAATGTTTATCCTCAGTTTATTTTATAATTATATGATTTATATTTATACAAACTTTGTGTTGTAAAATTGTTAAATAAAAATGTTTACAAACATAAAACCCGTATGTTACAATTAATTGCAAAAAGTTCAAAATAAACAAATTTAAAATATATTAAAAAGTAGTCCAAAATTGGTTAAAACCCTTGGAAAATTAAAACATACAAGTAAAGAATACAATTTCAAAAATTAACACAAACCTAAAATATACCACAAAGTAAACCTACAAATACACCTAAAATATACTACTACAAAGAACAAGGTTTGTAGCACAAGCATTACAACTTTGGGTTGTATAGAACCTGACATAAAATTCATTAAGGTAGCATACCTTACATGGATAGAGCAGAGCATTTCATCAGGCAAGAGGTAGGTGCAACAGTCGGAAAGGTTTTTAACAGAAGAGGGCTGATGGGACAATAAACCAGAAGAAAACCAAGACTTAGGTATCAAGACAATTTAGACGATGATTTAAAATCTATTGGAGTTAGAATGTACAGAATAGTTGGTAGACACAGGGGTGAATGGAGGATTGTCCTAAAGAATTATTTGCACAAGCACAGAGTTTTACATTATAGCCTTGTTAAAGCTGGAAACATATATTCCTGTGTTGCATTGATGTTGACTAATGATAATGGTAAAACAAACTAAAATATATTACAAAATGGTCCAAATGTGCTCATAACCCTTAGAGAATATGAAGAAGTATTATTGCTGCAAACTTCGGTGTTGTAAAATAAAAAAAACAAGTTGTTAAATAAAAATAATTAGTATATTTCATAATGATATGTAGGTATTTATGTTACAATTAGTTACAAAATCAAAAAGAATAACACAAAGATCAAGACAAAACAAAAAATCTGAAACATATTACAAAGTGGCTAAAAAATTTTGAGTTATAAAATTGTTAAATAAAAATGTTTATATTCAGTTTATTCCATAATTGAGATATAATTTTATAAAGGATATGTTTATAGAATTTTAAATAAAACTATTGCATTTTTAATTTTTACAGGTTGACTTCCTTTTCCTCCTGAAAAATATTATACACCATAATAAACATAATACATCAATAATTAATCTTTACTTTTAAACACCAATGTATTTATAATCTGGGGCTCTCCAAGATGAATCTTTGAAATGAGTTGCAAAATCTTCCACTCATTGAACACCTAAAAATTTAGCATTTATTAAATTTGATAGTAACAGAAATTAATCTTCTTACATGTCTTCATTGTTCTCCTGTTTTTTAGGGCCACCATCTACTGTATTTACAATGATAGCAAATTCCTCTCTCACAATTGGGCTACTTTCTTAGCCTTTCTTGACTATTTTGCCAGTAAGCACTATTTATTTTTATGAAGTCTAACATCACTTACAATTGTTTCCTGGTTGTTTTCTTTTTAATTGAAGCCATTAGTTTATTCTATTATAATTATAAAAAAATAGTAACTTGTTTCCACAAATTACATACAATATTATAACCTAACTAAGATCGAAAACGGCACCTAATTTTAGACAGCTTAAAAATTACATTTACATATAGATAAATTACATATCAAGGTAGGCAACCCGTTATACGTAGTTCTTACATCATATCGATTTGAAAATTTTTACATAAATGTATTAAAATCGGAGTTTACAGCATGTAATTATTTCACATAAACGATACATCATAGCCCTCAATATGTAAGTATTTGTATACCCAGTCAGAGTTATCTACATTCATTAGACCTGTTCAGACGGTATCTCTTTTGAGTTGGGTGTGAAGCATATAATCGCAGTTTTTTGCATAAATCACTCCAAAAGATTACTAAAATAATAATTTTACTATGCGTAAAATGTTAAAGGTGGGCTAAACTTTTTATTAAACAAAAAATAAAAATAATTTAAAATACTCGATATTTTTTCACCTTTTTTTTGCAGGTATCTCAAGAATTATTAGTTTCAGAATAATTTTGTAAAGGGCATGAAAGTTTTGTAATTAAATTTTACATAAGCTTATGTTAGTTTCAAATCTTAACAATTATTATTATTGAAAAAATACTAAAAAACCCCAAAAAAAAACAGTTAAAAAAAGGTTTTTTTGTAAGTTTATTTTCTAGACTAAAATCAAACCTTCATATTTCAAGAAAAAAACTCTTTAATATGTTTAATCGTCACAAAAAATTTCATTATTATCGATTTAATAGTTTTTGCAAAATAATTTTGTTTTTTTTTTAATAATAAATATTCAAAATTATGCAGGTCAAAAACTAAAATATATAGAATAACTATAATTATTTGGGAATGATACTAACATCCAAGTTGTCGTTTAAAGCTCATCTAAAGAAGCGCCAGAGTTTGGCAAAAGTAGCGATTCACACGGCTTGGAATAGGTTAGTGTCTAAGGCTGATATACTCTTTTTGGCTAAAGTAACAGTGTATGAGTCGATGATAAGATCAATTTTGAATTATGGGTCTCAGGTATGGGGTCTTTTTGATTACGATAAGGTGGAAATAATCAGAAGATTTTATATAAAAAAAATATTCTCTTGTCCAAGGTATTTTCCTAACTTTATGTTAGATTTGGAGACGTATTGCTAGAGTCAGCCTATATACAATGAATTTACATCAAAAATATGTTAAAAAAATACCAAGGTGATAGGTTGCCAAAATTTCTTCTGAAAGAAATGATAAGAGCAAAATGTGGCTGGTGGAAAGATTGGATGAGCATGGGAGAAAAATTTGGAATTGAGGTAAGGTGTGAATGGGAATGGAAAGAAAGCTGGCCTAGTATATATTAAGAATATGATAAAAAAAAAGAAGGAGGAGATACAGCGTCAGGCTGAGAATATTTCACTCGAATCAAATTTTTGTGGACACTACAAAGAATTGTAAGAAAAAGGAGTAAACATGCATTATCCCCAAATTTTGGGGACATTCGATGGCTCTTCAAATTAAGATGTGGAATTCTATGATGAGACAGGGAAAGGCTGAGTTAGCAGTTTATTGTAGGGATGCATGGGCGTATAGGTATGAGTTAGTGAGCCTATTTAATTACTAAATCTATTAGCATGGTGTTATTTCAATAGGATTAAAATATTAAAATTGGTATTAATAATTTTTTTGCGAATAGCTATTATCTTTTTATCTGTCTTGTCTATCTTGACTATCTTGTTATTATTATTATATCAACAGCTTTCACCCCGTCTAAGGGACACATTCAATCATTTTAAATGCAATATTATATACTGTTATACTTTGTTATTACTGTTTAGTCTAGTGCGAAGTGCTACTTAGTAAGATATACACATTTAGTTTATTACTAACATTTATATGAATATTTACTTAATTTATTTTTTATTAATTTTAATGAACTTGTTAGATGTAATGAGCCTTAGTGTAATTTTTTGTATATTAATTAGGGAATAATATTAGTTTGCCAACCCTCCTGATGGCATGTGCCAAGGAGAACAAATGTCACTAAAAGAGAAAATTGTATTTTTCTTTAATGGGAAATAAAAAGACATTATTGATTGATTGATTAATTGACATTATTGTTAATAAAGACATTTATAATTATTATTATTATTATACATCCATAAAATACAACATACTAAAGTTTTATAGATTTGTTTGACTTTGTTAGTTGTTAAATATTTTTCTGGTTATTTTCTTGGTTTTCCAGTTTAAACCATTGTATGCAAATACGTAACTGCCTTAGTTTTCTTCAATTACGATAAAGTAAGAACACTTATAGGTTCATATTTATCCTCCTTAATGTAAATACCGTCTCGGCTCTGCAAACAATTCATAGTTCTTCGTAAATATCATCTCGGCGCGTTATTCAGCAATTACTCTGTATAAGTACTCAACTTCATTAGTTAGTTTCTGTCGGTTATTGTCTACGGTAGCGGCAAATTTAATCATCGCAGATTTTCTACAGCGCCGTTATATGATCTCTAATCAAGCCAACTTAGATTCTAATGAAGCTCTTCATCGCTCGCTCTTGAAGCCCTAGGTTGGGGATCCCCAGATTTCTAATATTAAATCAGATAGTTATTGGCAAATTATTAAGCAGAAAGGGTCGTTAAAGTTCAAATTAAAGTTCTTTCGATCTTTTATGTCTAGGGACTTTGCATTACCAGTTTAAAGTCAAGTATAACGGAAGGTATGGAAATAAAATATCGGGACGCAAAAGCTGCAAATTTTTAAATTTGTAAGTTTATTGCTAATAATAAACTTGAACCTCTTGGACAAAATTAACTCTTTAGTTTTAGTAAGTAAGAAAAATCAGCTAAAAATTATTTTTTGAATTTGTGTTAAATATTCCGATTTTTTTGGTTTTATAACTTTGCTACTTAATTAATATCTTCTTGTGAAACTTAAATAAACTGTATGTTCTAGTAAGTTAATTATATTATAGTGTCTTTTTATTCTTCTCTTTATTTTTAAATTTACAAGGGTTTTGGATTATTAAATAAGCGACTATTCAACTGACCATCTGTACAAATTATTGTATATAGATTGGTATCTTTCGGTGGGTAACGACCGTACACATTGAAGATAAATTTTATCAACTTACATAATGGTTTTCTTAGTTTTGCATCGTTTGGAATACGAAAAACGAAATTTGTCAGGTGTACTTCTAATAGTGCCTTTGCACTGGAGTACCATACAATACTTTTAAGAGAGTTTTCTTGATTATTCCGTAATTTATTCTTCTTCTTCCTCTTTATAGGTAATGCTGCTTGTTCATTGGCGGATTAATAACTCTATGAAATTCTGTCACTCTATGATTTCTAAGTAATTTACTTTATACCCAATATTGCATCTGTACACGATCTTCCACTACGAAAACCCTGCTGTTCATCTGCTAAACTTATCCTCTGATTCACTAGAACCTGTAAAATTTTAGTTGTAAGTTTTAGCGCAGTATTTCACAAGTTCCTCTGTAGTTTTCTTGCTGTTTTTTATCCCATTTTTTTAAACAGTAGAACTAGTTCGCTCGTTCTCCATTCTACCGGTTTTATAATTTTATTAATTAGTGTTGGTAATTGTTCTGCCATTGCTCCTCCATAGTATTTCAGTAACTCGTTTAGTAACCCGTGTGTTCAATCACAAATTAATCTCTTAAATTTGTAATCTCACATTATTCTTAACTTCTTAATATTTTATAGTTTCACCGTGTATAATTGAAACATTGTGAAAACATATCGTGTAATATTTTAATAATTAGTTCATTTACCTACAACGTAATAAATTGCCGAATAATATATTTTCCAATTGAACTTCCTAAGTGGTGAAATTACGGCCTAGATTAAATTGTATTGTAAGCTCATAGTTCAAAGTTTTTTATTATGGTAAAAGCAATAACTTCTTTGCTGAGGTATACATTATTTGTAAGATTATAAATTGGGGAATTAAGCTCATTTGAGGGCAGTCTATTATAGAAAGTTACATAACCAACAACCTACAGTGTAATTATTAGTAGCTGTCAATAGAACCAACATTTTTACTCCACAACTTTAACGTTTTATTGTATTTATTATCGTCGATTCGATCCTTATATCTACATTCGAATCTGTCCAGCGTGTTTACTTGCTGCTTTTCTGTTTTCCAGGTTTTTAAGTATTTTTCAAACTTCCTGTACATTTATATTAAGTTCTTCATTTGTGGTAATTTTTGGTGTTTCCGGTTCTAGCGTTCTGTTGTTCTTCCTCTAACTATAGCTTTTTAAGGTAGTCAATCCACGTATCCTTTTATATTTGGTTCTATTAGTTCATTTACCTCCGTTATTTGATCTCTTATGAAGCGCCATATTTCCTTTTGCAGACCATAAAAATCATATTCCATTTCTTTCGAAAAGCGTTTCCAGTGATCATTTTTTATTTTTCCGACAAGTGCGTGTGTTTCGTTTCTAATTGTCTTGTAATTATGGTATGCTTCTTATGTTTTGGTTGACATGTATTTCAGGTTAACTTTTTCTTTTCTTTAGACATATCCTTTACTACTGTACAAAACCATGTAGTCCTTCGCCTTGAAAACGATTTATTTTATTTATATTTCTTTCACCAAGAACTTCTTTGGCCGAGGCTAAGATATTAGACTTAATTTTTGTCCAGCCCTTTTCAAATCCATCACTTTCTGTGACATATGTATTTCTGCTTTTTTCAGTTATTCTTTTTTGGAATAGGTATCTTGTGGAGTCATCCTGTAAGCTTTCGACTTTTATCTTTGTGGTGTATTCTGGTGTTTTGTTATCACATATATGTGTTTTTATTCGGATTTTGCACAATAAAAATTGATGATCGCTTCCTATTTCTGCTGATATTAATGCTGTTACATCCAAGATTTGAGAGGGCTGTAACTCTCTATTCGACAGAATATAGTCTATCATAGATCTTTATCCTCTACTGTTTGCAAAAGTGTATTTGAATTGTTCTGTGTGAAAAAAAATGTATTATTAATACGTATCTCGTTTATGCTGCAGAGGTCCTTCAGAAGGTCTCCGTTTTTATTTCTGATATTTTTGTTATATCGCTGTTTTATTGCTGGAACTATATCATTGCCAACATGGGCGTTATAATCGCTCAGAATGATTATATATTCATCACTTGGGGTCTTGTTTATTACAGTCTGAAGGTGTACGTAGAAGTTTTCCCTTGTGGTGGTATCTCTGTTATTTTCTGGTACATAGATTGCTATCACATTCAGAGGTTTAACATCCAGTTTAATTTTTTACACTTACTATTTTTTTAGAGGTATATTTACATCCTTGTACTTGGTGTAAAAAATTTTTGTGTACTAACAGGGCGACTCTTTCTTTGGCTCTGGTTTCTTTCTCAACACCACTGTAAATCATTAGATAGTCATCTAGCATAATTTGACCCTTGCCTTTTTTCTTCGTCTAGTGCACATATGTCTATATTTTTTTTTACAAGCTCTTTTGTAATTTTCTGCTCTCTTGTGTTTAGAGACTTAACGTTCCAAGTACCGATACCAAGTATATTTCTCGTTTTCCATAAATTCGTTGTCCTTTTTCTCTCGTTAGTCGTCGTAATGAAACCATTCCTGTTCCGAGGCACAATTCTGTTTCTATGTACGGTATGGTAAGTCTATCAGTAAGGTACTATCCTGGCTCTAGACCCCCTTCTGTAGACCCCCTCCTGTTCCACAGTTCTGTCGAGCTACTCGATCCACTCAACAAAACTGCAGGCGGAGTTCTTCCGTGATTTGAAAACTGAAAATATGTGTAAGTATGATCAAGTAACTAAAACGCTTATATTAGTAAACATACGAGGACGTGACCAATGACGTCACGTAAAACGCGCGCTAAATGACAGCATTTGAATAGCCCAAATTCATTCAAATTGTTTAATTTCACTTTAAAAAATAATTTTATTCTTTTTAAGTATATTTAAATTTTTTTCTACATAATGAAGATCTAAATTATCAATGTGAGACATAAAGAAAATCATGCACATTCCCTATTGCTAAGGAAAAAACTTTTTTAACTAGACAACCGTCGCAAATTTCGTCAACAATTCGCCAAAAATTTAAATGTATTTAAAATATTAGTTAAGTAGAAGTAGAGTACTACAAATTCATTGTATATAAGTAAATAAAGTTCTGTGTTTTTGTGAAGATTAGATTTCTTAACTTTTCTTTATCTAATTCTCGTGTAAAAGTTTAATCTATATTATAACTAACTATTTAAATTAGAATACATTGAAGAATGATTGAATTACAGCGTAACATGCTTAATTAACATCGACATCACTGGTTCTTATAACTGCTTTTATTGACAGTCAAATATAAAATTGTAAACTTAGCTCGTTACTATGCTTTTACCTATTGTGAGTGTATCTGCTCGTTCGGTGACCTAATTTTTGTACGTTTTATAATGTTTTATTCATATCCTGACGGGTCCCAGGACGACAGATGTGTTATAGATGACAATAGGAATATTACATACAAATTTTACTTCCGGATAAAGATATGCATTATCAACATAGACATAATATGAGTAATCACTCTATGTTACTACTTATTTTTTTGTGACGACTAATAAATACACATGGAGTGCTCGAAAAGGTAGATCGATATTAGACTTCATATTACTAAGTGAAAAATTTCACAGATTTAAAAATATGAAAGACTATACTGTATGTATCCAGATATAAATGATGAATGGGATAATTTAGAAATAAATAATATTATTATTATTATTTTTAATTAACGAAAAATGCCGTATAGAAAAAATAGAAAAAAATGTCTGTATTATAAGTACTTCAAAAATAAGACAGAACAAAATATAAAAAAAATCTGAAAGTAAGAGAAAACACACAGATTTCAAAGCAAGAACATCAGCAATAATAAAAAAATTTTATTTATTAAATTGATAATTATATTTATATTATATAATAGAAAAAATAACGCCTACTATAAGGTCATTAACGATGTATATTAGAAATGGTGTTTCTTAAGAATTCTGGGAACACCCTGGGCCGCTCATCACACAAACTCTTCTATTTTAAACTAACTTATTATTATCTGTTATAGGCTATAACCTGCCTATAGGACAGGTATCTGCTCTAGGGCAACCAAATGTAATGTTGCAAACTTGCTACTTAAAAATATTTCGGTAATTGTCATACGAAACAAATGCAGCAAAATACTTTTCTTTAAACATTTAACACATTTTCATAATATTCAACTCTACTTAAATATACTTTTTTGGAGTCGTGAGTGTTATAATGTCTGAACGTCCCGAGATAAAGCAGTATGTTTATGAATTTAGGTACTCAAATCATAAGGTAACTGACAATGTTTCGAATAATGTTTTCCTCTTTTGCCAAGAGAACCAATTCCAGAAGTTTTGAATAGATTCAACTTTGATCTAGTGATGCTAGACATACATTGTATCAAAAGCATTCATTTATTAAACACAACACTAAAATAAACAACCAAAGTGGTAACAAATAAACTCAATGAGATTATAATAGAAGCAGAAGAACAACAAGGTCAGGAAGATCATGCACCGACGCTATATTTATAATGAGGCAAGTGCAGGAGAAATCATTAGAATACAACCAACCGGCATATCTATGTTTCGTAGATCTTAAAAAGGCATTTAATTAGGTCAAATTAAAGGACATCATCCACTTATTGTACCCAAGAGAGATACCTCTATTAATAATCAAAAAGATCGAAAATATTTACCAAAATAATAAAATAATAGTAAAAGTGAAAGAAGAACTAACCGACCCTATTAAAGCTGACAGGGAGATTCCCTGAATCCTCTATTGTTCAACTTGATTATGGATAAAAAAAGTAAGAGCTAAAAAAAGATACCAAATGGGAGAAAAATAACTTAAAATAATCTGCTATGCAGACGACGCTATATTACTCTCTCAAAGTGAAGACGATTTACAACGTATGCTGCACCAACTTAATATAACCGCCAGAAAATTTAACAGGTTAATTTTCCAAAAAAAGACAAAATGCATTTTTACAACAGCAAATTTACTAACATGTAAATTGGAGCTGAAATGTCAGATAATAGAACAAGTGAAGAAGTTTAAATATCTAGGCATCACATTATCTAGCTAGGAAAAGCTCTAAATTGAAGTGGAAGATCAAGTGAACAGAGCAAACAGAGCCGTAGGCTGTCTGAATGAAACAATATGGAGAAATAAAAATAACAGGAAAAAATAAAGGGTAAAACCAATAATGACATACGCGGCCGAAACACGACCTGACACAGAGAGGACAAAAGGGATGTTAGAAAGAGCAGAGATGAAAACACTGAAAAATTGATGGCAAAGACTATGGGACAGAACTAAAAGTACAGAGATACGACATAGGTGCAAGGTGAAAAACATTAAGAACTGGGTAAGATGTAGAAGAGAAGAATGGAACGATCATGTAAGCCAAATGACAACAAATAGAGTAGTGAAGACGGCAAGGATGGTTCCCCAATAGGAAGACGATCAGTACGAAGACCACGAAAACCATGAAACGACGACCTACTGAAGGCATATTGAAAAACAGACAGAGTCATGTCTATATAGAAAGAAAAAGAAGAAGAAGAAGAAGAAGAGGAAGCATTGCTATATAGATAGATATTTCTTTTATTATGTTTTTCCTCTTTACTTGTACTCTGTCGCGGTAGGTGACATCATAATGTTTTTCTCCATCAATTTGTCGTAACCTTCGACTTACAAATTGACAATACAGCAACCAAACCAGCTAAATAAAAATTTTAAGCATCTGTTGATACTAGTTGATTAAACGCAAGTATGACTTGCCTCTTATGAGCAGTAGTATTTTCTATATACTTTTTTTTACACTTACAATTCGTGAGAGTTCAACCTGAAATTCTTCATTACATCTGTAGTTCGACCAATTTTCTTTCGTTTCTTGATTTTTTTAACAAATCATCACATAAACACTCTTCACTCTAACTTATCTCGACATATACTTTTATAAATTATAGCAATTTATAATTTGCTTAAATAGAGGTTTGAAAAGGGGACTAAACAATCACTGGGCTTGGAAATAGGGTAAGAAAATAAATTAAAACGTTTGGGAATGGGTTAGAAGAGCTAATGTCATGGATAAGGATTCCTTCTTTTTGGGGGAACTGGCAGAACTAAGTACGAAGAAGAAATCAAAAAATACTTTGAGATATTCTGGGTAACACTAAATAAAAAGATTACTTAACTGTTTAAAATAAGGACGTCGCGTCCTTAAAGTTTTTCTCTCCTTTCATTTAAATAGAAAACATTGTCCCACTAACTTCAAATCAATCTGATTTAATGGGAGACACAAAATGAATCCTGGACAAATCCTGTGAGAAATAAAACAGCAAAACTGTGCTTCAGGTTATCCTGGATAATAAGAATATGTGTTCCTTAAACTCCGGCTACCTATTTTTTACTCAAAATCATGTCAGCTTTCTTAGCCTTGAAGACGCTGTTATCAAATCCCTTAACACAGTTACAACAAACGATGATTAGCTCATATTACAAAGATTGCCACATGGCATTTTGAGCTTAAATATCACCTTCTTCTAGTCACCAAAACTCATGGAATTAAGCAAACCTGCAGGTTTTTAAAACTCTACAGAAAAACGATATTTCTCCGTTCAGACTATAAATTGTTCTCTCGTACTGCCCCGAGTGAAACTCGTATCTCGTCGTACCATTTTTTACTCGCAGCCAATTGAAATCGATAACTTCGCAGTTAATATTTTTATCAGATGATTCCTCAAATACACGTGGGTAAACAAACTTCAGGTCGCTGTGGCGTATTAGCCAGGGGCGTTTGAGTAAACAACTTCAGATCGATGTTACGTACCAGCCAGGGGCGTATCAAATAAATAATATATATTTGATATAAAAAGAAAAAAAAAATCATTCTATATACTACCGCGAAAATAACCAAACATGAAAGACTGTCACGCTGGGTTAACCGCCCTTGCTAGGCAAAAAGTTGGAGAGTGGCGCGCAGACCACTCTCCAACCACTTTAACTAGTATGGGTATTTTGTAGTGATTTCGTAGGTTGAAACGTCATGCTTGATACTTATCCTAAATTCCAGGTTATCTTCGGCCATCTCTAACTACAACAGTCCCTATTGGAGGCATATTTTTACTACAGCTACACTACGGGATCCTTTTTTGGCGTAAGCTTATAGATTCTGGTCGTCAATATTCAGTAAAGTCAATGTATCAGTTAGACTTTCCTGTCCTTCGTTTACAATGGCTTTACGTTTGCTATATAACTACTAATGGCTTAACAAGGTTACATAAAAACTAGTTATTTTATACTGCATGTGATATAATTTAATAAAAATACCGAGTGCACTTTAAAAACTTTTAAAACAAAAAAAAAGTTAATTTAAATATATACGTAAAACCTCCAGTTTAATGCACTCCCGCGGGAACTGACTAAAGAGAAATTTTGCAAAAATAATTAATTACGTTGCTTATTCGGACCTACCGAACGTAATGCATCAGTCAACAAAATATCAGTTATTAACTTTTAATAGGGACTTCCAATTACACCAAATTCAATTTTGCTTGTTAGGCTCGCTGTTGTTTCGTGTTTCGGCAAAAGTGTTAGAGTTTTTGATTGATGAAAACATTTATGATGCTTATGACTGGCTGTGACAGTTTTAATCAGTTCATTGAGTACGTACTGAAAAAACAGACAGCTCTGAATTTATTATTGTGAAATTTCTGATCGGTGGATAAGCTGCGAAAATAGTAAAAAATATTTATATCAAAATTGTCTAGAGTACAAAGAGTTTTTTCTGGTATATACATCAATTTTAATTCAAATTTAAAAGGTGAAACAAAGTATGATGTCTCACGATTTAATAACAAAATATTTCTTATTTTGGTGTAAGATAATTAGTCCAGTCTACCAAGGTAAATATACACCCTGCTCCAACTTATTATGCAGGGAAATATCCAAGGAAAGAGAAGCATAGGGAGGCGTAGAATGTCATGGCTGCGCAACCTGAGAGAGTGGTACGGATGTACATCAAACGAACTTTTCAGAGCAGCCGTCTCAAAAGTCCGAATAGCTATGATGATTGCCGACCTCCGCCGCGGAGATGGCACTTGAAGAAGAACCAAGGTAAAAATGGGGTGTGACCTCCAATTTCTTTAAAGATGCATAGATTTTTATAAAATTATGGAAATAAGCTCTACTTATCGTCCGCATTAAAATCTACTATATGCTGATATGCGCTTATTGTTTTTAAGGGTGTAAACTACCTCTTTTTCATAAAAACAATAAAATCACCATTTGCTTATATGTATTTCGTCATTTTAGACTCGATAGAGCGAACTCGTGGTAAGCTCTGAATGAAACAAAACCTTTCTGACATATTAGCAATTATTTTAAACATAATGTGCACCAGATACTACAGCGACATCAGAAAGAACTTCAGTCAAATCCAAATCAAGTCATTCTTCCCGCCGATAAAGGCAATGCCACCGTCATCCTAAACACTTCTTCTTGCATTAATAAAAATCTCTCTCAAATCTAAATAACACCCCAGACTACTGACCAATTCCTAATAATCTAACAACCTACCTCAAGAAAACACCAAAAGCCGTTATTAATAAAACTTCTCTTCCTGTTGACATAAAACAATCTCTAATTCCTCGTGAACAGTCTTTCAGAACACCTCCAATATATGGGTTACCCAAAATTCACAAGCTTAATATTTATTTACGTCCCATTGTTAGTGCATACAACTGCCCTACACAACCATTGGCCAAGTACTTGGCTAAAACTCTACAACCTCTCGCCGAAAATGCTTCATCCTTCGTCAAAAATTCTTTTCATTTTATTGAACTTCTTAAATACTATTCCATCTCACCGTAGACATTCTAGTGAGTTTTGATATCGTTTTGATATCGTAAGACCACCTATCTCTCAGTAAACATTGTATGTTCAATACTTATTTCATCTTTCAAAATCAATTCTACAGAAAAATAAATGGTACCCCGATGGGCTCCCCACTACCTTCAGTAATTGCCAAAGAAATTGCCAATATACTTATGGAAGACTTTGAGATCCGAGCACTATCTACATCAATGCTTAAACCCACATGTTGGCTACGATATATTGATGGTCATTTGGACCCACAGCAGGGATGCTTTGGTTTCTTCTCAAACCCATCTGTATGGTATACTTCCTAGTATCCAGTTTACGATGTAAGGGAAACTGATTTATGCTTACTGTTTCTCGACGTTATCGTAAAGAAAAACCAATCCCAAGATTTTTATCACTTTATTTATTGAAAACCTACCCATACCAAACGTTACTTGCATGCCAACTCTCGTCATCAACCTTAACAAATTAATTTAGTCATTACAGGTTATAAACGGTTTTATATGATTGCAATGCTTCGTTACTTTTTTACATGAAACAGTTTCTTTCAAGTAATAAGAGAGGATTCTCAGCAACAATATTGTCACCACTTTTGAGTTTGCTGGTTACACGAAGTAACAGAATAACCTTAATATTTTTGGATCATTTTATTTCATTAAATTTACAGCTTTTCTGAATTCCAATTGCAAAAGCCTGGTCACAATTCTATTAAAACCTGTCGCAAAACAAATACTTCTTTCATATCCCTATTATGTAATTCCAGCGTCTTTGAAACTACATGCTGATGACTTTCGCTATATTGTAAACTACAAAAATTCTCCAATCCTTCAATCATGTCATCATCATACAGAAGAGAGAGTCTCCCTGGTGCAGCCCATTATTTGTTTTAAAAGGTTCAGATAGTTCCCTCTAAATTCGTACACTACAGTCAACTTTTTTAAGAGTTAGTTTTGTTAAATTTACCAACTGATTTGGTATTCCTTGCTCTTTCATTGATTTGAACATTTCTCTTCTCTTTACAGAGTCGTAGACTGCTTTGTCCTCTATAAATATGTGATGAGTATCAATGCCATATTCCAGTGTTTTTTTTTTTCAAAATTTGTTTCAGGGTCGCAATCAGGTGAATTATCTATTTACCACCTCCTGGTAACCAGCCTGGTATTTTCCTACTATCCGTTCTGCATATGGTGCCATACAGTGATATAGTACTGTGAAAAATATTTTATACGCTGCATTTAGAAGCGCAATTTCTCTGTGGTTAGAGCATTCAAAGATTCTCCTTTTTTGTGTATAGTGCAAAGTATTCCAATATTCCAATCATTGGGGAGGGATTTCTGTGTCCACATTTCTTTTATAAGCTGCTGTAATGCCATAATGGTATCATAGCCACCTTCTTTATATAGTTCAGCTAAGAGATTATCTATTTCGGATAATTTTTATCTGGCTAGTATTTTAACTGCATCTTTAATTTCAAGAATCGTTAGTGGTTCCTCTTCCCTCTCGTCTGTTGCCCTTACCTCATCTCTTTCGTCTTCCAGTTTTTTATATTCTTCCTCCATATTAAGTGCCTGGTTAAAGTATTCCGCCTATCTATTAAATAAATCTTTCCTTGTTGTTAACAGGTCACCATTAAATAGGGAGAAAAGCCGACATTTAGGCTACCCCTACAGTCAGGTGGCATAACCACAACTACTAAAAACGGAAGGTATTTCATTACCCAAAGTACCTTAGTAAATTCTAAGATCATAAGCCTCCTCACGTTAGTTATACGCTGAGGAGGGGTGGAGGAAAAGCCTGGGGGTCAGATAGGTACCATCTCGACTAGCGAGGTGTGACCGGTTTGATCTTCGAGCATGTGGATCCCTATCTTATATTGGTATACACATGCTCCTAGGGGTAGGGTTGATCACCTCGTGTGTTAATGTGTGTGTGTGCAGGTCACCATTCTGACTTTTGCATTGTCTTGTGGTTGCCTTGTATTCTTTTGTGTTGATGTTTTTTAATGATATCTTTTGTATATATAATTTCTTTGATCCACTTAAATACAAGACTTTCTGAACAACTTCTTTTGAATGGTCCTCCCTTCACACTTATGGCTCTCATTAAAGTTTATTTGATGGTTTAATCTGAAAATATGCCAGCCCAAAATACTTTGTTTCTACATGAGGTAAAAAATGCACCTTCAATATTTTTTTTTAATTTGACTGGATCCATTATATCCTCTAATTTTTTCATGTCCTGCAGGTAGAAAAAAATGTGTTTTGTGCTATATCTTGGTAATTTCTTTGATTTACCTTAATACAACAATTTCTGAACAACTTCTTGTGACTAGTTTCCTTCACACTTATGGCTCCTATTAAAGTTTGCTTAATGATTTAATCTTAAAATATGCCAGCCCAAAAAACATTACTTCTACATGAGGTAAAAAATCCATTTTTTATATTTTTATAATAATGATAAATAATAAATAAAATAAATAATAAACAATCTGGTAGATTTTAAATAATTGCGATGTCCAGCGGCGTGAACTTTTGGCCAAAATTGGCTTGCTCTGAAATTTAAAAAATATGTGTTATTGTACTACATGTTGGTAAATTTTAAAGCAAACGACTTCAGGCGGATGAGTTGGTGAGCCGTAGGGCACTCTTTTGATCTGGAGCTGAGACATTGGCTCAAAAGGCGGATAAATCAATAGCATAAGGATGCAAGAGGCAAGAAGAAACCACTGCATTAAAGATCCACCAAAGTACTAAAAGAAAACAAGACACTGATCATGGGAATCGGAGTCCAAAATCCAGCAGGGAAAGAACACACAAGGACTCGCAGGTCGTTAACGGGCGAAATCCTTATCAAACAAAAAAAGACGTAGGTAATAAAATTATCCAACACAAAAATGGGTACTTGTAACATTCTTCATGAAATGAGCAAAATTTAAATATAAATTTTTTGGAAGTAAATGAGATATAGTGGGTTAACTCAGGATACCTTTCTACCAAATCATTAACTTAGTTTTCCTGAGTAATATTACTCGGGAAACATTAATAATCAGCATAGACGAGGAGTAAAAATTATTGTCGATACAGAAGTTAACATGAGAAATTTGTCCTAATGGGAAAAGCAACAGACGATAAAGTAGAAATATTCTACCAACGCATTAAAGACACCCTGAAAATAACAAAGAGCAGAGAAAGCACTATAGTTATCGACGATTTCAATCGATAGACGCAAAAGTCGATAGGAGAAAAGCTGGAATAATTGTGAGAGATCATGAATTATTAAAACGTTGCTATAATTACTTGAAACATCCGGTCAAATGTGGTCGTAAATAAACGACCTCCATTTCTGTAAGCGATAATATAAAATAACTGAGACACATTTTCGGAGTACTTTATTAAAATTGTTCTGAAGCTATTTTGACGTGACAACGTCTTAAATTAGGTTGTGGCTCGGAGTCACTCATGAAAAAGTGTAACGCCCGCTCACGTCTGTTACGATGAGTCACCGAACGAGAGAGAGGCCCGCCGGACCGGCGAATGCCTTGCGTCTCTCTCCCACTCAAACATGATCGGTCCGCTGCGCGCGCAGCACTAGAGAATTAGGCGCGTTGGATCGGTGCGTGCTTGTGTCTCTGGGAAAAGACGTTGTCACGTAAAATCTTCGCCCGTAAAACCGACTTTACAGGCAACCGATTTTTTATTTTATTATTTTTTTTTTTTATTTTATTTGTGAAGACTAATGTTTATATTTTGAGAACGATTTCGGAAGTGGAAATTGAAACGTCAATAAACGTACTTTAACCTCTAATTGTGGCTTATTCCCATTTAAATAGTAATTACTTTATTAAAATTAATTATTTATTTATCTTATTTATACGTTTAAAAATCTTTTTTGTGCTATTTATTCCATTTACTTTCATGGAAAAATTATATACGATAGCGGAAAAACAAAAATACATTATTTGAGAATTAAGAAAACATTCATTTTATGATTGTCCGAAAACATTCCCAATCTCCAATCACTTTTCTAAATCAATATCCGTAATAAAGAAACCCTTAATATTAATGAAAGAAAATTACATGTTAAATTATAATAAATTTTATTACATTCCAGTAACATACAATCTATATACAGCAAAAGACCATAAACGACCTTACTCTTTCCGCATAAATCGATCATAAACTGAGTCAAAAGCCCATGAAAGGAAACCCTTTACCCAATTTCCCTTTTTCTAATCACAATTTGATATTATATCAAATTGAAATGACCTCTAGGGTAACATCAATCAGTGTAATGGACCATTCCGGAGGAAATGATCAATAAGGAAAAGGCCAAACAAAGCCCTTAAATATCAATACCCAGGGGCCCGAAAGATGACCCTTTAACTTCTCAATATTTGTAAGAATCAAAACAAGAATTTAGTATAAAAGAATTGAAGACTTTGTTAAGAAAAATAATAGAGGTAATTTAATTTGTCAAAAACAAAAAAAGTAGTTACAAAAAAAGTTTAAAAAGAATATTAAAATCGTTTATTACAAAATATATTTCATTTTTTTCTTTAAAGTTTAGTAGATTTTTTAACTTTCCAATGGCGTAATTAAAGCAGTTGTAGTAAACATTATTTACCTATTGTTAGTTAGGTGAGATTACTAAGAATCATTAAACGCCGTTTGCAACAATACTTAGACAAACAAATTCCCCAAGAACAAGCAGGCTTTGTCAAAGGGAAGGGTACGAGAGAGCAAATCCTTTATATGCGGCAGCTCATAGAAAAGGCCCGCGAATTTAAAATTCCAATAATAATCTGTTTTCTAGACTACCAAAAGGCATTTGATTGTGTGAAGTGGGAAGTTCTCTGGACAGTTCTTCATGAGATGGGAGTTCCAGATCATTTGGCAATATTAATTAAAAACTTATACGAAGATAACTCAGTTAAAATAAGAATTGAAAACCAGCAATCTGATACCTTCAAAACCAGCAGAGGTGTACGACAAGGGTGCATACTATCTCACTATCTCCAGACCTGTTCAATTTATATGGAGAATACATAATGAGGAACGCACTCGATGGATGGAGAGGCGGCATCTCCATTGCAGGAAAAAAGATCTCAAACTTAAGATTTGCAGACGATACAACACTGATAGCAACATCTGAAGAGGAGATGTCGAGACTGATAAAGAGAGTAGAAACCGAAAGCAACAAGTGTGGGCTCAAGATTAATAATCAGAAAACAAAAATCATGATTGTGGACCACGCGAATATCCTCCAAACAACAGGCGCCCTAAATCAATTCGAGAAAGTAGACGAGTTCACGTATCTAGGATCTTCCTTAAGCAATGCAGCCTCCTCCCATACGGAAATTCGCAGAAAAATAGGGATGGCCAAGAACGCGATGAGTCGACTATCAAAAATATGGAAGGACCGCTCTTTATCCAAAAAACTCAAAATGAGACTGGTACGGACACTCATTTTTTCAATCTTCAGTTACGGTGCCGAAACATGGACAATAAAATCAGAGGATAGGAAAAGGATTGACGCATTCGAAATGTGGTGCTGGAGACGAATGCTACGCGTCTCGTGGACGGAGCACAGATCCAATCAGTCGATTCTCGAAGAGCTAAACATTCAGACCAGACTCTCCTCTCAGTGTCTTGCAAATGTTTTAAAGTTTTTTGGCCACATTGCGAGAAGAGACAATGACAACTTAGAAAGACTAATTGTATGCGGAAACGTAGAAGGACGTAGAGGCAGAGGACGCTCACCTATCCGATGGTCAGATCAAGTAGAGAAAGCCACTGGAGAGACGTTTTCCGAGTCCATGAGAGCAGCCCAAAATCGCAAGAGATGGAGAGAATTGACAGCCCGCATTGTAGGAAATCACGATCCTCAGCAATGAGGAAACGACAAGAGAGAGAGTTAGGTGAGTGTTAGTTATTTACTGTGACAAGAAAAAATACCAAAAACATTACCAAAATTTTAAAAATAGCATCTTTATCATCAAATTACAATGTTAATGAATAAGGTAGCGGATAAAATAAGATAACTACGTTGTCAAAGAAGAAAAAGAAGAAATAAAAAAAAGAACAGATAGGATTTACAATCCGAAAATACAATAGAATCCAAAAAACTGTTATGGTACGGACATTTATTGCGAATGAAAGACTAACTATGGGAAAAACAGGCCATAAACTATACTTCATGGCATAGCATAGAATACTCTTCTTATAGAGTAAAAAGTATCTTCTTCTTCTTATTGCGCTGTCTCCTTTCGAAGGTTGGCTATCCAAATGGCAATTGTAGCTTTGGAAACTGCTGCACGAAAGCATTATGTTCATGAGCGGTCAAACCATCTCCTCAGGTCTTTCCGCCACGAGTTCTAGCGTCTTCCAAAAAGATTGCATCCTCAAAAAGTTTTTAACTGAGACTAGACAAAATTTTTCTGAAAAAGGATACCGAATAGGACTTACATAAGGGCAGAGGAGAAGACAATGCCAGAGTACAAATTCATAAAGGATAGATTAACACAAAATTAAGCCTTTATTAGTGTATCATTCGAAAAATCCCAGAGTCTCTGTCCCCAGTTTTCAAACCCCCTATAATTATTCCCTATGTGGTAGGCAAAATATCAACGTTACAAATAGCGCCCAACGTATCTGGCATGTTTTAGATTTACGCCATTTGTATGTACGTTACAAAATGGCGCCCAACTTGGCTGGCATGTTTTAGATTTGCGCCATTTGTATCTTCGTTACAAGCTGGAATGGATTAATGGAATTAATCTAAATTTGACATACGAACAAGGTTACGGAATAAATTAAATTCGTATGTTGAGGTACCATCCTTGAATATATCCTTTTATAAATTAAAAAATGGGTAAAAAGATACGACTATAATGAATCTTTGCCGTCATCATTCAGCAAAAATTGGTGGGTATACACTACATGCCATATAAATAAGTGATTTCGCAGCCAACTCCAATTTTTTTCAATGACGAAACGTCAACAAAATATGTATGTACAAATTTAAGATTTATATCCAATAAACTCTTATCTGATAAAAAACAGATACAACAAAGAAACAGTTTTGGAACAACATAAAAATCTGTATCAGCAAAATAAATTATCATTTTGATATCTAATTTCTGCGCCATTTCATTATCAATCTTAACTCAACCCTAAATTCGCTATCCCCGGTTTTACCCTGAATCTGTCGTTTTCAATTTCCCAAGTGGTGTTGGATGTTAATTGTACGAAAAATTCGGATCAAACCGGCCTAATCAATTTGAACGACAGAAAACGATCAAAGCAACTGAGTAAAAAACGAAAATCTAATTGAAACATGGGATTCTTAAAGATTTTTAAATTCTTTGAACAGAAATCTTTAATATTTTTGAGAATAAGTCAGGAAAAATATATTGTCAATATGTCGATATAAATATTAAATGTTTTCAATATTAAAGAATTTCAAATTGTCGGATTGTTGTCAGATATTTAATATTACATAAAAACGCAAAGCTTCCAAAGAACAGAATTAAAAGAAAATTGAAATTAAAGTAATTATAAAAATATTGTTCTTCTACGAAAAATATTAGTTTTATGTTGAGCACATTTTTCTGAAAAATATCCCTAAATATATTTGTGTCGCTTATGATGGTATAGCAAACAATTGGTACATATGTACATATGTATATGTTTTAGTATCTTTTTCTCTGCTTGTCTCATCTGTTTGTACTCCTCTTGATTTTGTCTTGTCCTTCTGTTTTGAAGTTTCCCATACGCCTGAGTCTTTTTTTGAGTTGCCGGTGCGCATTCCGCATCATACCATTCTATCCCCTTCCTTTCTTATTTCTTCTTTCCTAAAACTGTTGTTGCTACTTCTTTCAGGATATTTTCGCACTCATTCGAGTAATTAGCTATGTTTTCAACAGTACTACTCATTTGGTCTTCTAGTTTTTCTTTAAGTTTGTGTTCAAATTTTCTAACTATCTCAGGGTTTCGTAGTCTGTTCACCTCGAATTTATCTTCTTTGGAATGTTTATTTCTGAAACCCAATTGATGATTTCGTATAAGATTTTTTCTTTGTATTATTAATTTTTTTTATAGAAGTTTTTTAAATAGTTTTGACGTCATCGGAAGGAGTGATATTGGTCGATAGGATGTCACATCATTAGAAGGTTTACCTGGTTTGGCGATCATAATGACTTGGGCTACTTTCCAGAGTCTGGGAACATATCTCAATCTAAAAACAGCATTTATTAGGTTTGTCAGCTTAACTACGGCTTTTCTTGGTATATTTTTTAAAGGTTCTCCTGTTATGAGATCATATCCTGAAGCTTTCTTAGGATTTATATTATCTTTTATCTGTGTTGATACCCTCTCTAAATATTGTCAACATTATTGTTTCTTCGGTTTGGAATGGTTCTTTCCATCCCAGTTCTTCACCATCATTGTCGTTGGATTTGAACGTGCTTTCTAAATGATCTGAAAATTGTTTTCTGTTTGTTACTTTTAGCCCAGTTGCCATTTTCCAACTTGATAGGAGGAGAATAAATAATTGGTCTCCTAATTCTTTTTGTTTCCTTCCATAAGAAATAATCTGTGTTTTGGTCAGCTGTTAAATGACTTAAAAAAGAATTAATTTGTTAAATTGTTTATATTCTGCATCTCCCTTTTTAGTTTTTGTGCAGCATTTTTTAGACGAGTTTTGTCTCGTGGAATCTGCATTGCTGCCATTTTTTTCTTAATTTTTTTTTTCTACTATAAGTTCTCTGATTTTTTTTTTAATAATAATTCCGTTTTGTTCTAGAAGTTATTATGTATAAAGTGTTACTAAATTAATGCCAAAATTTCACCTTCGTTTGATCGCAGTTAAAAATTGATCCGGACAAGTGTGCTTTATAAAAACGCTTTATAACCTACGTATACAAATTAAATTAAACAAGTTATGGTGTATTTTTTTAAGTTTACATTAATACAAGATTTCAAATATTATTTCTACCCGTATATAATAATATATTTGTAGTGGCTGTAATCTCAGTGTACTTGGCTAAAATATTCTTAGAAAGAACAGACCTACGATCCAAATATTTTGTGTTGGTATCATTTGACGTCACTTATTATGGTAAGGATGACGTGCATCGGGAATTATACTGTTCCAACTGTATGTAAAAATTGTCAACAAACATAATCTATCTATGCGTATTATTTTAATAATATGTTTGACAAATCATTAGCGTTTGTGCAATGTAATTAGTAAGTTCAAATAATATTATAATGACGAGTAGAGTTATAAAAATATATATTCTTATTTCGTATACAGGGTGAGTCATGAGGAACTTTACATACTTCTACCATATGTAGAGTCCCTCAGGGAGCATATCATGTAGCCACTAAAAAATGTCAACTCCTCTTCTTTATTAACTAACAGGGTGATTTGTGTAATTGACCATTTATTTCATTTTACTGTAGTGTTTATACGGCTCATTTGATTTTTTAAATTTTTGCATGATACAGTACACTACTATCAAGCATTCGACTGGTATTAGCTAAACTAAAAAATTCCAGGACTGGCTTTGGAAAAATTAATTTAGGGATTCGTATTAAATATTACACCCTGTGTATATTTTTTTTAAAATGCAATAAGTGATTTTCAAACTACATAAATAGCCAATGAAAACGACATATGCGACAATGTTGTCGCACTTTTATTAAATTTTTAGTGAACGATCAAATTTTACCAAAAATAGAACAACCATAATGAAGTATCAAATTATAAGGTAATTAATTTAAACAAATCTTATAAATTTTAAAATTTTAATTGAAATGATAAACTGAGTCACTGCACAACAAAAAACAGTAACTACTAACAATAACGAAGAACAATTAAAAAAAAACTAAAAATATGTACATAGTTATGATAAACCCATAAATTAGAACTGGAAAAGATACAATAATGGTAACAAAATAAAAATTATTCAAAATAGATTTTCGAAATGGAACCCTGCAGCCTGTACACATTTTTGTTGCCGAATTGTTAATTGACGTATTGAATTACGGATACTCTGGGGATCGTTTCTAATAGTATTACAACAATGTATAATTCTATCAATTAATTGTTGTCGGTTATTAATATTCACTGCGTAAACTAGTTGCTTCAATCGTCCCCAAATATGGTAATCAACGGGATTGAAATCAGGGGATCTTGAAGGCCACGAAATAGGACCTGCACGTCCTTTCCACCTGTTGCCATAAACATTATTGAGATGTTATCTCACTGCCAGTAAAAAGTGTGGGGGTGCCCCATCATGCTGAAAATACATCCCTCGGATAGCAACGTTCGCGTTGGCAAGCAAATTCGGCAAAATATTTTGTAGAAAGTTCAAATAGACCTGCCCTGTTAAAGGACCATCAAAAAAGTGAGGACCTACTAATTGGTTATTTATGACACCAATCCACACGTTAACCGAAAACCTTAACTGAGAACGACGTTCTCGAATAGCATGGGGATTTTCTTCTGCCCACACATGTGAATTTCGTGAATTATTTATCCCGTCTCTGGTAAATTGGGCTTCATCTGTAAATAGTGTCCTGTATAGCGTTGGTCGATTATTGTTAATCCATCTACAATATCCATCATCTCCAGCATGTAGTCGCTGAACCATTTGAATGTGATATGGGTATAGATTATTTTTTTGTAAGACTCTACTTACTTTTGATTGAGTAACATTGAGTTCTCGACTTACTTGTCTAGTGCTTATTGTAGGGTTCATAGTAACGGCGTCTATAATGACATCTTCCTGCGCTTCATCTACATGTCGCTCTGTTGTTCCACTAGGAAAAGTGCCATTTTCTCGCAAATAATTAAAAACTGACCCAAATGTTGGATGACTGGGAGTTCGACGATTAGGAAATCTTCTGCGATATTCTCTACTAGCAGCCCTACCATTCCCATTACAGAATCCATGAACAAATATTATGTCTACATATTCTGTGGTCGAAAACTGATGTGGCATTTTGAACGAAAGTAACAAAAGCTCTACCAAAACTAACACAATGTACTTAACGTAGATATGACAGAAGAAATATGTATTCTTGTACACATAAATAACAATTGATAATGACAATAATGACAATGGGTATAAAATATCAAGAAACATCAAACGGTCAACGCCAACCTTCATTTTAAACTTTTTTAGATTTATTTTTATTTAGTACAGTTGATGCAATGTATTATTATTTGACATAAAATTTGAATCATTTACAATCAACAAAAACTAACACATACAAGAGGTTTGACTTTTTAATCAATTTAATTTATTATTAATCGAAAATAATGCCCCAATACGATCTATGAGTAAAAATCTAAAATTGAAAAACAATTGATTCTATCGTAGAGATAATACAAAGTGACAGTAAAGATGTTAATTTTCTACGTATTAGATTATGTTGTAGGAACTCATTTTAATTAAAGTGTTTGAAATTTATAACATTTGTTTAAATTAATACCTTATAATTTGATACTTCATTATGGTTGTTCTATTTTTGGTTAGATTTGATCGTTCACTAAAAATTTAATAAAAGTGCGACAACATTGTCGCATATGTCGTTTTCATTAGCTATTTATGTAGTTTGAAAATCACTTATTGCATTTTAAAAAAAATATATATAGGGTGTAATATTTAATACGAATCCCTAGATTAATTTTTCCAAAGCCAGTCCTGGAATTTTTTAGTTTAGCTAATACCAGTCGAATGCTTGATAGTAGTGTACTGTATCATGCAAAAATTAAAAAAATCAAATGAGCCGTATAAACACTACAGTAAAATGAAATAAATGGTCAATTACACAAATCACCCTGTTAATTAATAAAGAAGAGAAGTTGACATTTTTTAGTGGCCACATGATATGCTCCCTGAGGGACTCTACATATGGTAGAAGTATGTAAAGTTCCTCATGACTCACCCTGTATACAAATTTATTAATAACACCAATTAGTTATTTCATAGAAGTATTTATTTATTTTGTATAATTAAAATCTACTATTTATTCAGCAAATAATTTGTTCAATAAACCGAGTTAATCATAATATCTCCTGTTTTTTGCAGCGGTTTTTAGAACGTTGTATAAAAAAACTTTTAAACAAATCTATTCGTATATTAATATTTATCACGAAAATTAAATGTGCATTTACCGTAAATCCAAAATATACGGAATACAACTCAAATTTAATTTCAAAATTAAGCGGATAAATAGATTAAAAATAAAATTGAAAACAACACGTATCCTAAAATGTCTCTGGTCTTGATTTAAAAACCCAATAGATACTGAAAAAACTTTCATGAGTGGACAATAATACGAAATAAATAATTTAAAGGGCATCCATTTTATTTTTAAAATAAGATATACTACTTCAGACAAACTTTTAGCAGACTAGACAGTGTAGGCTGCGTTTGGGAGAAGTACGATAAAAAATGTGTGCTTATAAGGAAGGAAGATATACTTTTATGGTCTACATACCTTACTACATGGCCTGAGAAAACTGATTTCAGGTTCTCTTTTAATAAATTCAAAATAATAAAATTCACCAGAAGATACATGAGCGCAGAAATACCCAAAATAACACTACACAAACACAAACTCACCTGGTGTCGTCATATCGATGAAATAAAAGGTAACTGTTTAGGCAGAATGAATTTGTTAAAGACATTGTCCCACCATCAACGGGGTGCCGATGAAAGTGTACTACGCAAAAAAAAAAAAAATATATATATATATATATATATATATATATATATATATATATATATATATATATATATATATATACAATAGCACCAAAGGCCTTAGAGGCCCATGGCTTAAACAGTTTATTCTTTCTTCATTTTCGCTTTCCTTTATATACTGAGATCTTCTCTGGCTCGATATGTGTTTTTCTCCATTCCTTCTTGTTAGTCATTTTTCTTTTCTGACCTTCTAGTCCAATTTCTTTCATATCTTTTTCTACCTCCTGATTCCATCTATTTTTTGGCCTTCCTTTTCTCTTTTTTAAAGTTATAGTGTAGTTTAGTACCCTTTTTAGAGTCCTCGTGTTCGGCATCCTTTCTAGGTGACCTCGCCATCTTAGTCTCTGTGCCTTTATGACTCCTATTATGTTAGATTGATTATATAATTTCTTTAACTCATCATTTGATCTTCTTATCCATAAACCGTCCCTTATTATTCCTCCATATATCTTCCTCAGTATTTTCCTTTCCCATATCTCCAGTAAATTTTGTTCATTTTTTGTCATTGTCCATTTCTCACTGCAGTATGCAGTATGCAGCTATGTTACTATTGGTTGTATAGTTGTTTTGTATAACTGTATTTTTGCCTTTCTTGATAAAAACTTGCTTTTCAACATTCCACTAAGAGCATGTACACTTCTATTGCCTACCATTATTCTAGCTTGTATTTCTTCTTTAATGTTAGGTTTACGTGATATTATTGTACCTAGGTATGTAAATCTTTCTACCATTTCGAATTCGTATGATGATCTTTCTTTTACTTCTACTTTAAACTTTTGTCCATCCCTGAACTGATCATCTGTCCATTGCATACATTTTGTTTTAGTTTCATTTATGTAAAGTCCCATTTTCTTTGCTGCTTTTACTATTCTCTGTACTATCTCCTGTAGCTTTTTTTTCTCTTGCCAGCAACACTATATCATCCGCACTTGGATGATGATATGAAAACTTGGTGTCTTTTATGATATAGGAGTCCTTTTTTATTGACTTTCGCTTCTCGCATTATTTTTTCTAGGCATAAATTGAAGAGTAATGATGACAAAGGATCGCCTTGCCTTAATCCTTCGTTTACTATAAATTTGTCCAATGCATGATTGTTTAATTTAACTCTGTTTTCTGTATTCTCTAAAGTAAGATGTACGCAACTTTCTGCTAAACTCCCAATTCCTCAAGGGTCTCTTTTAATTCCTTCCTTTTTATTCTATCGTATGCTTGCTGGAAGTCGATGAATAGCGCTATCGTTGGTAAGTTGTGTTCATAGATTTCTGCTTGTAATTCTCTGATTATGAATACTTGGTCCGTTGTGCTTCTTCCTCGTCTAAATCCGCACTGATATTCGCCTATTATATTTTCAACTTCTTTTTCTAGCTTATCTTTTATGGATTTTATATACGGTATTTAGTAACGCTACTCCTCTGTAATTACTGCATTCTATTTTGTCTCCTTTTTTGTGTAATAAGCAAATAATGGCTTCCTTCCAATTTTCTGGTATTCGTTCTTTTTTCCATATCTCCTTTATGATATTGTATATCCAATCATTTAGCAGTTTTCCACCATATTTTATCATCTCTGCTGTTATGTTATTGCTTCCAGGGGATTTGTTGTTTTTCAGATTTTTTATGATTTCCTCGATTTGTTCTTTACTGTTACTGTTCTTTTACTTTTTTTTCATTTCTAGCACTTTGATATAGGTTTTTTATTTTTTTATTTCTGTAATTCATTTCTATTTCTTTTAGCTTATTTTCTATGTGTTTTCTCTTCTTTTCTCTCAGCACCCTCTTTACTTTTTGTCTTTGCTCCCTATATCTAGTCTTTGTCTCTGTTGTTTCTTTCGTGATCATTTCCATCCTTAATGATTTTCTTAGTTCTATTTCTTTTTGGCACTCTATGTCGAACCAGTCTTTTCTCTTTTTATTCTCTGGTTCATCAATTTTGATTCTTGTCAAAATATATCGAGCTATAATCCGATCCAAATTAAACTCTGGTTGTACAGTTTACTTGTTTGCATTCAATAGTTTATTACAATCAGTAAACTTTGTTCACAACACTGCTCTCCGAATTTGCTTAGGAGTATTTCGATCCAGTCCCACTGAAAGTCTCTATTGTGAATCTCTTGAACTTGCCCTTTACCTTCGGAGGCAACAACTACTCCTATTGTATGCTAGCAGAATTTCATCGAATCCGACTAACCCTGTATTTAATCTTCTGACTTCGCCAAGACCTGGACTCGTAAACTTGCCCAAATGTATACTTTTAATCTTACGGATCCTGCAACCCTTGTGCGAAGACACAAAATTATCTCAAACACTTGCATCTATAAAATCAGAATCCCCATCATGGTCTAAAACACTTTCTTTTATAAACACTTCCCTCTAAAAATTTAATAAGCAACAAACAAATAATATCATTTTTCGACAAGCTTTCAAAGATATTATAAATACATCCCACTATGATTAAGGTTTTTTATACCGATGCATCTCGAAACGCAGATAGAGTTGGCTGTTCTGTCACTACAGTTGATTCAGTATTAGGATAATACCGAATATCCAACAAATGTAGCGTGTTTTTAGGAGAACTCTTTAGTGTTTCAAAAGTTCTCAAATTCTCTTTTGACAATCATCAAAGTGTAGCTTTGTGCACTAATTCCTTATTCACAATTTATTTGTTAGAAAATATTTACAACTAATAGTGCAAAAAATACTGGAGTCGATCAATCTTCACATTTCCCGAGGGACTTTAATAACGGTCATATGAGTGCCTTCTCATATCGTCATCCAATGAATTGAGATGACTGACAGCGCTGCAAAAGAAGCATCTACATCCAACTTACCCTCTACAACATACAGCACCAAGAAGATATAAAATCAAATTTCAAAAGGAATATCCAGGGCAGGAACTTTGGATCACCAAAGATACAAAGCTCAAAAAAATACAACTTAATGTTAACAGCTATTTATCCCTAGCATCTTTGAACAGAAAAGAGGAGATATCAATACGAAGATTGAGGATAGGACACACACGTTTGACACACGGTCATGTTATGTCCTCCTATATAGACCAACAGTTATACTCCCACTGCAACGATATTCCTATTACCGTCAAGCACGTCCTTACAGAATGTCAACACTACCAGGACACTTGCATTGCCAACAATATAACCCACAGATTAAAAGAACTTCTGAACTGTTCAAGCCGACTCAAGAGCCTAATATACTTCTTAAAGACTTCACAATTGTTTAACAAAATATAATTTACATAATATTGTTTTTTTTTTACTATCGTAAACTCTGTATCATAACTCTGTAGGTACTGTTATAAACATTTTGTTTCCGCGTCAATGAGCAAATATGTCGAGACATGTTATTTCGAAATAAAAAAAAACTTGATAAGAAAACGTAGCAATATTTTTATCATGATGAAACATAAGATATTTTATGAAAAGAGTTTGGAAACAAAAACAGGTTGCAAATGCGTGTCATGTATTTACTGTGGATTTTGCCAGATAAAAATTTTCAACTGGTAAAGGTCGTCATTTGATTACCACTTATATTGGATGAGGTCAGGGATTTGTTGCTCAATGTTTATTAGAAGTTGTTTCAATTTCCACGTAAAACTACCACAAAGAAATAATTTCTGATGATTTCTAAATATAAATCATTTTCGATCAAAAACCGTTTATTTTATATTATTTCCGGAGATTTTCGCGATAATTTCAGTCTTTAAATAAGTATCTTCAAAAACTAAAACTTTCCCGGTGATAGATATCATATAAAAAAATCATATAAAACTTTTCTGTCTTTCAATATCAACGAAAATGTAATACTTCAGCGTTGTTGGTTCTCGCGCTTTTCCTTTGAAACTTTTAATGCGTTTGAAAGACGGAAAAGTTGTTGCGACGAGAGAATTAAACCTGCTCGGATATTTTAGAAAGAACTAGAAGTTGGCGTAAAAATTGCTGTGAGAGTAATTTTTCTATTATATTAAGTACACTTTATATGGTGCATGGTTGCCAGATGTATTATAGTGGAATATATTAAAATGGAAGAGGTAAGGCTAAAAAGTCATGAGGACGGCTAAAACTTTTGCTCTGACGCTCAATTATATTAGTGGTCTTCGTTTTTAGGTGTCATCTTCTCTTAGAATTATTTAAAAAATAATAAATTACTTGTTTATAATAAAAAACGATCGAAAATTACTTTAACAGATTAATAAACAGATAATTCGCACTTTTGATACACTGAACAAGCTAACCAAATAACATCCAAACAGAAAAAATAAGTATCTTAAATTGTTCTCCTTCGTCGACTTCTTCATTTGAAATATTACTTAAAGCAGGTTAACACATTCATCTCCCATGATATGTCCACGATATTTTTACCTTTCTGGTTAACTTTTTGATCTTAATTGTATTCAAAACGTTCATGGCCTTTTCTATCCTTTTTAACACCTGAACATTGTAACTCGATCTACCCAGTTTATGTTCGGTATTCGTCAATGTAGGTCCAAAGTTCAACGGCTTTTTATCTATGTCTATGGTTCTCAGTGTTATTTTATGGTGTCGAGTCTTGAACTGTGAATAAAAATGATCTAAATCGCCTCAAGGTTTTGACATGTGGTGCTATAGAAGATTTTTAAAAGTTTTTTTTGTAAAGAAGATTTGAAACTCCATCATACTAGAACGTTTTAGCAAGACTACTGAGGTAATAAAAAGCAAGTAAACGCAATCCAGGACGAAGAAATACTTCATGGTTGAAGAACTTGCGAGATTAGTATGGTATTGATGCAGCATGCTATTTATGGTGACAATGAATAAAATTAAGTTATTAAGGTAACCAACGTTCTAGAAGGACATGGTATATAAAGAAGAAGTGGACGAATTTAGAATAGGTCAAAGGCTGGTTGTTCCCGTATAATCTACAACGCATTGTCGTTGAAATGCAAAAATAATTTTATTTCTTTAAATCTGTTACATGGCATAGCACGGGGCACATTTGGAATATCAAGTGAATTATTCCAGTAGAATCTGGATGACAGAAGTTAAGCAATTGACTATTTAATGATAAAAGAGAAGAACTGTCATTAGAAATCATCGAGGATACCGGACTACCAATATTAAGAGAAGAAGTCGTCTATGCCATCAAAAACACAAAAAAGGTAAAGCTACTGGACTAGATGATGTGCCAATCGAATTATTAAAACTCATCGATGAAGATGTTATTGATGTAATGGTTGAACTCTTTAATCTAATATATCAGACTGCCACAATCCCTAGACAATGGCTGCAATCGACCTTTGTAGCAATTCCCAGAAAGCCAAGTGCAACAACTTGCTCAGATCACAGAACAATAGCTTTAATAAGTCACACACTCAAAACATTTTTGAAAATAATTGACAGCAGAATTGTTAAAACTCTTGAATATGAAATTAGTGACACACAATTTGGCTTTAGAAATGGTATGAGCACAAGAGATACTTTGTTCGGCTTGAATGTGCTAGCTCAGAGATGCATAGATATGAATCAGGACATGTACTTATGTTTTGTAGACTTTGAAAAGGCATTTGATAAGGTTCAACATAAAAAGCTTGTAAATATATTAAAAAGCAAAAATATTGACAGTCGTGATATGAAAGTTATATCTAATTTATATTGGATATAATTTTCATTATGTCCAGCAGGTAATCAAACTGCCAAGGTAAGAGTTGACAACCAGCACACCGAAAATATCATAATACATAGAGGAGTCCACCAGGGTTGCGTGCTGTCCCCACTACATTTTAATGTTTTTAATGTCTACAGTGAAGCGGTATTTCAAAAAGCGCTCTCAGACTCAATAGAAGGTATATTTATCAATGGAGAAGTTTTGAATAACTTACGTTTTGCAGACGATACAGTAATAATGACGGATAACAACAATGATTTACAGAACGTTATGCAACGCCTTAATGAACGCTGTCATGAGTACGGACTGAAGATAAATTTAAAGAAAATTAAATGCATGATCATGACTAAATCTGCACATGCAAATATCCAACTGACTATTGAAGACACTGCAATTGAGAGTGTTAATAACTATAAATACTTAGGAATATGGATTACATCAGATGTAGACCAAACTAAAGAAATTAGGACACGCATTGAAATAGCACGTGTATCATTCATTAAACTTAAAAAGTTTCTTTGTTGTCGGGATATAAGGTTAGAACTACGCCTGAGAATGCTTCGATGTTACATGTTCTCTACTCTTCTTTATGGCTTCTCACACGATTCTGATAGTACATTTTTTTATCTGTTTTCAGCTACAGAGGGAAAGTGCCACCCAGAAGTTTAGCACACATTTTGAAATTTAGTGAAAACAATCCTACCTGAACGTTGGGTTTTGAGGATTGTTGGTTAAGGCTGAACTTGGACAATTATACCTAGCAATTGTGGTATATTTTTCTACAACAAAAAGACTCGTTGACTTCAAGCCAGTGCTCAGTAACCTCATCTATTGGGGTAAATCCCAATTGCTCTTCTTCTTATTCAGGTTCCTTTTCCTATCGGAGGTTGGAAATCATCATAGCTATTTTAATTTTCTTGGTCGCGCTTTTGAGTAATTCTAATGAGCTGCAACCGAACCACTCTCTCAAATTTCTTAATCAGGATATTTTGCGTCGTCCTGAGTTTCTCTTCCCTTGTTCCCTATTGTTCCCTAATTGCTCTAGAAACAAAATGTATTCATCTATGTTATATAGAATAAATATTAATCAGAACCATGTTAAAGCTGTCATCACTAAAATAATTTGAGGTTTCTAGTCCCACAACACATCGTACTATTTTAAAATTTCGTTTTATATACCACAGATAGCAATTTGTTTTACCATCCTGTACACTGACCTTATTTCTAACGCTTTGTTTGTAAATCATGCTCGAAATTGAAACTTAAAATCGAGTTTTCCACATAAAAACTTTAAACAGCTAACTCCACACCAAACAGCTAATCTCGGATGCAAACTCGGCCAAGACAGCGCATCCTTTGAGTGTTCCTAGGTAACTAATCCTTAAAATATGGACCAACTTGGAGGCAAATTTGGAAAATAAGGATCCTAATGCCGGTTAAAGTCCTAAATTAACTTGCAAATTTAGGCGAGAATCTCTTAATTGGTCGTTGGCTATTCCGTGGAATTATCTTTATGAAGAATATGCGGTACGTGAGCGGGATGAAAGAAATTGCTTCGCTTGGAATGAATAAGTAATAATACTTTGTGCCGTATATTTAGATTGAGACGCAGGCATTTTATTTGAAACATTGTGACTTATAGGCTATTACATCTAAAGGATAAAATGTATTTTTATAAATATATGAAAAAAATACCTAATTATTTGTGTTATTTTTGGGTGACCAATTAAAAAATAAAAAAGCTTAGCTTCTTCTTTTTCTTCAATCTAGGGCTGAGGGTATTTGTTACCTTTTCTAGTAACAAACTTTGTTTCATTATTTAAGAGGAGCCCTTCACTGACATTGCTTAATTACTTTTTTACTGCTTAGTCTCATCTATTATTTTAATGTGTAGTTTACGTTTTGATCTGTATTCTTTTATCCATATCATATTTAACAAGAGTAAATTTTATATAATTTTAAAATAGAATAGAAATATGCTTTATTGTCACTGAAAATTGTACAATTTTATGGACAGAGCTAACAAAAAGTCAAAAAACAAATTAAAAAAAGTTAACAACAATTAAAATTTACTAAAATTACATAAATCCTCAATATCCCAAATAAAATATAATGAAATATACAATACATTGCAAAGTTTAACTAAATTGCAAATTGCATTATAAAACCTTACGAACCAATAACTTTAACCCTATATTGCATGAATTTTAAAACACATGCATAAATTAGTAACCAAAATCTGGCAACGGAAGGAAACGCCCGCGGACTGTAAATTAGGTGTAACACCCTCTTCACAAAAAGGGAGATATGGTGGTGTGTGATAATTATAGAGGCATCATCCTACTTAAGGTGGCATATAAAGTATTGTCCAATGTATTGTACAGAAGATTGATCCCTTATGCTGAACTAATAGTTGGGAACTACCAGTGCGGTTTCCGATCCAATAAATCAACAACGGATCAAATCTTCACAGTCAGGCAGATTCTTGAGAAAACGCTTGAGTTCGGAGTCGACATCCACCACATATTCGTGGATTTCAAAGCCGCATACGACTCAGTCAACAGACAAGAACTTCTACAGGCTATGGTGGAATTTCAAATGCCGCTTCATCTTATTCAACTAACGGAACTTACACTCACAGGCGTAGAGAGTTTAGTCAGAATTAAAAAAACGACGTTTCAAGACACTTCCATTGTAAAAATGGACTGAGACAGGAAGATGGACTGCCGTGTCTCTTATTTAACCTTGCACTAGAAAAAGTAATTCGAGAGTGACATATTAATACGAATGGCACTATATTTAATAAATCTGTACAATAGGTCGGATATGCAGATAACATTGACATTATTGCTAGGTCCACAGAATCTCTGATCGAAGCATTTTGATCACTAAGGGCATCTGCACTGAGAATGGGATTAAAAATAAACGCACAGAAAACCAAGTATATGTATTGTACTAGATCAGGCAACCAGATACCTAGACTATTAATTGATGATCTGGAACTGGAAGGTGTGGACACCTTCATCTACCTGGGCTTGCTGTTGATCAAAGACAACAATGACAGCAAAGAAATTAAATAAAGAATAGTGCTTGCCAATGAGCTGTAATTCCACTGATGATGATGATTTGGTACCATAATGAAATTATCAACTAATGTCGTATTACAAACTCACCCTGTACATAAATTTTCGGATATCAATATGATATTATGATAACAAGTTTGTCTAAAACATCTAATTAGATCTCCCGAAGAATCACAATAAATATATAAACTTTACATGTAATTGTATATTTTTCGATTTACTGAAACTTTTAAGCCATATTGAATCTACTAAGATGGCGCACAAATGTATAAAATCTGCGACTGCACAACCTTGATAGATATCGCTGATAAAAAGTTGATTATTTTTCAAGTTATTTTTTATTATCGACCGAAACCTCATTTCGGGAAAGATAATAAAATCTTGGATATTCCCAAGCTAACTGTATGTAAGGAAAAAGTATCATTGCAAAGAAGAAACTTTTCTAACTGAGTTGTCCGAAACCCGATCTCTATAACTTGAACTTTTTATTACTAGGGGCATAAAGTGTCACAAATCGAAAAAGTTTAAATTGCCACAGCAACCGGCGAAATATTTTTAACCGCAATCCTAGCCGAATATAATGAATTTAGTTGTATATGGTATAAGTTAATTTAAAAGTTTAAATTATATTAAATTTTTTAGTAATTTGGGGATGCTTTAAATCAACTGCAGACAGAAAAGGCTTTATTTCACATTTCAGAACGATTTCCCAAGCGCAAACAGGAACATCAAACAGAGTATTTTCAACTGA
Source organism: Diabrotica undecimpunctata (assembly GCF_040954645.1). Lineage (NCBI taxonomy): Eukaryota > Metazoa > Arthropoda > Insecta > Coleoptera > Chrysomelidae > Diabrotica > Diabrotica undecimpunctata. The sequence continues at coordinate 6,228,948 of NC_092804.1, forward strand.
AATTGTCATTAATTCCCATAAAATAAAATTATGTACTAGCTGCCTTATATGACAACTAAACAACGATCTATTCATCGTGACTTAAAGATCTTAAGGTGTGACCTTCAGAACCTTAGTAGACGTTTTAAGGTCTATTAGTATGTAGTTTAGTTGCAGGCAAAAGCAAAATACATTTGAAAATTATTTGTTGTTGTGATTGTATGTTGAGAGTTTGTCTTTATTTTGACTACCTACCGAACTGTGTTCTAATAAAACGAAGGTTATTATTTTGCCAGTACATATTTAAAATTGTATATCTATTTATATCTGAAAAAACAACAAATCTGCTGGAGAAGATGGTATACCCCCTGAGCTGTTTAAGTATGGAGCAAACGCGCTAAAAAAAATACATAATGAAACTTGTTGCATTCATTTGGAGAGAAGGAAAACTCCCAGACAGTTGGAATGTAGGTATTATAATACCTATTCACAAGAAAGGGGATCCACTAATTTGTGACAACTATAGAGGCATTACCCTCTTATATACGGCTTACAAAGTACTGACTTATATATTTCATGATCGTTTACTAGTATATACTGAGGAAAAAATAGGCAAATACCAATGTGGATTCCGAAAAAAAAGGTTAACAATTTCAGACAAGGTCAACAAGGTCAGATTTTCCTTCTCAGACAAACCTCAGAAAAGACATATAAATATGGAATTGATATCCACCACCTCTTCAAAGATTTTAAAAGCGCTTATGACAGTGTAGTCAGAAGCGCATTTTATAATGCCATGGCAGAACTAGATATTCCGTCGCATCTAATAACATTGGTAAAAGTAACTCTTTCGAAAGTTAAGTGCAAAGTCAAGGTACAAAACAGAGTGCCAAGGTCTTTTGGTACGATAATCAATAGAAGTGTACAGATATTGGCCTACGCACATGACATTGACATAGTAACACGGACAAAAAGAGACCTGATACACGCTTTTGAAACATTAGAAAAAGCCGCGAAGACAATGGGATTGCAGGTCAACGTATTCAAAACAAAATACATGAAGGTCACATAGAATGTGACGTGAAATGTCACATGAAATGACGTGACATTTCATTTCATCTGACACCTCATACGTCAAAATCAAACCAACAGCAACGAAGATACGTTCTATCGCCCATTTGGCAATGCCGCCATCTTTGCTTTTTATCTCAACGTATTTCCCGTCTCCTTCCAGTTTCAACGAGCCCTCGTACGTTACGATTGGACCAATAGAAACGAAGATTTGACGTAATGCCCTTTCGGCATGCTCCGATGCGCACGGCACATACTGCGTTCAACCCCATTTTCATCCCCTTTCCAACGAGCCCTCGTATGTCATCCTACGTTAAGCCGTTTGGCAGTTTCGACCGGGGGTTGCAATTTTAGGGGTTGCGATTTAGGGGATGTGCTCAAATCTGTGTAGCCTATCTACTTTACAGACTCTATGTATTTGCTTAGTGATGTTATGTTATTGTCTAAATTCAAAGTGATGGTTAGGCACTGGTTGGCATTCTAGAAGAATTGGTTGTAACCTATTCTACGGTAGTTTTATAAAAACCTTTAACATTTTTCATGGAACGGAATGATAGCCTGTTCCTAGAATTACGTTCACTATTTGTGTTAAGTAGAAAATTATTAATCTGAAGACTTATTTGAGGATTTAAGTGGTAAACAGGTTATATCCAGGAGACTTTGTTGGATTCAAGTCTGATTATATCTTCTGATAAACTTGTTTGGTAGTGAATGTTTCCAAAGGTAGTTAAGTGGATACAGTGATTCTAAAAACTTGTTGGTCTCATTTTTTATGTCAAGGTTGTTGTTGTCTGGATGGTTTGGCTGGACCAACACATTCACCAGTTGGTCCTAGCCGCTACTATTTCGATTTTTAAATTTAGTCATCTTGCAAAAAAGTTGCCTAATATATTTTTGAAATCATTTGCATTACTTATATTAACCTTCAGCCCAATCAGTAGAGTATACTTCTCTCAGTTCATCTTTAGTCCCTTCCATAGCTCGTTTCCAGTATTCTAGATGGTACCTAATTTCTTGGGTCTCTTTTAGTATTTTACTTTTAGTTTTCTTTTAAGTTATAGTTTTCTCTCTTGAGAAACTGTCCCCAGAATCCAATTATAGGCCATATTTAGTTTAAAATTAATATTTTTGTATTAATCGGCACATATCACACAAAAAAAAGTTGTCTTTGATACCTTGGTGTAAGATAAGACGTTTAGACCTTCTTTTTTAAGAGCGAGTTCTTTTCTTTATTGTAATAACATATTTTACTCTCTTTTTGTTGTATTAACTTTTATATGATAACGATTGTTTCTAAAAATAAACTCTTTGCGATGAAATTACACAAAACAAACTCACCATGTCTCTTATCTAGAAACTTTTTCCAACTAAAATGTGTTTTGGTGTCCCGGAGTCAACACCCATTCTCAGCGTCATCGTGTTGTTTCTTCGGCTTGATTATAATATTGGAAAAGTTCGGCAATATTGGCGCCAACGGGGCTATTAGTGTAGTGAACTGCTAAATTGCGGAATCAGAGTAAGAGTACAAACGAGTAGATTACGGCCGTAACAGAGTTTGAAGCGGACAAGTAATTTGAGAGCTACTGATGATTGCTCCTGCTCTAATGATCAATGATTAGTGGAATAATCGACAGAGAACTATCCAAATTAGGAAGATGGATCAGATAACACAAGTAATCTGATAGGTTTTCATAAAGAACTTTCCGTTACTTGTTATAGATGGCTAAAAAAAGTTTGTTTAACTTTTGTATATCTAGTACACAACTAATAATTAAAAATTTGACCCAATTTAATACAGTCCAGTCGTCAGAGATTTAATTTTTAAAAATGAGATGAACAAGCTAAATTTTACAAGAAAATCAATATAGGGACTCCAAAAAAAATTAAAAATCGTTTGTACGCAGTAGAAAAAAATATTTTAAACAAAAATGTAGTTGTGGTAATTTTAAATAACAATAGTTATAGCATTTTTGCTGTACAATAAACCGTTCTCCTAGAAACACTGTTGCCGACGATTTTGAATGTCAGTTACGCGCGCAAAATCATTTTTTTTAAATAAAATTTTATATCTCTTGATCAGAGTATTGTATCGACTACAATCAAAATGTATGTCAAAGAAAAACAGTACAGCTTTCCCATGCAATTTTTTATTTTGCCACAAATGAAGTAGATTTCTATAAAGCTGTAAATATATAAACGTTGTGAGATTTTTGCTATTTTTTACGACTCTCATGAGATCAATCAAATTTCACTTCCATTGACCAGTGGCTATGAAATTTTCATTGATATAGCCTAATCTTTAAAACCTATAGCATGAAATTTTGATTTTTAGTTTTGGCAACAAATATGTGATACTTAAAATATGCCTAAAAACGCTGAATTTAAACTTTCACATCACAAACGATATCACGTCACAGAAAATGCTTTCTGAGTGTAATTTGTAGCTGAAGTGATAGAGTTTTGAAAAGCGTACTTATGCAATCGAAAAAATCATTTTAAATGTTTTAGGTAGTTTGTAACGTGAAAGTTGTAATTCAGCGTTTGTAGGCATATTTTAAATGCTTTATATTATTATGTATTGCCAAAACTCAATTTTTAATATAAAGCCAATTGTTTGGATACTTTTTTCACCAATCGCCTTTAGCATTATAACAGTTATGTTATTAAAAACTCCTATTAACCTTCATCGGACTGGGCGGGGTCTATTTTGACCTCAGATCACAATTTTTGGCCGTTACTTTATAGATCTTAATTTTTAATTGGCAGTCTTTCATCTATCTGTAGTTTAATATATTGTATTGGTAAAAAAAGTATGCCTACGAGAACATTTAACGGTTCGATTAAATTTAAACTTCAATTTTATAGGCTGGGATCTCCAATACTCCGGCCAGCCTTTTATGTCATATAAAATGGATTCTAATAAAGTTGTAGTAATGTGGGAATCTCATAGATTTTACGAATTAGTACCGACTATAAGTGTATTGTCGTTTTATGTAACGGTTTTCTTCTTCTTTTGGTGCCTATCCTCCGTGAATGTTGGCAATCACGTTAGTCCATACTACTTTGTTGACAGCTGCTCTAAATAGATGTATGGTAGTCATTCCTGCCCACTGTCTGATGTTTTTCAACCACAATGTTCTTCTGTGCCCTTGAGATTTTTTGCCTTCTATCTTGCCTTGTAAAATTAGTTGAATTAGTTGATACTTCTCATTGCGCATCACATGCCCTAAGTATATCATCTTACTGATTTTCACGATACGCATAATTTCCAGATCTTTATCCATACGTTGGATCACAGTGTTGTTTGCAACATGATGGATATAGGAAATTCTGAGCATGCGGCGGTAACACCTCATTTCGAAGGCTTCTAATCGTTTGGATGTTAGCTCCGCCAAGGTCTAGGCTTCGACTCGATAAAAAGGGTAGAAAATACATAGCATGTCAAGACTCACGTTCTTATATAGGTATGTATGTAATTTTGTCGATTACTTTCAAGGGTTCATTATTAGCTATGAATTAGTTCTGTATTGCGTTGTTTTTACTTACTACAAAAATTTTGGTCTTCTTACAGTTTAATTTCATGCCGTATATGTCACAGGCTTCCACTACATGGTCTATTAATGTTTGCAGATCCTCCGCATTATCAGCAATCAAAACCGTATCGTCCGCATATCTTAAATTGTTTATGATTTCACCATTATTTTTTATACCTTCTCTTAAACCATCAATAGCTTCCCTGAACAGCATTTCCAAGTAAGTATTGAACAACGTCGGTGATAAAATGCAGCCCTGGCGTACTCCCCATTTTATCGTGAATTCTTGTGAGGTTTCGTTGTCTACTGGTGCAGTTGCCCTTTGCTGTAACTATAAATGTTTAATTAGGCGTAAATCTTTGTCATCAATACTAGATTCTTTTAGTATCTGAAATAATTTTTGATGTTGCATCTTATCAAATGCTTTTGCAAAGTCTATAAAGCATGCGTAGACATCGCAATTTAAGTCTCGAGCTCTTTGTATCAATACTTGTATGAAAAATAGGGCCTCTCGCGTTCCCAGTCCGCTTCTAAACCCAAACTGAACACTGATAATGTTTTCTTCAAGTTTTCTATATATGCGAGAGTGACTAACAGACAGTAGGATTTTGAGTGCATGGTTCATTAAGCTTATAATTCTCTAATCAGATCATCTGGTGGCATTTGCCTTTTTGGGGAGAGGGATAAAGGTGGAAACTAGCCAATCTGTAGGAAATTCAACAGTTTCATAGATTTTGTTCAGTAGACTTGTTGGGAGTTTGAGTTGGTTGTTTTCAAATAGTTTCAATATTTCAGCTTGTATGTTATCAGGTTCATGTGCTTTGTTGATTTTTAGTCTTTTTATTGTATATGTTACTTCACTGAGCGTTATTTCTGGTCCTGAACATCCAGAAACACTGACTTTTGTCTCTTGCTCTTCCTTGAATAATTCGTCCATGTATTGCCTTAAAAGTGTCATGCTTCTGTTCTAGGGATTCTATTTCTATGCATTGATCTTGTAGCCATGATTCTTTTACTTCTATAATCTTTTTCTTAATGATTTTGTTTATTTGTTTGCACTTTTCCTCATTATTATTTCTGTGTTTTCTTCGTTCTTCCATTAGCTCTAATATTTCTTGTCTTATCCATGGCTGTTGCTTTATATTGTTTTCTGGTTTAACTTTTTTATCTACCACTGAATTATAGATATTTTTGATTTTATTCCATATCATCCACACTTATGTTTTCTTGATTAATATCTGAAATGACCATGCTGTTTATTTTGTTGTTGATCTCCTCTTTGACTTCTTCTGTTGTGGTTTTATCTTTCGACTTTCAAAGGTTTTCATTATTGTACTATCCATTTCCTGGCAGAATTGAACAAGGCGGTCTCCTCTACCATTTCGCGTTTCTAATCCAAAGTGTCCCACAGTATTGCCGACACCTCCTTTGCCTACTTTGGTGTTAAAATCTTCTAGAAGGATATTCACTTCTTGTTTTTTGGTATGTTTTAGGGATTCTTTCAATTGTTCATAGCATATTTCTATTTCCTGCTCTGACCTTTCCGAAGTTCGAGCATATGCTTGAATAATGTTCACGTTAACTGGTTTAGCATTAATTTTGAGTACTGCAAGTCTATCTGATATTCCTATAAAACTAAGTACACATTTGTTAAGTTCTTTATTTACTATTATAGCCACTCCGTTTTTGTTTTTTGTTGTAGTATCTCCACAGTAGTATATTTTGTTGTTTTCTATTTTGCATTGGGCCATCTAACTTAACTACATCCATGAATGTTGATTCTTTGCATTTTTTTTAATTACGTTATTTACTTTTTCGGCCGGGAATAAACTTCGTATATTCCATGTACCAATTTTCTTATCATGCTCAAATCTAAATATTTGTGGCAACCGGAAATTCTTCGAAAAAAAATAAAACGTTTATGCCAAGAAAGCTTCTACCAGCATTATATAAAATAGATTATTCAAGTATATTTACTTTTACAAATCATCGAACGTTATTCTTTTATATTCTAAAACATATAAGCATAATAATAATAGCATATAGCTAAAACATACAGGGTGGCGCACCGAAAACGAAACAGATGCATTTACTGGCAGATGATTCCTTTTAAAAAAAACGCTTGGACCCGTCGATTTTGTTATCGAGGGGGAAATAAAATTGGCATAAAATCACATTAACATTTGCAGCCCCCTAAGCGGGGGTGGCACCATCCTTAAAATCTTAAATAGAAAGGGGGGTCGAATGATCCATCATTTAAAACGTCTTTCAACTCCCTTTACAATGATGTAAAATTCATGTACTTCAATTCAGTAGTTTTGGAGATTTATTGATTTAAAGCTTAAATACATCATCGTAAGAGGAGATCAATACATAGCAGCAAAGTTGTTAAAAAATAAGGAATGTTCTGACTTGTCAGCCGAGTAAATGTTGAAAATGACCACCATTACTTTCCATGCAATAATAAAGATTTTGCTGAAAACGTTGCCGGACATTTTGCAATATTTGAGGAGTAATTTGATGGCACTCATTCACAATTCTTTGTCGTAAATCTTCTAAGGATGTTGGCTGAGTAGCATAGATTTTGCTTTTTAAGTAACCCCACAAAAAGAAATCCAAAGGTGATAAATCTGGCGATCTTGGGGGCCATTCAACGGCACCTCTTCTACCAATCCATTGACCTGGAAAGGTCTGATCTAAATAATGCCGAACTCTTAATGCGTAATGTGGTGGGGCACCATCCTGTTGGAACATCAACATATTCTCAACGTATCGACTATCATTCTGATTTTCAATTATATCTGTTAGCGCAGGATCTATGGCATTTTGCAGTAATTCCAAATACATTTCACCAGTCAAATTTCCAGGTAAGAAAAAAGGACCAACCAAATGATCGCCAAAAATGCCAGCCCAAACATTTAATTTTTGTGGCTGCTGTGTGTGTACCTCATGGTAAATTCTGGGATTAGAGTCCGACCAATATCGACAATTATGACGATTTACTTCGCCATTTAAAAAAAAGGAACATTCGTCGGAAAAGCAAATTTTAAATAAAAATGGTTCATCGTTTGTAATTCGTTCACTCATACCTTCACAAAATTATAATCGCTTATCAAAATCGTCTTCATTAAGTTCTTATACAAGGTGAATTTTATATGAAAATTATGGGCCTTTAGAATCCGTTGGATAGTACGTCGACTAACACCACACGTAGTTTGCAATTTGCGGGTACATAATGTAGGATCTAAAATAACTTGCCCTAAAACCCCCACTTCTGTTGCTTCGTTCCTTATAGGATTTTCAATATTACGTTTTTTATTGGCGACTGATCCAGTTTCCCGAAATTTAGCTACAAGTTCTAGAACATATTTTCGGTGCACATTATTGTTCTCATGTCGCTCATTAAAAATTTGTGCTGTTCTATTAGCGCACTGATTTATTTCCGAAAAATATTTCAATAATTTCAACCCTTTCTGCCGTGGAATATACCATGGTTAATTTATGTATAAAGCAATAAATGATATTTTAACAACAAAGATTGGTCAAATCAATCGCAAACTAATGGACTATTTCCTATTTAAAATAAGTACGTGGCATTCTCTACTTATCTTTCTTCAAGAAACAACTTTTTTTGTCACAAAGGACACTTCAATTGCTATTTTTATTATTAATAAACCATGGGCGTAGTAAATAAAAGCATTTACTTATCAAGAAAATGCTTTTACTCAAATTTCTTCTGAAAGAAGTACAAACTAATTTGATGTACCTATTAAAGTCTACTTTAAACTTTAAATCAATAAATCTCCAAAACTACTGAATTGAATACATGAATTTTACATCATTATAAAGGGAGTTGAAAGACCTTTCAAATAATGGATCATTCGACCCGACTTTTCATTTAAGATTTTAGGGATGATGCCACCCCCGCTTAAGGGGCTGCAAATGTTAAAGTGATTTTATGCCAATTTTGTGTCCCTCTCGAAAACAAAATCGACGGGTCCGAGCGTTTTTTCAAAAAAGGAATCATCTGCCAGTAAATGCCTCTGTTTCGTTTTCGGTGCGCCACACTGTATACATAATACATATAAACATATGAGCATTTTGAAGGCAAAGTGGCTGAGAATACTCCTATAAACCTGAAATTATTTTACATTACAAAAAAACGAAAGGAGCCGTCTATACAACCGATAAGTTAGCTAAAGAATATACCGTAAAGAGAAAAACAAACCGGCCGATGGCTACATTCTCTCATCTTATTGATGTCGCAGGTATTAATTCCTATAAACTGTGGCTACTAAAATATCCTGATTGGAAAAAGCACAATATGAGTAAGCGTAAAATGTGTATTTCGACACTGAGCAAGGAACTTAGAAAGGAATATGTTTTCAGACGTTATAACAATAAGCACATCGAAAAAAATAAAAAGCGGCATATGGTAGATGTATTCCCAGAACTTTTGAATATTACTGAGCTCAGAGAAGAACAAACAAAAAATACAAGGGGTGATGCCATGTGTTTTGTAGAGGCAAAGACAAAAAACTAGTAAAATATGTGTAAAATTAAAAATTTTGTACGTCTAGTACAAGCAAAATCAGAGATAAATTGTGTACATTGTACAGATAATATGCAGTTGTTATTTAGTCTGTTAGCGTTAGCAGTAGAATGTATTTTGTGATAATGTGTATGCTTCAGTCTAATAAATGTTCAGTACTATAAAAATAATGTGTTACTGAAACAGTTTTTTTTTTTGTATAAGCATAGTTCACCCATTTAGGAATGGGGTCCGTTCTCTTTTTGAAATCGTCTTGTATGCCTTTATGTGTGAAACATGTTGAAGGAAAACTCATAGTACCTGGAGACTTAGTACATAGGTTGCTCTTGGTCTAAGGGAAAATCATAATGTATACAGGGTCAATAGGGCAAAGGTCATTAAGGTTTCTTAACATTCAAAAATTTGGTCGGCTTATTTTATGCTCCGTTAAAATGATTTAATATTATAATAGAGCAGGTTTATGAAATTGATAATATCCAGCCTCCTTTATTCTGTTGGTCTGTAAATAAAAGCTTCTTCTCTAGAATAACGTATTTCCTTTGTGAATATTCATTCATCGACTCATTTTTCGCCAAATAAAAAACAAAACAAATTTTTGAAAAATCATAAAAAAAATTTGAAACTTTATCTCGATGAAAAATATAATATTGCGTATCCATCCATTAAAAGAGAAAATGGCCGTGGAGCATTTAAGAGTGTCATAGATCATAAAGGACGTACGATTTATGTGTGAGGATTTTCCCGAAAATTATGACCGTATATACGTCTCTCGGTCTTGTTTTTCCGTTTGGTGTTTTGTCGGAGAGCTTGAATTATATTCATACGTCGGATTATTACGAGCAGACATTTTATTTATGGGCCAGACGGATTTAATGAACCGACAATAGAGAGAGGTTTATGAAATTTTTATTTGCTAATTGCCCCTAATTGCCGAGGAAGAAATCAAGCGGGCTTTGCAGCCGGTATTCGAAATATCCCACGGGAAAATGCGCATTTTTAATCAACGAGGCCATATTGTTTTTAGATGTTTAGGCAGAAATAGGTTATAAGGTATAATATGGTTCCCAAACTATTTTCTTGGGCATGTTTTACATTAAATACTATATACAGGATTGGCCACTTAAAAAAAGTCCATCCCAATATTTGGAAATTTTCATTCAATTTTGTGAAAATGTTAAAACTGGTCTATTTCTAATCGGATAATATTTCTAATCGACTATTATAAAAATTAATATTAAACTCACCAGTCTTCCGGGTTGAACCGCGTCTATATCCATCGGGCCGAGCTTTCGACATCCTCTCTGATGTCTTTTTCAGCTTAGTCTCCCGAGCCCCCAGACACTACTACACTTACTAGTCACTTCTAGTTCACTCACTAGTTCAATACAGAGTGAACTAGAAGTGACTAGTGAGTGTGGGAGTGTCTGGGGGCTCGGGAGACTGAGACCTCGAAAGCCCTGAAGAAGACATCAAAGAGTATGTCGAAAGCTCGGCCCAATGGATATCGACGCCGCTCAACCCAGAAGACTGGTGAATTTAATATTAATTTTTATAATAGTATTATATATATATATATATATATATATATATATATATATATATATATATATATATATATATATATATATATTGTTGTGATCTGCTTTATGATGTTTTATTATTTATTAACACTAATTTAATTAATCCAATTATTTAATTAATTAATTCACTAATTTATGCAGAGTCATACAAATCAATTACTATTAAAAATTCTCAGGGTGCCTTTTTAATTTTACTTTAATCAGTTTACTTTATATATCTCTTCTAGTGGGTTCAGTATCTCCTAGTTGCTCATAATCGGGATAGAACAGGAAACGGAACTAACATTAAAACAACATAAATATGCACACAAATTATTATTTATTTTCAATAAGCAATACGATGAATGTTAATAAATAACTTTTGTGGGCAATTATCTTTCCCAACAAACTCCTATACTCTAAGTTTAATTTTAATTACAAACTATCTATTGATCTGTTTTATAATAATATCTACTAAAAAAAATGACCATATAAAATTATAATTTATTCACACACAAAAAAAATAACTCTTTGAAACTTGGAATCTTAGTTCGTATGCTTATATTTGATTTTATCTTTAGAATATCTTAAAATTTTCTTTCATTCAAATTATTTGACTGACCTTTATTTTTTACACCAATGATGTCTCCTCTCGATCAAACCACAGTTCCTTCCTTGATTGATTATGTCCGGCTACCATCAAATCTTTCTTGTTCTCAGCATCGATCCAAACCGCATACCAGCAAACTACTCCTCCGAAAAACACAAGCCCAAGCCTCTTTTGACCGGTACTCTTTATTCACAAATTCTCCTTTCTTTCTCAATTATATCTCGTGGACTATGCAGACTCAAAAGAGGTATTAATCTTCTCGAGTTTGATCTGCTCTCAGCTTCCACCTTTTTCACTAACAAACGAAAACACTGGTACTCAGATTGACTACACGAAAACACGTCTTCTCTTCTGGTCTGCCGGTAACATAATAATATTTTCAATCTCCCCAGACAAACCTTCTCAACTCTCTCATTCCCCATCATTCCTTTTTAACCAATCATAAGCATTCATTTTTCCCACTTATTTTTCCAAACATTTCCAACATAATATTTAAAACAAATAAACTACTTTCACTCAAATTACTTTTCAGAAACCATTAACAATTTTGCTTTTTTCAACAGAAATAAGTTTCCAAATTCTTGTTATCTCATATCTAAATCTAATTCTTATTTACTTTCGAAAAATGCCCACCGCAAAATACAATTACAAGTTTATTCTTAAATCTATAAAATTATACGGGTTCCATTGTCCTTTCACTATTCACTCAGTCTTTCAAGGAAAAACTGTTCCGTCACGGAACAATGTCTTCTCTTATTCTAACTATTACAAATAAGTACAGGGTTGTATTTTAACTTATATCCCCGCGGTATATTAAAATAATAAAAAAACTCTTTATTCTATTTCTGATTGATAAACTGATCCATAACAATATATATATATATATATATATATATATATATATATATATATATATATATATATATATATATATATATATATATATAAATATATATATTTTATTAAAATAATTATTTTCGATACAGGATAAAATAACAAAAGGAATTGTGAATACAAAAATCACAAATACATTTCTCTATATTCATATAGGTATAATATCTATTATTAGAATTCAATAAAAATTATATCATAGAGTATTTCATATTAAAAAAGGGACGACAAATTGTCATTAATTTTAATAAATATTATATTATTTTCCATTACAATGAAAGCAATATTCGATTTAAATATCGCATTCCAATTGTATGTGCCTTGTTACGTTCCAGTTTAAACAAATTCAGAGATATTTTGTTTTTAGTTGCAGTTTGATATATCGGAATTTATATTTTAAAAATAAATATGTTTATTTCATTTATGGATTGTAAAACAAATATTTTATTTAAAAAAAATCTTCATTTAGTTTTACATTAATTTTTCATTTTAATTTTTGTAATGAAAATATATACAGTACCTATTGTCTTCTTTAATTCAGTCAGTATTAATGTAATTCAAAATTATAAAGACGCTGTAAAATTTTTAAGTAGTTAACAAGTAGTGTATCCGCTGCTTGGGCGAGACATCTTGAATAACATGGCGCCAATAGCAATAAGCATTCCATCTGCATTACCAACCGAGCTTTTTTAAAACAGGAACCATTTGTGTGCACAGTGTGCAGGTAAAAATGTTAATATACAGGGTGTAGTGAGAAAATCGTCGTCTAAACGTCGTTTTTTGTCAACGTATTCTTCTTTTCTTAAGTATTTTGTAGAAAAACTGTAAAACATGCAACACACCTCTTTCGTTAAGTCATTTAACATCCACTGCTCGACGTAAATGGCGCCACTTCTTTAGAGATTCAACAATAGCATATGCTTCTTTCTCCACAGCAGAATGGTTCAGCTCACTAGAGTTAAGTGATCTTGAAAAGAAAACAACAAGTCTAGAATCCTGACTCAAGGTAGCAGCAATTGAGTGTTCTGAAGCATCAATTTTAACAACAAATGGCATATTTTCGTTGATAGCGTGAACAGATGACTTTGCAACTATAGATTTCAGATTTTCAAAACAAGATAAAGCATCTTCGTTCAATGGAAAATTGTTGACATGAGCTAATGTGTGGACCCTTTCGGAAAATTTGTGAATCAATTTTGAATAATGGGCAAACATACCTAATACCCTTCTGAGAGATGCAGTGTCATTCGGTGGAGGCATTTTTAATAAGGGTTGTAGTCTACTAGCATCGGGCTTTATGACATGGTTTGGTCCTATAGTATAACCAAGTAAGTGTATTACTGTTTGATTGAATTTGCTCTTGGTTTTGTTTAGTGTCAAGCTATATTTGTCTGTGGCCTTCAGAAAGTTCTCAAGATTTTTGTCATGTTCTACCTTCGTCTTACCACAAACAGTTATATCATCAAGATAGGCATATGTCCCTTCAAGATTTTCTGTGCGTATGAGCCAGTCGATTGTTCTTTGGAAACTGGCTACACCATTGGTAACACCAAACGGAATGCGACAAAATTGGTACAGTTTCCCAGCGGCTTCAAAAGCTGTGTACATCTTTTCATGTGGAAGTATTGGAACCTGATGGTATGCACTTTGGAAATCTATTGCACTAAAGACAGTGAATTGTGATACATTGGAAACCATTTCCTCGATATTTGGCAGTGAATAGGCATTAAGTTGAGTGAATCGATTAATTGTTTGAGAATAATCAATGACAAGCCGCTTCTTGTGAGTTTCGTTTTTTGGTGATAAGCACTTGCGCTCTCCAAGGGGACTGACTTTCTTCAATAATGCCATCATTTAAAAGCTTCTTTACCTCGTTTTTAATAAAAATCTGATCTTTAGCACTATGCCGGCGCGATTTTACTGCGATAGGTTTACAATTTGAAGTCAGGTTACAAAATAAAGGAACTGCAGGTACTGAGGCTTCAACTACACTACATACCTTGAATACTTCTTTAGGTCCTCCAAATTCAAACTCTAGACTTAAGTGGTTAGATAGAACATCATGACCAATTATAATATCAGCACAGAGATTTTTAACTCTAAGTAAATTAATGTTGTCGTAGGAGTGGTCACCAATTTTAATATTTTGAGTAGTCACACCTTTAACTTCAGAGGTGTGTGATAATGAGGCCATAGAAACAGTCTGAATACAAGGCTTCCTAGGGAGTTTGCACAGGTTAGCAAAGTCTTCATTAATAAAACTGACAGAGCTACCAGTATCTATAAGGGCATCAGCACGAAGACCTTTTATAGATGCAGGCACTATAGCTTTTTTTAATGAAGCAGGATTAGCAGCAATAATGCAGGCTGTGCAGTTTTCATAGCCTTCAAATACGTTGGCAGATGCACTAGTGCTCTTGGAGCGGCAAACCTTTGCAAAGTGTCCCTTTTTATTACAGGATTTGCAAATGGATTCTCAAGCGGGACAGTTCTTCCTTGAATGTATTGGCCCACCACAGAAAAAACATTTGTGTCCTGACCTAGAAGAGTTAGTAGAGTTGGTAGCAGCTGTCACAGTGACACATTCAGAATTTGTTGGAGAGCTCTGTGACTCAAATTGATAGTTACCAGGTAGCGCACTAAGTGTCGAATGTTGATTTGAATAAACTTGAGAGTTGAGTTCTGCTATTTCCATTGAAATAGCTATATTGTAAGTTTCTTCTAAAGTTAGTGTTAAACTCTCTAACAGTCTCGATCGTATCTTTGTGGATGTCATTCCAGCGATAAAAGCTCCACGGATTGTATCATTTTTATTAGTATCAGCATCTACAGCAGTAAAATTGCAGTCTTTTGCTAACTGTTTTAAAGATTGCATGTAAGAATCGATAGACTCATCTGCCTGTTGTCGTCTAGTGGTTAGTATGTGACGAGCATGAATAGTATTGTTTGGTTTGATGTATATTTTGTCAAGAGTTTGAATGGATTCGTTGTAAGTGTTACAATCACTTATATATGTATATACTCGTGGCGAAATATGATTTATTAACAGTTGTAGCTTAGTATCATTAATATCTAGGGGTGGTACAGCAGCACTATCAGCAGAAACAGCGGTAGTGACATTATGAGCAGCTAAAAAGTTCATAAAAGTTCTTTTCCAATGGTCCCATTCCTTTGCTGTTGATTTCACAAATGGATCCCCGTCGAACCTCTCGGGTCTTAGATACTTCTCCATTTATGTTGATTAAATTGAAATGATAAAGCAAAACCTACGATATAAGGTTAACAAAAACAATAGAAATTAATATGACAATGACAGTGACTTCTTTCAAACACTGACAGCATAAAGTTGCCTACAATATTAGAAGTCTACAGCCAAAGCAATACTAAGGAGGTTAATATCACATCATTGCTGACTTCAAAGTAAGACGGGACAGTAAGGGAAAGATACATTAAAAATAGTTTTGGTTAACATTTTAGTCGATTGCTTACAAACTAAATATTTTCTGCACTACATAGTAGGCAGATTGAGACCCCGAACTCGAACGGAACTATATCCTTCTTGATAGTGGCTCTAAAATGAGTGCCCACATCTAGAGTTTCAAATTTTCAACGCGGTTCTTCCCGAAAATTTAGTAACCTTCATAAATTATTTCAACCTTCATAAAAACCTGATTTTGTAACCAAGTCGAGTTCTTTTATATGAAAAGTTTTCCTACATAAAATAAAAAAAACCAGCTTCCTGCTAAAGAACAGTAAATTTATGGCCTCCGATAAAAAACAATTCTTCTTCCAAAATTTGTCCAAATATATTTTAATGAAAACCGCAATTGTTTTTCTCTTTTGCCCAGAATTAGGATCATATAATTCTCGAACTACGGCAAATAACTTGGTACTTACCCTGTATGTACTAATTGCCTTTTTCGACTGTTTTTTATATGATTGCAATCAAAGTGTTTTTATTTAATCCGAAAATTATGTTTTTGTTGGATACATTATTATTTAACTATAACTCTTGTGTATAAATTCTATCATTTCATATATAAATAATGAATTAATTGCTAGACTAATATTGCAAATTTCTATACTTGTTATGTGTTCCAAAAAACTTTTAAATACGAGAATCAACAAATATTGCATAAGTGGAATGTTGCAAAATTGATTAAAATTTTATCATATTCATGTGAACAAAAAAATACGATTCAGCACAACTAGTAAAACTGTTATTGGTAAACAGCCATGGAGGCAAATTTATTTATGTGCCAGAGGGAGGTTTTACATGGTCCTTCTCGTGTTAACCAGTGCTAATTGCTGGACGGATAATTGCTTTACAGCTTTACGCTTTGAACCATCTGATAATGGGCTTTATTTATGGCTTCTAATAAGAGGTGGAAGCAGGCGACATCGGGATTGAAATCCGTTGAATAAAAATTAACCCCGCATTGAGAAAAGAGAAATATACTGAGCAGCCTTCCCTTTGGTCATATTTGTTCATCGCGTATTATAGTCATTTAATCGCAAACTTTTATTTAGAGTAATTAATATCATGAGGGTACTAAAACTCAATACATTAGAAACCATAAATAATAAAATTAATTATGGAATTAGATTTAAAGCTTCCGACTTTGTTTTTTAACCAAGCTTATGTTCTCCCATGTTCCTAGAATATCATCTGGCTTAACTGCTTTACCTTTCTTTATTTTTTAAGGTGCTTGAGCAGTTTCTGTTTTTTTATTCTAGTTTGTTATTGTACCACCATTGCTTTCTATATTAGTGCAATTAGTTTTCTGTAAAATTGTTTGTTTAGTTACGTGTCTTCTTCTTCTTCTTCTGGTTCCTATCCGTTTCGGATGTTGGAAATCATATTGGCAATCATGGCCTTGCTCGCTGCGGCTCGAAACAGCTCCGTTGAGGTTTTCTTAAACCATGTTCTTAAATTCCGCAGCCATGATATTCTCCTTCTACCGGGTCCTCGCTTACCTTTGACTTTACCTTGCAATATAGACTGCAGCAGGGAGTAACGGTGCTGATTTCTCATAACGTGTCCCAGATATTGCAATTTTATGCGTTTGATCGTAAACACAATCTCTGGTTCCTTCTTCATTTTTTCTAGAACTTCCTTGTTCGTGATCCTTGCTGTCCATGATATTCTCAGCATTCTTCTATAAAGCCACATCTCAAATGCTTCAAGTTTTTTAATAGGGGTGTCTGTAAGCGTTTATGCCTCCGCCCCGTACAACAACACAGAGAAAACATAGCATCTCAAATGTCTCATTTTTGTATCCAGGGATATGTTGTGACTTTTGAAGATGGCGCTCATTTTGTTAAAGACCGTTCTTGCCTTTCCTATGCGGCACTTTATTTCCTGTACATTGCTCCACTGTTCGTTTATAATAGTTCCCAGGTAGCAATACTGTTTTACTCGCTCTATCTGCGTCTCATTATTGTATAGATGAGCCCCATTTATATTCTCCTTGCTGACAATCATTTGTTTGGTTTTGTGGGTATTAATGTTTAGTCCGTACTGTTGACTGTACTCGTTTATTCTGGCCATTAGCCTCTGAAGTCCCTCTAAACTATCTGCTATCACCATGGTGTCGTCGGCATATCTAACATTATTTACTCTTTCACCATTTAGAAGGATGCCTTCGTCTATTCCGTAAAGAGCCTCGTTAAAAATTTTTTCTGTGTACGTGTCAAAGTTCCAGTTACGTGTCAAAGTATATTTTTACATCACTTTTTGACATCATTTCGTGCACTAGCATTTTATTATATTCGTCTCGAATTTATCTAATCTTATTAACTTAAGGTGCTTACTTTGCTCTATCTTGGACTACCACAAACGCATTCTTGTAATGATGGATGTGTGTGTATATACAGTGTGTAAAAGCCAAATGGAATAAATTCATTATTTACGTTACTGTACATATTTATAAAAAATCCCGAAACACGTCAAATTTAAATTATAACTTGACATTCTTTAACGTGAAAATTCAACCTTTACCTTCAATCCCCTTAGAATGACAGGTACAACTCCCAATTTTTAAAATAGGAAGTATAGGCTTGTGATATATCGTTCGAAGGTCTTTTCATTCTCCATTCAAAAATGTTGTCGCTTTCAAGTTTATTAAGATTAATTAAGATAAAATAAATTAAAATCATGTCGTTACCGAAATTCGCTACAATACAATCAAAAACTAAAATGTTATGCGAATAAAATGTAGAACACGAAAAAGAACTATGAATGTTAATGAAGTAGATGTTCAAAATGTTCACCGCGAACGTCTTGGCAACATCCTAATCTCAAATAAAACTGTCTTCTAACATTATTTAACATAACAGGCGTGATCGACCTAATCGCAAACGTTATTCGTTCTTTTAAGTCATTTAAATCAGAAGGTTTAGTTTTGTACACATGGCTCTTTACATATCCCCATAAAAAGAAATCTAATAATGTAAGATCAGGTGATCGCTCTGGCCATTCAATCGATCCTCGCCTCCCTATCCACCGATTGGGAAATATTGTATCGAGGTACTGCCGGACATTAAGTTGGTAATGTGGTGGTGCTCCATCCTGCTGAAACCATATCGTATTCGCTGGAACTTAAGGGTTTCTGGATCAGGATATAAGTTTGCCAACGTTGGAATGACATCATTTTGAAGTAGTTCCAAATAATTGTTGCCATTCAAGTTGCCCTCAATGAAAAAGGGACCAATGATATTGTTTCCTACAATCCCTGCCCAAACATTAATCTTTTGAGGGTATTGAGTGTGTTCTTCTCTCATCCAGTGAGGATTTTCCGTGGCCCAATAGCGGCAATTTTGCCGATTAGCATGACCGTTAAGTGAAAAAGTACACTCATCAGACAACATAACGTCTTCTAATTGGATAATATTGTTATCCAACATGTCTATCATTTGTATGGCTAGAATTGAATGTAGTGGATGCCTGTCCACTCAAAGTATGTGGATTTTCCTGAAACTCAAGCAACACATCTAATTTGAGTTCATCACTCAGTGCATTGGTAGCTGCTTTTTTTTATCTGCCTTACATGACCAAACTCGCGAAACTGCTTCTCTATTTTACTTATTGTTCCTTGGGATATAGGCGGTAAATTAGGAAATTTCTCATGAAATAGGCGAGTTAATTCCTGTTGTGTTCGGGTGTTATCTCCGTAACCAATCATTTGTAAAACTGTTATTTTATACATTTCCGTTAATCTAACCATTTTTCAGAATTGAATTGAACGAACTTTTTACTTAAATTAAAATACTGACAACTTAAATAAAACAATTTACTAATGCGTGCTAAAATAACGTTGCCACGGAAATTCTTTAAAGTTTTTTAATGGTTACCATCTAAAAACCACATTGCTATGGTTTTTGTTCACTTTCTCATTATCAAGACCTAAACGGGAAATAAGTTTTGCGTATATCTTAGCGAATTTCGGTAACCACGTGATTTTAATTTATTTTATCTTAATTAATCTTAATAAACTTGAAAGCGACAACATTTTTGAATGGAGAATGAAAAGACCTTTCAAACGATATATCACAAGCCTATACTTCCTATTTTAAAAATTGGGAGTTGTATCTGTCATTCTAAGGGTGTTGAAGGTAGGGGTTGCATTTTCAAGTTAAAGAATTTCAAGTTATAATTTAAATTTGACGTGTTTCGGGATTTTTTATAAATATGTACAGTAACCTAAATAATTGGTTTATTCCATTTGGCTAGATACCTACACTTGAATTATAAGAATCTACATAATATTATTTTTAATTATTATAGCGATAAGCGATTTTTTTTATTATGATCGTTTTTTAGCATTGTTCTTTTTATTGTCATTAATGCTAATAATGAAGTTTAATATATTAGTATTGATTGCCAGGGACACATATTAGTCATGAAGACTGACTTTGAAAAGATGCTTGAATGTTAATTAAAATTGACTAATATTTGTTTCTTGGAAAGCTTCACGGTAGGACCACACCAACGACTTATGTCTTTCTCGGTGATGATGCTTTTTCACTGTCACCTCATATGATGAAACCTTATCCGGGTGCACAAAAAAATAATCACGCGAGACAAAATGTAATTATTGACTCAAAAAGACGAAACGTGTTTAGAATATAACCAGCTAGATTTAGAGTCTTCAGGAAAATAATATACTTTTTCGGATCTTCCAATCTGATTAATTTAAGATGTTTATATATATATACCCGGTATTTAGGCGGCACACGCCCTTCCGGTAGGGATCTATGGAGGAGTATCACCGAGCCGCAAGCCCTTATCTCTTGCCGTACTGCTCCACCATAGGTCGATCAGATACCAGCATATTCTAGACTAAGCCGCAGATTCATTTTAGAATTTTAAACTGCTGCGTTAGCCTTTTTGTTTTCTGTCACCGAGCTGGGGATCGAACTGACATCTCTCGCAGTGAAGCGAAGGAGAAGCCAGCCGCCCAGCCCGCTTGGCTATCCGACCGATTTAAGATGTTTACTTTGCTTTTTCTTGGACTACCACAAATATATCCTTGACCTAGTTCTTTTGGCCGTACAAATCTATAATTTACTTGTTTTCAAGACTTTTAAGATTTCAAGACAAGATTTGTTTTCATTATTTGATTCCGAAATATCTTTCTATCATCTCGATTTGTCCAACACAATAAAAAGAGGTTTTAATCTTTGTATGTAGGTATATTTAAAAAAACCCTTACCAGGGCTACATCAAAATAACAACAAACTTTTTAGAAATAATAATTCCATCATCAGGTTAGAAGCCTAAAATAAGGATAAACCATTTAATTAAAGCAAACGTGATTGAAACGTTGATTAAGGTTAAAAAAGCAAAATGGTTATACTTACAGATTAGCATGCCTGAGCCACCAAAATATTAGGGTAAAACCCTTTACAAAAATTAAAGTTACCAAAAAATGTACATGTTGTTGTTAAAAAAGTGAATGATGTTTAATATTTTATTAGATTTCTTCAGGCAACATATAACCATGCCTCACGTGAGTACCAGCGTCCGGAGGGTAGACCTCTTCAAACGGACTTCAGCTGGTAACTAATTGACAGGATACCTATGAACGGTGTCGAAAACAGAATGTCAATGCACCATGAAACAGTGTTAGTTATACATAATATTACCGCAGACAACCGATTCAAAAGCTTTAGTGATGTTAAAAATGATAACACCAATCCAAGTGTTAGGATTTAAAAAAATTTTTGTTTTTAAATTTTGGATATGAAAGATGTAAAATTACCGATGGAGGTAAAGGTCATGTTTAAGAAAATGACGTATGCATCAGGCAGCCCATGTTGCTCTTTGTCGTATGGAGTGTGGTATAAAAGGTGTATTTGTGACTGATTAGCTTAGATATATGATATTGCCATTTATGTTGATCACATCTAGGACAAGGTAAAATTGAATTGTACATATTTGTAGCTAATATAAGACCTCATTTTTAAATGAAATTGTTTTTAACTGCTCGTCTGGTAAAAGGTTTATATAAGTGGGCCCAATAAATTGACTAAAGATTAAAAATCTTCCGGCTGAAGAAATTAAAATTATAACCTATGGGATTAGATAATAGAGGTCCCTCGTGCTAAAAGCATCTAGCACCCTAAGAAAAATCTATTTTGGTTATATTAAATTCGGTTTATATAAACCATGAACTTGATGGATGAGTGTGCTGTACCAAGTTGTTGACTGAGAAAGGCGAACAGTGGTTGAATAAGGATTTTTTTTATTAATAATTGGGAAGGTGAGACCAGATGGACCTGTCTCTGAGAAAGAAAATAGTGAATTCTGATAAATTGTTGGACTGTGAATTGTGTTTGAGTGATTACTGAGTTTAAAACTAATGAGTAGATGGTTGATATATGAAATGACAGAAAATAATACAATACACAATACTAATGCACTAAGTGCAGAAATACCCCGCGCCAGCTTGCATTTTTCTGTGCAGCCTAGGATCACTATTATAAGGTTAGTTCTCTCATTTAGCGTGTGATTTCCCGCAACTACTTTTATTACCTAAATTTAAATGAGATTCCATAATTTTTAGAATGATAAATAAAAATGAGAAATACTGATTTCTATGATATAAAAAATACGTCAATAAAATGTTTATGCAGCTTTTTGTTAAACTTTCTCTCAGCCGCTTTTTCCTGTTCTTTTGATGACGAGTTTCTTGATGAATAAATCCTAGTTGGAGGCACCGATGATGTCGCAAGCCTCTCCTATAAATCACTAACTTGCTGCAGACTCGGTGCTGGTATGGCACTAAACACAAAGCCCATAGTTGCATTTTACGTCAGCATTTAGTCAACATTATATCAATGTCAAATCAGTTGTATATGAGCACCAAATCTGCAGCGAGTCAGCGTTTTATTGACACTTCTGAAAACGCTGCGCATCCACCAAAATATAAGGTGGAAGCTATTTCCATCAAGAAACTCGACATAGAAAAACGGGAGAAAGTGACTGAGCGACAAGATTTCATAAGGAGCTTCATAAAAATGTTTTTAACTTGCCCTCGATTTGGTCGCTTGATTGATTCATTGGTGCAAATGTCATTTGAGTATTTAAAGTATGGTGTTTTTGCAATAATATAAGGTATCACATAATCAAAAGCCCATCATAGCCCTCTGAAATGAGAGTTTTGTTTTAATAGGTTAGTAGGTTTTACGATATGAGTGCCATTGGTATCAATATCCGATGATTCTGTTATAAGAGTGTTTTATTCCACAATTGGCCTAAAATATTCTATTATTCGTAAAATAGATAAAAGTAAGAACAGCTTGCTGTTCCTGGCAGAGACATAGTAGCATATTTACTGTACACTCTTTTTTGATGTCTTTTTTTTTAGTGAGTTTAGACCCAACCAATCGGGGTCTAAATCATCCTAAATAAATTTAACCCACACACCCAATCGCTTTATATTTAAGGTGTCCAAAAACATAGATACAGTACAATATGCTATGAGATAGTAATAATAAAGAATGACCAAAATCGCAGATAATATATCAGCTAAGATGAAGTCAATTTGTCAAATCATGATAAACACAATTTAAGCTTTTTGATTGGACGGTCGTTTTTAAAATGGGAATTTGGTGAGTCGATCATGAGAGAGGAGAAGTTAGTCATATTTTGGTCATCGAAAGGAAACAGTCGTGTGTCTCAAGATAGGGTGGTTCGTGAGTTTGGATACCGGCGTAACGAAAAGAAGTGAATAGTTTGAAGAAGGAGATAACAAGTAAATTAAAAGAGGTCCTTGTATCTACAGTGGGCATTTTATAAAGTATATGTGAAAGTATTCTTACGGCATCAAGTTGACAAAAGGAGGTCCTGGTGTCATAAATAAGTAGCGGAGTTTGGAGAACTGAATCAGGTGTTTTTTGTGTAGTCTGAAGGAGGTTTGCAGAGACGTAAAGAAGGAGCCGAGGTGCCAAAAAGGGGAGATCACATCTTTGAAGAGACTGGACTTTTCTGGGTATGTTCCAACATACAACTCAAGAAGAAAATAAACTGTAAGTGTTTGTACAATTGAATTTTATATCTGTGAAGGATCGTTTCGACATCATGGTCATTAGCATTCAAATTTAAGAACTGAGGTTTTGTTAGGCTAATCAAAAGTTTAAAGTTTCTTTTTTTCAAGTAAAGAAAATTTTAAGTAAAATTGGTTTTTCACGTAATATAAATGTATGTAGCTTTATAATCTTATTATCATAATAATTTGATTTATTTTCTTGTATGCTGATTAATAAGATAACGACAGAATTTAATAATTGTTTTATTCGTTCATATAAAATAAAGAAACGTAAATCTTTGTAATATAATATATTTGTATTATTATCCTTTCTTCTCTATCCCGATAAAAGACAACTAGAAAATCTTTTGAATCCATCGAACACAGGTAATATAAGGATTATTTTACTTTTGATAACAGATAAGTTTTAATTTTTTTATTGGCTCAATAAACTAAGTTTGAACTCAAAATAAACAATCATAACAAATATATATATATATATATATATATATATATATATATATATATATATATATATATATATATATATATATATCTATACATGGGTATGGTAAAAATGATGATCTCGGGTGAGAAGTGCACTAAATCATACATTTACTTGGATTATATGCAAAAAGTTTATTGTTTTAAAAATGTAATGACTGACTGTAGATGAAAATTGTTTGGATCCCTTGTCGCATGCGATAGACAAAGTTACTAGTTTTATATAAAGAAACTAACCACCACTTAACATGATTTTTGTAAGATTTTTTTAAAAGAGTAGATTCATATATAGAATTATAAACTACTTCCATTTTTAAAAGTATTTAATACGAAACGTTAAGGGCGCACTAAAAAAATCTGGCAAGATTCAGAAAATAAATTCTTATAACCACCAATCAACATGATTTTTTTAAATTAAAAAAAAGATTATCATTTCCGAAAGTATTATTTATAGAGTGTAAGGGATAATGAGAAATCCCTCACCTTGGCTGATATTAAAATTTATGGATTTAAATTTAAATTAAATTTAAAAAAATTTACAATAATATTGGTTTACTTTAATTACATTAGGATTTTAAATAGCTTAGGAAAGATGGCGCTTTCGGTATAGAGATAAGTTTGGAGCATTTTTTTTGAGCCAGTCTGGCCTTAATTTTAATCATGGTAAGACAGAGACAAAAATATAGACTAATAAGACAAAAAGATAAAGAAATATTGGTATGAATGCGGCAAAAAAAAAATCTTTGATGTCAAGTAGAAGATATATAACGTGAGAGAACTACTAATGATGTAAAAGTCTTCAGTGTCAATTTTAATTTAAATTTAATTCTTTTAGTGTTTAAACAAAGGGTGGTGACTGCACCTCAAATCCATCCAAAAAATATTACTTAATATAATCTTAGCTAATTACCCAAAAGTAATCGTTTAAACTTACATCTAGAACAATAAACCTAAGTTACAAAGATTACCTTTGTTACGATATTCATTCTGCGAACTTTTCCGAGATTTTAGAGTAAAGATTCTTTATCTTACAAGTTTCCGTTCCCGAATAAAAGGAGTATTATTTCTCCCTACCTCAACCCCTTCACATGAACTTCGAAAACGCGCTAAAGGGCTGAGATACAATTACTAACTACGCCGAAACTCATTTAGACTAATTCATAATATATTTCAAAGTAAAATGTAGCACCGGAGAGATAAATCCTGCGTCGAACAAATTGTGAGCTTATTCATTTACAGCGAAAGGCCAATTACTGGAGACAAAGTGAGCAATGTTTAACTTATCATTAAGTTACTGCTTTTTAAACTTCTGGAAGTTTTAATCTTACGTTGGGTTGTATCAAATTTACTTGTCAGTATATTTTCAAGAAAAAAAATACAAAAATTTCATTTCTAACATAACCAAAACAATAGGAAAATTAAATCCATGTACATATATCTTTTTTTTTTCTGTGTACCTACATATACATTAGTAGTTTGGTAGAGTTTTCGTAAAACTTAATAATTAGCTTACAGTAGCTAACATTGTCTTGTCGCGTATTATGATACCGTTAATCACTAAAAATTGATAGTAAAAGTGTATAAAATGATAAAGGACTTCAGACTGATGTACCTGCTGAGGTGCATCCTTTGGGTTAGTCGGTTTTACGTTACACTACAATCCAGAAAGGGCTGGTGGAAAAATCAGAGAACTAGACTTCCAAAGGAAACGTGGTTGAACCTCTTATCTATAATATTTACACTAAAAACTTGTCAGATCGCTTTGATACGAGGCTAATAACACAATGTTAAATTCGAATTTAAATGAAATGCAATATTTTACTTTCATTTGAATGTCATTTCTCGACGTAAAGAGTGAAAAAGATAGTGTTTTTCAAGAGTGAACTGTAGATCCATGTCGGAGTAAAGGTATGATCAAAGTATTTACATACAATATTCACCCACGACCAAAACGCACTTAACATTTAAATATAAATAAAAAAAATTTAGTAATAGATAATGGACATAATAAAAGCGACAAGCGAGCACGTAAAGAAACTCGAAATAAATAGATACAATCTTATGATCTACCAGTAGATATTCCTTTATGAGCCCAGCATAAAGGTTCTCATTTACCGTATTATTAAAAGTCCAATATAGCTCTATCTGTGTCACTTACATGCTCGTAAAATCTTTCCCTTTTCATACAAGCCAGTATTGTAATGGCATAAGATTCCTCTTTTGAATAACCTTCAATATGGGTGGCGGAGGTTGCATTACGCACACAGTTGCAGGATTTTAAATGTTTAAATGTTTTATAACGAAAAAAGAAACACACACAAAAAAATTAACAGGCATTAAGAAGTTTTAGAGTGTTTCTGCATAAAAAAGAGTAGTGTAGTACCATGGCTCTATGGCACTACCTCACGGGCCGCCACTGCCTCTTCCCACATATTTTGCTCTTAATAAAAAGATGTAAAACAATGGTTTTAAACCCAATTTATCGCGTTTTTATATAAAAATAGTTTATTCATTTCTGTTTTTGATAGTTTCAGTTATCCTCATTATTTAATTCATTAGAACTTAAAGAATACTGATGATTACCTTTCCTCCATTTTTACCATACTGCCAAAATAAAGCACTAAAAACAAAATGACAGTAATGTTTGCAAAATGGATAAAAGATTAGCCAAATTGAACCAAAATCCCGTTTAACACAAATGTTGTTTGCAGACACTCACACGGCCCATATTTTCAGCCAAATAAATGGTTTGTTTAAAAAGATATTATCCGCTTTAAAAAATTTCGTCAACAAAGGAAGTTGTAATTGACGCGCCACCGTTCTCATCTGTCACATTCATGCCCATTCGTATTTTTCACGTATAATCCTTGTTCTTTTCCGCTTTTGTGTGCGTGTATGTTTTTTTTTGAAAAGTACTTTTCGCGTTTCACGACTGACCGCGACAAGGGAGTGTCAACAAAACGAAAAGGTTCTGTTTTTGCTGTTCTCTTTTTCAAAAGTTTAATTAAAAAGTTTGAGCAATGTTTACCACTTTTCGTCCATGTATTTGAATTCATTTTAAGTATGTTTGTCACCATTTCGCGCCCATTGTTGTGCAAAATTTTGTACATTAAAGTCTTTTCGGATGGGATTTCCGGGAATGTATGTTAGTGTGTTGTGTTGATGAGACAATGGATGCCGCATTCAGGGAGATAAAATGATTTGATGGAATTTTAGCAACCGTACAGATATCATAACAAATACTGTAAATTGCAGAATGTGCAATTTGTTTGTTGAAAACATCACACAATATAAAGGGCATTTTGGTGTTTTTTTTTAATCAGAAAAACAACAGTATTACCCAAAATGATATCTGCGGCAACTACAATAGTCTAGGGGCCAGCTAGGTCACCGTCTACCCAAGCTTTTTTATGTATTTTTGGCAGCTGATTACGAATTTCCATGGATAAATTGTAATCCAAGTGGTCAAATAATTATTGTTATAAATAATTTAGTAGTTTATAAAGCTCTAGCTCGTAAAGATGAAGAGATAAAAAAAATTTAAATAAAATTTGTCCCTTAAAAAAGAAAGGAAACGGCGTTTACTAAACCATTATCCATTAATTAGAATTCAAAATATTGTAAATTTATTGCAAAATGGTTGCAAAATAAGTATTATTCGAATTCTTTGTGATCGTAGCTAAGCTTCTACGCATGGAAATGAACTATACAAAGTCTGATTTTAAAGTTTATTTTATAGACTTTCAAACAAAATTTGATAAATTACTTTTTCTTTATTTGTTTGTTTAATTGTTAATTAGGAAAAACAAACAATTTAAAACAAATAACTCTAATCTAAATGATGATCGTTGTTGATAGTTTTTGTTGACTATATGACAAAAGTAACCTTTTGTCTTCAAAACGGTTGACTCGACGTTATTCTCCTTCGGTTGTGACCTATATACCTTGCTCGTACTTCGCAGTTTCTCCAAATACGCCTGCTATCTCCTCTGCATATTGTTTTTGATAAAACAATTCTATGTAGCCGAATTCAGTTTAAAAATTTAAAATCCTTTTAATAATATTATTCATTGCTTATTGCTCGATGCGATTGTTTGTTTATGACATTGACAATATAGGTGTAACTAGAACACGCGCTGACCTAGTAAAATTTGCAATGCATAAACAAACGCACGTGAATTAAATACCCGGAAAATAACGGGAGTAGATTATTAAGAATTAAGAATTAAGAGTGAACAGTCGAAGCTAGTGTTGTCATCGGTCAAATGGGTACTCTCTTATTGTACATAGAGAATCAATAAAGTAATTATGAGTATCCAATGAGTTCGAGTTAATCAACCCCATGCATGGGGTAAGCTACCCCTAGAGTTTCACTATATGGAACTCTTGATGGAAGCAATATAATAAACAATATATAATTATCCAACATTATTATATATACAACTGCATTAATCTTTGCCCAACTCCTCACTCAAACTGCTAACTCCAGGAATAACTCCTTCTCTTCATACACAAGGATATCTCAACTGATTGACTTTGTCAAATATAAACTATATACGAGTATATATCGGTCTTTTACTTACAGTATGTCATCTATTTATTCAACGTTTTTTGCCTTCTACCACAGTTGGACCCCTTTCCACAAACACAATACACAATTTTCACAAAACTTACTTTTTGGAAACTTTGCTTATTAGCATTGTCGTATCAGAAAAACTGTAGTGTCGTCTCCGGGTCTTCAAAGCAAAATGCCTATTTCTTCTCCTGGCAGAACTCACATCAACCCCTAAAACCTCTCTCTATATTTTCTAAACCAATAAGTATGCACAAATATCCCTCTCATTTCAGCCGTGTTCTACAAATCAAATTTGAATGTTGTCACAAAAAACCCACTACTACCAAAACCCCATCAATCAAATATTTCTTAATAAAAAGTCTTAAAAATTTGTTTAATTTTTAAGGAAAAAAGATAAGTAAATATCTACTCGAGCTGCTTTTGTTAATATGAAGCACATTCTGGGAAGTCATGACATTAACTTAAACCTGAAAATGAGATTGGTAGATGCTACATCTTCTCGAGACTGCTGTACGGAGTAGAAACTTGGACTTTAAACAAGAGCAATATTGATAAACTAGAGGCCCAGAGACTAGAGAACAAATAGTGAAGTTCTTCGAAGAATGAACAAAGAACGGGAGCTACT
The DNA here is from genome assembly GCF_040954645.1 of Diabrotica undecimpunctata. Lineage (NCBI taxonomy): Eukaryota > Metazoa > Arthropoda > Insecta > Coleoptera > Chrysomelidae > Diabrotica > Diabrotica undecimpunctata. The sequence continues at coordinate 6,258,379 of NC_092804.1, forward strand.
GATCACCATCAAGAGAAGAAAGCTGGAATATCTTGGTCATGTGATGAGAGGGAAAAAGTACCGATTGCTCCAGTTAATTATCCAAGGAAAGATTCAGGGCAAACGAAGCGTGGGGAGACGAGGTTTATCTTGGCTGCGCAATTTAAGAGACTGGTTCCAGTGCACATCTAACCAATTATTTAGAGCAACAGCTTCAAAGATACGAATAGCAATGATGATTGCCAACCTCCGTAGCGGAGAGGGCACCTGAAGAAGAAAAAGAAATATCTGCCTAAACAAATTCAGTAATCATTTATACATTTTCCAATCGTTCGTGGTACGCCTTACAATACAAAGGCATCTTAACATTTTGTTCAAATTTTTTGTTTACAAAATTCTTATCTGCATAAATGATCGAACAACCGCTAATGTTTTTTTCCCGTGAATGTCCCCTTTGTCTCTACACAATTATGATTCACCAATTTGGAAAAACACCTAACTTACCTAGTTTATATTTTACAAATTTAATATTACTCTGTACACGGTGTTGCATTTTTGTCGGTCGGTCGGTCAACTTTTTAAAGGTAATGAACATATATTGTAAAGAATCTTCTTGCTTTAATTTAAGAGTAATTTTCTCGGTACCACAAACAAACGTTATTTGGTGGCAGCATCCGTTTAATATCCAATTTACAATAAATCTTGTAATCAAGACGTTTACTTCCCTAATGGAAGGACAAAAATCCCGAGCCATAAATTACCGGCCGAATGCAATTTTTCACCAGCGGAATTGCCTTTCTTTCTGATAAATGTATTTGAAAATACCTGCACACGCATCCTACTGGCCGACGCAAAAAAGGGACAGTGCCAATAACGTGGGGAATTCCCAAAGCCCGTAAATCGTCTACCTCGAAGTGGCAAATTCTGGATGGAATTTATGCCTGCGATATGTTTGGGAAATACGATTGTCGAATTCGTTCTTGCTCGCTAAAATTCACATGAAATATTCACTTTTTTTATTCGTCTCTACTGTTATATCAATCAAACCGCTTTTTAAAATTTTGTTTCTGACATATCGAAAAAAAAAATGGTAATTTGTTTTCAAATATATAGATAATTCTTTTTTGTGAATATATTTTGTATTAATTGTTCTTCTTTTCTATTGTTACATTCTAAAAAAAGAGAACCAGACAGCGAAATTGAGGTCAGAATAATATTTTATACAGTGTGTAAAAGACAAATGGAATAAATTCATTATTTAGGTTACTGTACATATTTATAAAAAATCCCGAAACATGTCAAATTTAAATTATAACTTGACATTCTTTAACGTGAAAATGCAACCCCTACCTTCAACCCCTTAGAATGACAGGTACCACCCCCAATCTTTAAAATAGGAAGTATAGGCTTTTGATATCTCGTTTGAAAGGTCTTTCCATTCTCCATTTAAAAATGTTGTCGCTTTTAAGTTTATTAAGATTAATTAAAATAAAATAAATTAAAATCATGTGGTTATCGAAATTCGCTAAAATATACTCAAAACTAATTTCCCGTTTGGGTCTTGATAATGAGAAAGTGAACATAAATGTGAAAACTGAATGTGAAACATGAAAACCATAGCAATGTGGTTTTGAGATGGTAACCATTAAAAAACTTTAAAGAATTTCCGTGGCAACGTTATTTTAACACGCATTAGTAAATTGTTTTATTTAAGTTGTCAGAATTTTAATTTAAGTAAAAAGTTCGTTCAATTCAATTCTGAAAAATGGTTAGATTAACGGAAATGCATAAAATAACAGTTTTACAAATGATTGGTTACGGAGATAACACCCGAACACAACAGGAAGTAACTCGCCTATTTCATGGGAAATTATCTAATTTACCGCCTATATCCCAAGGAACAATAAGTAGAATAGAGAAACAGTTTCGCGAGTTTGGTCATGTAAGGCAGATAATAAAAGCAGCTGCCAATGCACTGAGTGATGAACTCAAATTAGATGTGTTGATTAAGTTTCAGGAAAATCCACATACATCTAGTAGACAGGCATCCACTACATTTAATGCTAGCCATACATCGATAGTAAACATATTAAAAGAAAATAAATTGCATCCCTATAAGATGATACCTACTCAGGAGCTCATGGAAGACGATTTTGATAGGAGAACTTTTTTTTGTGAGCAAATGATGGACATGTTGGATAACAATATTATCCAATTAGAAGACGTTATGTTTTCTGATGAGTGTACTTTTTCACTTAACGGTCATGCTAATTGGCAAAATTGCCGCTACTGGGCTACGGAAAATCCTCACTAGTTGAGAGAAGAACACACTTAATATTCTCAAAAGGTTAATGTTTGGGCAGGGATTGTAGGAAACAATATCATTAGTCCCTTTTTCATTGAGGGCAACTTGAATGGCAACAATTATTTGGCACTAATTCAAAATGATGTCATTCCAACGTTGGCAAATTTATATCCTTATCCAGGAAACCCTCAAGTTCCAGCGAATACGATATGGTCTCAGCAGGATGGAGGACCACCACATTACCAACTTAATGTCCGGCAGTACCTCGATACAATATTTCCCAATCGGTGGATAGGGAGGCGAGGATCGATTGAATGGCCAGCGCGATCACCTGATCTTACATTATTAGATTTCTTTTTATGGGGATATGTGAAGGGAGCCATCTGTACAAAACTAAACCTTCTGATTTAAATGACTTAAAAGAACGAATAACGCTTCGGATTAGCTCGATCACGCCTGTTATGTTAAATAATGTTAGAAGACAGTTTTATTTGAGATTAAGATGTTGCCAAGACGTTCGCGGTGAATATTTTGAACATCTACTTCATTAACATTCATAGTTCTTTTTCGTGTTCTACATTTTATGACGTTTTGCATTACATTTTAGTTTTTGATTGTATTGTAGCGAATTTCGGTAACCACATGATTTTAATTTATTTTATCTTAATTAATCTTAATAAACTTGAAAGCGACAACATTTTTGAATGGAGAATGAAAAGACCTTTCAAACGATATATCACAAGCCTATACTTCCTATTTTAAAAATTGGGGGTTGTACCTGTAATTCTAAGGGGGTTGAAGGTAGGGGTTTCATTTTCACGTTAAAGAATGTCAAGTTATAATTTAAATTTGTCGTGTTTCGGGATTTTTTTATAGATATGTACAGTAACCTAAATAATGAATTTATTCCATTTGGCTTTTACACACTGTATATCACTTGGTATTTTATCTAGTAGCCGAAGGATTTAAATAAATAAAACTTCTCAGTGCCAAATGTTTTTGAAATAATTTAGTAAATATAGAATACTATGGTTTTGACAATAATTTATAAAACTAACAATAACTTGATTATTGAAAAGTTTTGTAAAATAAATTGTTGTTAATAATAATTAATGACTAAAGCTGGCAGTTGTTTTATGTGTTTTTAAAAGCTCTACAATAAATATAGTTTGAAATGAAGAAGAGCGAATTACTGTTTTAATAAAAAGGGGGAACAGCAATAGAAAAAATCTTATAATAAAGACCACTATTCGGTATGAATTTTATAGTTGACGAGAAAATAGATTTTGTGATATATGTAAACCCAATCAACAACAGAGTGACGACCATGCGTTTTGGTAATGGTGGCAATTTGCCAAAATATATTACACACTAATCAACGTACATGCACCTACAAATGTAGAGAGCTCAAAGAAACCTGCTAAACCAGATAAGTTTTGAGAAAAATTAGAACTAAATCTATCAAAAATACCAAGGAAAGATGTTAAAATCCTACTAGGGGATGTTAACCTAAAAATTAGCAAAGAAAGAAAATGCGCCAGTGTAGTTGGAAGATATTTCATCAATAAACGAAAATATTATTAATCTGCCAATAAAAATGGCACGAGATTAATCGACCTATGCAGATAAAACAACCTTAAAATCATGTTAACATCCAGGATAAAAAATTCCAAAAAAAATCACGTCGTTATCTCATGCCGACTAAAGCTTTATCCACTAACATTTTAGACATTCTTCTTCTTCAGGTGCCATCTCCGCCACGGAGGTAGGCAATCATCATAGCTATTTTAATTTTTGAGGCAGTAGCTCCAAATAGGTGTTGTGAGCTGCATCCAAACCATTCTCTCAGGTTATTAATCCATGAAATTCGTCTTCTTCCGATGCTTCTTCTGCCATCTTTCTTTCCTTGCATTAGGCCGAGATACTGTAGCTTTCTTTCTTTAATTATAAGTTCAACTTCCTTCTCTTTAGCTATTCTTCTCAGTACTTCATTGTTCGTAACTCTATCTACCCAGGAAATCCCTCATAATTCTTCTATAGGTTTACATTTCAAAGGCGTTAAGTCGTCTCATTGTGTCTAGATTTAATGTCCATGATTCCACTCTATAGTATAGTACACTGTATATGTAACATTTTGTTAGGCGTACTTTAAGAGGACCTTTTTTATTTTCATAAAATTAGAACGTGCTTTTTCGATTCTGACTTTGATTTCTGCAGTGTAGTCATTATTTTCTGTTATAAGTGTTTCTAGGTAAGTGTACTTTTTTACTCTTTCGATCTGCTGGCTCTCTACTATCAAGATTTCGTTAGTATTATGGTTGTTTTTACAAATTTTCATAAATTTCGTCTTTTTGATAATGAGCGAGAATCCGTACTTCCTACTACACATTACTATTTTACTTATAAGTATTTCCAGGTCTTATAAACTATCGGCTATTATTACTTTATCATCTGCATATCTGATGTTGTTAACTAAGACTCCATTTACTCTTATACCGACTGTTTCACCTTCCAGAGTTTCTCGAATTACCTCTTCAGAATAAGCGTTAAATAATAGAGCTGATAGTATGCAGCGTTGCCTGACTCCTCTCTTTATTTACATTTCTTCAGATGTCTCTTTTTCAATTCGTACTATTGCTCGCTGATTGTAATAAAGGTTTATTATTAGCCTTAAATCTCTTTCATCCAGGTTTTTATTTTTTAGAATTTCCATGAGTCGGTCATGTTTTACTTTAACAAACGCTTTATTGTAGTCTATAAAACAGACGTAAAGAGGACGGTTAACATCCAAACATCCCTGCGTCAGCACTTTGAAGGAGAATAGTGCCCCTCTGGTGCCTATACCATTGCGGAACTCATATTGTGTGTAACTAATATCCAGCTCCAGTTTAGAGTGAATTCTGGCGTGGATAATATTCAACAGAATTTTCAAGGTATGTGACATTAAGCTTATGGTTCGATAGTCACTGCACTCTTTGGCATTCACTTTCTTTGGCAAACACACAAATGCTGATGTCAACATTTTCCTAGGGATGATTTCGGTAGTATAGATAGCGTTGAACAGTTCTACTATTATGTCCAGGTTCTTGTTGACCAACTTTAATAGCTCGCTTGGTAATTCATCTAGACCAGCAGATTTATTGGTTTTCATTGAGTTTAATGCCTGACTAACCTCTGATTTGGTTATCTCTGGGCCTACATCTCCCGTTTGGCTATCTACAGATGTACTAGCTTCTCTCTTGTCATGAAATAATTCCTCGATGTACTCTTTCAATCGTCGTAGTTTTTGTTCTGTATCCAATATAATATTTCCAATATAATATAATATTTAGACATAAAAATTGGCAAATAAAAATGCATTTATTTTTAAACTAACATCTTCATCATCATCATCATCATCAACCTGTATGCGTCAACCACTGCTGAACATAAGTCTTCCTATTTGACATTGTAGCATTTTCAAATTCTTTGGTATATATTGAAATCACCCCGTATATGTTAAAACACCGAAATCCCTTTTGCGTCGCCGAGTTGATAATAAACACATTTTAGAGTTTGTTTATATAACACAGATGGGTAATTCCTCGGCATACTTTTGATCGAGAGCCGCATTTAAGATATTCTGCGTGTTAATAATAACAGATAATCCCGATTATGTGCTTTGTTTATACCAAGTTGGGCGAACAAATTTTAAAGATATATTCATCACTCTCGGTAAGGCCGGCCGCTGTTGAAGGCATGTTTAGTTTTATTGGATTCCGAATTTTCCTTCAAACTCGTAATGGTTTGTGTTTTCCTTTTTTCATGGAAAAATGTGTAGTATAGTAACAGTTTTATGTAAAGTTAAAATGAGGTTGAAAGGATTGGTCATTGAGAGCACACGGCTGCGTGTGATTGGTTAAAAAAGTAAATTACACTCAATGTAATGTGTTAATTTTGAACGAGTAATCACTGTGTTTTTGTTTTATGTCGTCTCTCACCTAAGAGATTTGTATCTAAGAGATTTGCGGCGTTCCAACAAGTTTGAAAAATACCCACATGGTTCCAGTTTTTAAAGAAGCAGATTTTCGAAGTTTCTGTCCAGTGCCAACTTTTAGCCTCAATTTTGTTTGCCCTGGTCGTCGTTCCAGACTATAGATGCAGTTTTTTGTGTGACAGTAAATCTTCAGTGAAGTCCAGTTCCAACCTCAGAAATTTAAAGTAAAGAAATTTTAGTGAAATCCAGGTAACTCTTTTGTGTTGATTTTTAAAAATAAAAGAAATAGTTTCTAATAATAATTGCTTTCATAACAGTTTAAGACATTGTAATAATTAAAATTGTAGATCTTAGGGCGTGGCTTAGCCCTATATTAATTGTTTTCAATTTTAAAATTTTTTATTGACATCTGGCAGCTAGCTTTATTTTTTTTGACATTTGGTAAATACCTAATCATAATTGAGATTTTGTTTTTGTTTTTTAAAGAAGGGTAACCTTTATGCATAGTTTCACTTAAAGATAATTTTTTATTTGTAATAATTTATTTCTGCTACAAATTATCGCCCTAAGCCCTACAAACTATCGCTAATTCTATTTTAGATATTTTGTATTTTATTGTTATTATCTACATTTGTACCTATTTGTGGTAAGACAGCAATAAATGTGTAATTTTTTCCCTAAATCACTTTGTTTATAATAATAATAGTCTCCCGTTTTATACCGCTGTCGCGGCTTTGGGAGTATAGCAGGGTAGTCTGCTATATCTAGGGCCTACGGTATACAAGGAAGGTAACATGGCCAGTGCTACGCTTCAACCGTCTATTATTACCCCTGGTTTTACCCAAGGTACTCATTTTTATTCAGGCTGAGTCGACCTGGGGCCTATAGACATTTTTAAAATGTCTAGATGTTCTTGCCGGCGGTAGGATTCGAACCCCGGACCACCGGCTTGCGAGGCAAGCATCCTACCGCTTGCGCTACGCAGGCCCTATCACTTTGTTTATTTATTTTAAAAAAGTTTCTAACCCCTTTTTGTGTTTTTAGGAAGAAAGTGCCTTTTCTTTCATCCGGCAAGAAGGGTTCTCAAAGCGGCGTCCATTTTAAATAGCTTGAGAAGCTTCTTGTATTGTGTTTGTCCAGGAGATTCATGTAAGTACCCCCTTTTTGTTTTATTTTTGTAGTTGTCCCAATTCAGTTCCCTTATCATTCACTTATTCTAGACCCAGTTCTCCAGATAAGGTTCTCCGTTTGCCAAAGTTTCGATTTGTTTTGCTTGCCCTATCTCCACCCCAGAAATTTCTATCCCCAATTTTCAACTCCATATAATAATACCCTAGGTGACAGGCAAAATAATCGTTACAACATTTAATAGTATCTTAGCGCGCATTAATCTGTAGTCGCTTCCTATTGAAAATTTGTTGAGTACTTGGATGTCTTTGATGATTTCTTTTCTATTTTGTTTTCTGTTAAAATAACATTTTTAACATTCTTTAAACTAACATTTTTAATAAAATTGTGAGAATTTTAACTTGCCTCATATATAAATCGACTGTTAGAAAGATTAATTTTAAAACTTTAAAACCCTTGTTCCGTTCACTGTGCTTAATGAACTAATTTTCGAAATTCCCGTCTTTTTTCGACTACATATTCCAAGTTTTTGTTTACAGATCTAGTCAAATATGTACCAATGTATCGACGAACACTCAAAAAACCCGTAATATAAATTCGAAAAACACGATCGTAAATGTAGGGATACATATCTGGCGCTTGATTTTTGCTTTTCTTGTTTCCAGTTTTTTGCCTATTTTAATTCAATGGATTTTCAGAAACAACAAAAACGTATTGTACGAGCATTGCTCGTTATGTGCTTTGTTTGACTATAAAACAAGTTAAACTGATTTTTAGATCGCGTGCTGTGATTAAATCCGTTTTCCAGATTAAAAAACTACAATGGGCTTACCGACACTTTATAGACTGATGAATCTCTACATGGTTTTGCTGTAATCTCTTTAAATGTTGCAGCTTTAGTAAAATTACATAATAATTTATATATGTTGTTATGATTGTTTATTTTGATTTTAATCTTAGTTTATTGAGCCAAAAAAAAAATATAACTTATTTGTTATCAAAAGTAAAATAATCCTTATATTACCTGTGTTCGATGGATTCAAAAGATTTTCTAGTTGTCTTTTATCGGGGTAGAGAAGAAAGGATAAGAATACAAATATATTATATTACAAAGATTTACGTTTCTTTATTTTATATGAACGAATAAAACAATTATTAAATTCTGTCGTTATCTTATCAATCAGCATACAAGAAAATATATCAAATTTTTATAATAATAAGATTATAAAGCTACATACATTTATATTGCGTGAAAACCAATTTTACTTAAAATTTTCTTTACTTGAAACAAGAAACAACAAAACTTTAAACTTTTGATTAGCCCAACAAAACCTCAGTTCTTAAATTTGAATGCTAATGATTATGATGTCAAACCGATCCTTCACAGATATAAAATTCAATTGTACAAACACTTACAGCTTATTTTCTTCTTGAGTTGTATGTTGGAACATACCCAGAAAAGTCCAGTCTCCTCAACGATGTAATCTCTCCTCTTTGGCACCTCGGCTCCTTCTTAACGTCTCTGCAAACCTCCTGCAGACTACACAAAAAACACCTGATTCACTTCTCCAAACTCAGCTACTTATTTATGACACCAGGACCTCCTTTTGTCAACTTGATGCCGTAAGAATACTTTCACATATACTTTATAAAATGCCCACGGTAGATACAAGGACCTCTTTTAATCTACTTGTTATCTCCTTCTGCAAACTATTCACTTCTTTTCGTTACGCCGGTATCCAAACTCACAAACCACACCCTATCTTGAGACAAACGACTGTTTCCTTTCGATGACCAAAATATAACTAACTTCTCCTGTGTCATGATCGACTCACAAATTCCCATTTAAAAACGACCGTCCAATCAAAAACTCAAATTGTGTTTACCATGATTTTGGAAACGCCTAATTTCGTTTTCAGAGAAAAACTAAATAGCTTACTTTAAAATTGGTTTTGTCAATACATCATTTTATACATATTTCAAAAGATTAGAATATGGTCATTTAATACTCGACTATACAAACAATGAAAAGATTAACTTACAGGTGAAATGTCTTCTAATTCTAAACAAAGGTTTTTTGATAATTTTGTTTGAAACGGAAAAAGGTCGTTTGCCAAACAAATTTCTATTCTTATCTACACTAAATCTTATCTTAAATTACTATATACATTTTGTTTATAATGATATCTTAAAATTTTTTTTCGATGGATCTTTTTTTATTTATTTTTCTTTGGTTGGGAAAGAAGAAAGATAACAATATATATATATATATATATATATATATATATATATATATATATATATATATATATATATATATATATATATATATATACTTAATTTTGAAATTCCATACACAAAATCAAATTAATTATGATCTAATTAGCAAATTAAAACAAAAAATTTATTTAGTGAATTTTAATGTAGACCCAGATGAATAAATATATGTTTTTCTCATCTCAGTGTTCTTAATTGAGTTCAAAGACATTACCTTTTCTGTTAATAGTGCTTGAGAAAAAAGAGGAGTAGAAGGAAATAAATAAAAGAAATCAATTGGTGCAATAAATTCAAAATATAATGACAAAACACCTTTGTAGATTTTCATACATTTAATAAATATCTTATAAATAAATATTTTTCTAAATTACTCTGTTGCATATACAATTAATCATAAAATAATTTAAATTAAATATAGTTCAATCAATGTCTCATTTCCACAATTTTCCTCTGTATTTTTCTAAATGGATTTACTTTAATTAGTTCCCTATCCAACAACCTCCTTCCCGGGTTCAGCTTATAAGAACAAAACTGTCGACAAACTCATAACAATTTTTATTGCTCCTATTCTGATTCTGATGTTTCTCATATCAGAAACCTTTACTACAATCAAACGGCCAAAATCAAAATAGAAGACCAGTTAACTGATAAAATTGCAATAGAACGTGGAGTACGACAGGGCTGTATTTTGTCTCCATTGTTGTTCAATATTTATTCTGAATGGGTATTTAAGGAAGCTTTAGACGGTTGTGCGAAAGGAATACTAATAAACGGTGAATGGTTGAATAACATTAGATATACAGATGACACTATAGTTTTTGCCGATAATCTGAATGACTTACAGATATTAACAAATCGCATAACAGAAGTCAGCAACAGATACGGACTAGCTCTTAAAATAAAGAAAACCAAATTTATGACAATTAGTAAAAAACCAATACTAAACGCTCAACGCAGCAATCGAGCGCAATATACATATCTAGGCACACAAAACAAAATGCCGTTTATTGAACTGCTACATATTCACAGTTCTGCTCTACGGAATGGAAGCGCGGACACTGACTGTTGCATCTATGAATCGGCTCGAAGCTTTCGAAATGTGGTGTTATAGGCGCATCTTATGTATATCCTGAATGGGAAAGAATGTGAAATTCTCATGACCGTCAAAACTAAAAAGTTGGCATATCTATGACATGTAATGAGAAATCAAGAACGTTACGGCCTTCTCCAACTGATTCTCCAAGGGAAGGTAAATGGTAAGAGAGGATCAGGAAGAAGACGCATTTCCTGGCTTCAAAATTTACGAAAATGGTATAACACGACTACCACTGAACTGTTCCGCGCTGCAATAAACAAAGTAAAGATGGCCGTGATGATCGCCAACATCCGGAACGGATAGGCACTTTAAGAAGAAGATTGTTCCTATTAAAGGGCCAAAATTCTCCTTAGCTATGCTTCCCTCCAAGAATAGTAAATTATTTTACTTACAAATGCTGCAACTACAGCTTTCAATACTTTCTTTGTACTACTTTTCGCCACAATAATTTTTCTTTCACCGGTTTAAAAAACAAACTATCGACACACTCCTTTCGATCTTTTCTTTTTCTCTCGCTTCAAGTCCTACAGCAGATGATCCTCCTCGCTTTTTCAATATCATTGCCGTCTGTCTATCTCTTCCATAATTTCTTGTAACCAATCAAAACATTTTTTCTTTGCATTCAACCAAATTTCAAAACTCTCCAAATTCTTAAAACTCAACTAATTTCAAATTTCCGTCATTGTGTACAAATCATACAAGACAATAACTTTTTACTTTCTTCCTCACCATTAATGGTGAGGAGCATATCATATTTCAATGCAACCTACTATTTCGAAACTGTTCTTAAATCTATTGAGTTCCATAATTTAGAAAGTTCAAACATAAATCTAAAATTGGCAAAGTCTTTATTGACGTGACAATGTCTTAAATTAGGTTGTGGCTCGGAGTCATTCATGAAAAAGTGTAACGCCCGCTCACGTCTGTTACAGTGAGTCACGGAACGAGAGAGAGGCCCGCCATACCGGCGAATGCCTTGCGTCTCTCTCCCACTCAAACATGATCGGTCCGCTGCGCGCGCAGCACTAGAGAATTAGGCGCGTTGAATCGGTGCGTGCTTCCTTGCTTGTGTCTCTGTCTTTCTCGAGCGTTCTTGGCGTTCAAGACACATTACAGCAGAAACACTTCCTTTCATTTCATATTTCTCCTATCATCGTCCTATCCTCAACAAAATCACTCAAATAGAAATTAGTTAAGTTTAAGTTTACATGTACAATGTTTTAGTAAACAAAATATATTTCTATAGTTAAAATTTGTGCAATTCTTATTTTCATTCAATTCCTTGTTCCTATTGTGCAATTTCATAATATTCATATCAATAAATATTCTACCGAGAAAAAGACGTTGTCACGTAAAATCTTCGCCCGTAAAACCGACTTTATAGGCAACCGATTTTTTTTTAGCACCTTACCAACACTATAAAATTAAAACCGTAGATCTAGAATATAACTATAACATAATTATTTTACAAATTATTTTTTGGTCCAACTTAGAAGATACGATATTTTTTATCTCGATGATTGACCTTTATTTATTTTAATTGTGAATTCAAAATGTTTTTTACAAAATTATGTATGATCAGAATTAGAAATTCAAAGTTTCAATTCAAATTCAATAAAAATAAAAGTTCAACATTGTTTATTTACAATAAAAAACGATTTTTCAATATTTTCCCTGCAATAAAGTTAATAATGTAAGTTTGTGCTTTAATTCAATACATTTTAATATATATTTAATGTATTAACTCGAGTTCCTAGCTCAGCTGTAAAATTTCCAGCAAAAGAATAAAAAAATTGTTTAAGAACTTTAATTAATTGATGTACTATGTAAGCTCTTTTATTTTTAAGAAAATTATAACAATATTTAATAGATATTCATTTATTTTTTATTTAAAATTTAACTTATTATTTTCGTTACAAAATCACCCCAAAAACCGTCCCCAAACCGCTTTGTTAAACTCCCCCAACGAATACATTTCAAGATTAGAACATGACATTGTAAAAATGTGCCACATTATTTTTTGCTACAATAAAAGCTTACGAACAGAAAATTAAGATTCTAATAAAACGATTTTATAATCTCTTTAGCTGCTTTTTGCCGGATATTAAAAATGCTTCATTTTTATCTCGCGCCTTTTTTCATCGCGAAATTTTCCCTATTAAACTCTAGATTAACTTGCCCCGGACTTTTCTTATATTCAATAAATTAAAAAACAGGTTGATAAAGACCTTTAAGCGTCAGGAGCAGATTTAGGAAATTTTTTTGGCCCGGAAAATTTACTTTTATACGAAATTGTTGGGGTTTCCTACTGAGAGAATTCGTGGAAAATTTAATATTGAAAAACATATATAAGGCGCGTTAATGCTGTTTAAAAAGGTCATTTAGAATTTAATAATGAAAACAGTCCGTCCTGATTTAGCAAAAATGCTGAATCATTTCGAAATAAAGACTGATTTCACTTATAAATCCATATTGAATGTTGATCTCTAAGTCGGACTGTGATGAATCAAGAAATAACGACGCTGATGTACTGTCTCGAGTAGATGAGCTACTGACGGGCGGAATAGTTCGATATCTTATTTGTGTTGTCTATAAATTATAACGAAATGCGTATTCCGAATTGCATATTGTGGCGTCGTAGACTACGCATATGACTGCATTTTTGTTTTCATTTTACTGTACTATTTTTCAAAGAGAATGAAACAAATTAATATCAAAGCTAGGATCGATCCTACGATTTTACTATGAACCTAATTACGCAAATAATAAAAAGAGGAGACTTTAGAAAGAGCGAGACAAGAACAAGGTGCATGAGGTAACAAATTAAATATAGTGCAGTCATTTGCCATGGCACCTTTACAGTTATACCGCTTATAGACCTATAATTATATTACGTAGGATGTTTTTACGACCTCGTGTAACCAATCCTCCTTTTTGACGTGACAACGTGTTAAATTAGGTTGTGGCTCGGAGTCACTCATGAAAAAGTGTAACGCCCGCTCACGTCTGTTACGATGAGTCACCGAACGAGAGAGAGGCCCGCCGGACCGGCGAATGCCTTGCGTCTCTCTCCCACTCAAACATGATCGGTCCGCTGCGCGCGCAGCACTAGAGAATTAGGCGCGTTGAATCGGTGCGTGCTTGTGTCTCTGTCTTTCTCGAGCGTTCTTGGCGTTGGAAATCCGAGAAAGCGTCATATTACAAGTTCACACGTGTGGTTAAAGTATCGTCAGCTGTGTCTGTAGTGAAAATGTGGAGTGCTTAGATTCGTCATTTACAACAACTACAACAATAAAGGTAAATAATTGTACACTAATATTTCATTATCGTAAACTATGATTGATTGATTAATTGTTAGATTGACACAAAAGTTGAGAAACTGAGTTTATAGGTTATGTCATACTATTGACAAATGTTGATAGTGTTAAGTAAATTATTAGTTTAAATCACTCTGCAATCAATCGTAATTCAGTCGATTAAGAAGAAACAGCGCGTTTCAACTGCAAACAACTATTGTGCAATTTAATAATATTCATATCAATAAATATTCTACCGAGAAAAAGACGTCACGTAAAATCTTCGCCCGTAAAACCGACTTTACAGGCAACCGATTTTTTGACGTGACAACGTCTTAAATTAGGTTGTGGCTCGGAGTCATTTAAGAAAAAGTGTAACGCCCGCTCACGTCTGTTACAGTGAGTCACCGAACGAGAGAGAGGCCCGCCGGACCGGCGAATGCCTTGCGTCTCTCTCCCACTCAAACATGATCGGTCCGCTGCACGCGGCACTAGAGAATTAGACGCATTGAATCGATAAAGTTGAAAATCGTTGAAAGTATCGTCAGCTGTGTCTGTAGTGAAAATGTGGAGTGCTTACAGTGTCCTATTTTAGGGGGAACCACCAGTATCAGATATAATTTTAGGAAATTACCTAGGGACCTATATTCTTTTATAATATTGCTATGGATTTATCCATTTAATGTTGAGCAATGATTGTAAACATTCTTTATAGTTTAAACTTCAATGAAAATTATTAACTGTGTCTAAAGACATATATGATATGAGGTATTTTACCCAAGAGTATTAAGTATAATGAATATACATAAAAACATAATTTTGTTTTCTTAGGATTTAACATTTTGTCAGCACATTATCTCAAATTTACACTTAAATCAATATGTTTTTACTATTAGGTCTGTTGAATGTTTGTTCTTTACACAAAATTTAGTCTATACTTCATATTTATTAAAGGCGGTAAAATATACATTACAATTCAGTTGTTTATAAACCACTTTCAAAGCATAAAGAACCTTTTAAACTTTGTTTATATTATTTTGTGTATATTAATTGAGTTAATTGGAGTAGCCCACTTTGATACAAAAATACAGTCAATTTATGGATATTTCAAGGTGACAATCTAAAAAAAGCTGATTTCCTCCCATGCATTTTATTAGAAACACTTGAAATTTAAAAAAAAATTAAAAATCGTAAGATGTAAGACCTTAATCGTGAGATCGTGAGATTTGTCTTCAATTCGTGAGTAGATTCGTCATTTACAACAACTACAACAATAAAGGTAAATAATTGTATACTAATATTTCATTATCGTAAACTATGATTGATTGATTTATTGTTAGATTGACACAAAAGTTGAGAAACTGAGTTTATAGCGGCAATTCCTTGTTCCTATTTTGCAATTTAATAATATTCATATCAATAAATATTCTACCGAGAAAAAGACGTTGTCACGTAAAATCTTCGCCCGTAAAACCGACTTTACAGGCAACCGATTTTTTTTATTTATTTTACATTCCCTTTGTCAGACTACTCTTCACTTTTATCATCGCAGATTTGGTCTCTTTACAAAACTGTCTTCAGATGTTATTTTAAGTGGTTTTTATCATTTTAGGTAAGAATCTTCTTCCAAATTGCCAGACTGCGCAAGATATCCCAATGTTTCGATCATCGATTGAACTCGTTCAGGGTTGCCTTGTCCGAAGAAGGGGTGGTTTTAGTTAGTAGGCGACTGGTCAGGGGTGTATGCGGCGCATATCATCCATACTTTGGATGCTATGTCCTAGCATGTGTTTCTTTCCAGATTGAATCCAACAGTACTAGGGACACCTTCTCTAGTCGGTTTAAAACCTTTCACCTCAGTACAAAAAAAAAATGTTACAAGGCGGTCATCCTTAATTAACTGATGAAACACATCAATGTTTTGCTTCATTTCCAAATACAAAAGCCGCGTTTTAGCAAAACATTGTTGTTAAGGTAATCCTCTCCGAAAATTGTAAAAAATTATTGCTCGAAAATATTCTCGGCTAAGATTACTTTTTCGACCGACTTGCTAACTTCAAAAATTCGCTGTATCTACACGACTTATTGTATCGCAATAAAACTCTCGATTTATGTCAACAAGAGATTGAGGTTCCATTTGTGTCGGAATGTTTTAATAATGGCGCCCTCTAACCAGCTATATGTAAAAGTATAAAAACCTTCGTAGCTATCTTAGTTCAATATAAAAGTCTCACGTGGTCTTTATTTTGTCAAAAAATAGCCTGAAGATGCGCTCATATTTGGCATTAGCTTTAATAGCATTAACATACTTTATTACTAAATGATGTAGTTCATTTGGAACATACGAGATGTTTTTAGCCACCAAAGTTTTCCCTATGAATAACACAACCCACAAGAATTCTTTTTTGTATTTGTATAATATATTGTATATTGTATAAGACATAGAAGATCTACAGATTAATGACAACGTAACAATCAAAGAAAAGGATAAATTCAAATACTTGGGGTTTATAATCACGAAAAAGGCAACAACAGAGGAAGAAATTGGACAAAGATTAGGACAGAACAAGAACAGCAATCCGACAACTTAACTCAGTATGGTGGGATAGACACCTAAATATGAAGACAAAAACACAGATTTATAAAACATTAGTGCGAAGTATTATCACATATGGGTCTGAAAATTGGATCATAAACAAGAAAAACAGCAGTAACATAGTAACAACAGAGATGGAATGCCTGCGAAGATGCTGCAGAGTAACAAGAATGGATAGGAGAAGTAATGACGAAATAAAGCAAAGAACATCAATAGAAACAGACATACTAACATATATAGAACAAAAAAGACTAAAGTGGTATGGACATGTAAGAAGAACTAGCGACAGCGGATGAATAAAGAGAATAACCGAATGGAGCCCCATAGGAAGAAAAATCCTGGAGGCACGAAGAAGACGATGCCATGAGTAAGAGAGACCTAAACGAATATGAGCACTATGTTTCGCCTTTAAATGCGTTTTAAAACGACCTTGTTTCATTGATTCTTTGGTCAAGCATTGCTGATACAAAAGACAAAAAAGGATCCGTTCATTGTGGACAGAGGCTTTGAGTGCAAATTTTAAATATTCTTCCGAATATTGACGAGTTTTCTTTTGCTTGCCCGACTCATTTTACTATGGGCTCTAAGAAATAAATATAGAATCAAGTGTTAAAATAAATTTAATGTGACACAAAGTAAACGTTTACTAAAAATGCATATTTATTTAAGCATGTACCAATAGTATAAATACAGATAATATATTGATTAAATCAACGAACTTTTGGAACACTGATACCTATTTAAAATTAATACCGTGAAAACTGAATACTGTGAAACTAAAAGGTCTCCTTTATAAAAGAAAAGTCGCAGGAATACAACAAACCGGCATATATGTGTCTGATAGATTTGAAGAAAGCGTTTGATCGAGTGAGAATTCGGGACGCGATACATTTATTATATAAAAAGGAAATATCAGTAGATTTAGTAAAAACCATTGAGAATATATATAAACATAACATAGCTATGGTAAGATGTAAAGGAAAACTATCGCAACCTATCAAATATGAAACTGGCATTAGACAAGGAGATTCGCTGAGCCCATTAATATTTAATCTGATAATGGATGAATCATAAAGAAAGTTAAAAAAAGAAGAGAATATAGAATGGGAGAAAAGGAAATAAGGATAATATGCTACGCCGACGACGCCATAATAACAGCCGAAAATGAAGATGACCTACAAAGATTAATTAAAGAATTCGAAGATATGGCGCTCATATACAACATGGAGATCTCAACAGAGAAAACTAAAGCGATAGTGATATCAGCGGAACCGAGAAGATATAAACTAGTCGTAAATAACAAAATAATGAGAACAAGTGATGGAAACTGAATACTTGGGAATAAAACTACGTCAAGCTACGAGAAAGTGGAAGAAGAAGTACAAAAACAAATGAACATGGCAAACAGAGCAGCAGGATGTCTCAACAACACAATCTGGAGAAACAAATACCTCACAACGGAAACGAAAAACAGGATATATAAATCAACAATAAGACCGATAATGACGTACACAGCGGAAACAAAAGCAGATACGGCGAAAACGCAAAGACTACTGGAAACAACAGAAATGAAAGTCTTACGAAAAATCACAAACCAAACTCTAAGAGACAGAGTAAGAAGTGAGGAAATACGAGCGAAATGTGGTATAGAGGAAATAAACGTGTGGACCAAAAGAAGAAAACTGGAATGGAATCAACACAATAGCAAGAGACAAATCGCCAAATGGAAGAAGATCATTGGGACGACCGAGGAAAAGATGGTCAGACAACGTCAATTGAGGCTAAAAACCGAAGTAAAACAGGCATTTTGCCTATTTATAAAGTAGGAAGAAGAGGCAGAATTGTTTACCACAATTATTTCAGAATTTACTTTTTCATTAAATTTGGCACCACAATCTAGAAATGCATTTAAATGGCTCGGATCGAAAGGGTAAAACTCGTGTCTAGTAGTTCATTTTTGAATTGCCCCCATAACGACATAAACATGGCAGCGGTTCCAAAAATGTAGTTTCTAGAATAATAATGACCTAAAGGCATTCGAAGACAGTCAACAGAACGTAATCCAAAACATAAACAACGTATTTATAATTACAGTTGTTGTGGTTTATTTCTAAAAAATATAGTCAAATATAAAACAGGTAGGAGACGATATACCGTTTTATGAAACGCCCTAGCACTCAATGTGAATTTGTCTGTAACTTAACCCTTAATCTCATCCTGTACACTCTGTGAATCTTTCTAGTTAATTTTCTCTCTCATCGAATGTCTCGACATAACAAACTTTTATTTTTATGAGCTGGGAAAAATCACAAATAGTATCCTTCAAGAAAGTACTTCATTCCAGAAATTTTATGTGTCAGAACTTTATATCTCAGCCGGGGAATGATCGAACCGAGTCTCTTCCCGTGTCCAGCGTCCTAATCTAAAAATATTTCCTCTCGACAATCCAATTTGCCAACTATTTTATTTCTTCGCAATGTTTTTAGCCGTGTAATTTGATAAAGAGCAATCACACATAACACAATTTAACATTTTCTCTAAGGAGAAGACAGAGCGAAGAAGGAAGCGGCAGGCGAGTCGATGTTGTGAGTTAAAAAACAAAGTTTCGGGTCGTGGAAACAGTACGTTCTGAATCGCGAAGTGCAATTTACTCGAGAATCGGATTTAGGAAAATTCGAGGTCAGAAAGAACTAGAACAGGAGTGGAATCTGAAAGAGCGTGAAGTAGACGTTTAAGTTTTAAGAAAATGGAATTATTCGCTTCGTAGTTTTTGTATTTTTAGTTTTAATATCGACCGTACGATATAAATACACAAAAATGTTAATATCTGTCAAAAAAGTATCGCATCAATTATAAAATTACAAATATTTCTGACAGCATTTGGTTAATTTAAATCATTACTTTCTGACCCTTCGGAATATTAAGGCTAGAATAAATATTTATTAAAAAGAAATTTGTAAATACAGATTACTGTTTAAGAAAAAAAAGTTAATTGTTATTTTGTCTGGTTTTTATATTATCAGTCTTTATTTTACTTTTGTAAAAAGTGTACACTTTTTACACAGAAGGAGTCAGAGATATGTGACAAATTTAGTGGTTGTAAATCAGTTGACAGTATCACGAGTCTCAAGAGTCTCAACATCTTGAGACTCATAATTCAAGGAAAAGTAGAGGGTAGGAGAAGCGTAGGAAGAAGACACGTTTCTTGGTTGAAGAACCTGAGAGAGTGGTTTGGTTGCAACTCAAGGCGATTGTTCCTGCTGCCTCGAAGGTCAGAATAGTCGTGGAGATGGCACTTAAAGAAGAAGTATCACGAGTAGTAGTAAGGTACCGAGAGACTGGTCTTTATGAAAGACGAGATATAACAGGTCGGCCAAGAGCAACTACGCATGTGGACAATAGATTTTTAGTCATTCAGGCTTTGCGTCGAGGACATGTGACTGCAAGTCAACTTCAACATGACGTAGCCGAGACTCGAAATGTACGTGTGTCTTCTGAAATTGTTAGGCACATCTTAAGACAGTCTGGAATTAGGGCCAGAGTAGCTGCCACTGCCCCGAGACTTACAATGGAACACCGTATAACACGTCTAACATTTGCAAGTAAGCACGTAAACTGGAATATCGACGACTGGGGTAACATACTCTTTACGGATGAGTCAAGATTTTGTTTATACACTTCGGATCGAAGAATACCAGTTTATAGACGAGATGGCGAGCGTTATTTTCAATTCAACCTAAGACCGATGACAAACTTTGGAGGAGGATCTATTATGCTCTGGGGCGGAATATCTTTTAGGGGTCAAACCAAATTGGTACAGCTAGATGGAGGATCGTTAACTGCTAATAGGTACATTAGAGAAATTTTGGAGATGCATGTTGTTCCTTAATGCCGGTTTTCACGCTACGTCTTATTGTACGTTTTGTTAGATAGGACAAATCCTATACAATAAAATGTGGCATGTAAACAGCAAAACGTACGTCTTGTCGAATCGAAATGAAATCCAAGGTCAGATCGTAGAAATGATGGGAGAAGCATAGTTTTGCGAGAACTGATAGGATAAAACGTTACGTGAAAATACATGTTCAGACAAGTCGTCCAATCTTGACTTATTTGACGACTAGTTCCACTGCAGTTCGTTTTATTTTTCCCAAAAAAAGCCTAATAATGTCAGATTTGCGGCAATGCACCCACGATTTTCTCGGGGAATTTATTGAGTTGTATAAAAGTTTTTAAGTAGTTATGTTTTAAAACCAAGTAGATTCCATTACAGTTTTCAGGAATTATTTGGCTTAACGCTGGTTTGGATATTATGATTGTGAACTCCAAGTCCTTGACGCTGCGTCCTTTTGTAAGATATCTGAGAGTTGCTGTGAGTCTTTCATGGGGTGTAATGGCTTTTCTCATGAAGTGTCTTATTTCAATATGTATGGTGTTACCAACTCTAGCAATTGACAGTAGGCTGAGGTGTCCATTCGCAAATAATTGCGCCAGTCATCTGGTTCGCCTCTCAGTTCTTTTAGTAACGAGACGTGGGAATACTGGCTTCTTTTTAGAAGCCCACTCTCCTAACCATCTTGTCTTTTCCCTCCTCATCCCCTTTTTCCTCAGTCATAGTATCGTTATGGTTGAAAAAATAAAAGAAAGCAGCCGTGTTTCATCCATAATAAAAAAAATCACTAAACAAACTTCACACAACTCAAGACTCTGAATTAGAAATGAGGTAGAAAACGGAAGGAAAAACGTAGTGTGTATACACTGGACAAAACGTACATTTTGTCGTACGTTTTATATGACCCACAAAACGTACAATAAGACGTAGTGTGAAAACGGGCCTTTACGCCTCATTTATTGGTAATGACTTTGTTTTATTGCATGACAAGGCACGCCCACACGTCGCAATAATCGTTACCGAGTATCTTCAAGAGGTAAATCAGATCTGGTAATGTGACGCCAGCTAATCTTCAGGACCTGCAACGATTGTTAACCGTAGAATGGGATATTATCGATCAAGATTATCTAAGAAGATTAATTAGAAGTATGCCACAACGTTGTCTAGATGTTATAAGAACTAGAGGAGGTAATACGTCTTACTAAATTATCATTACTTTTGATTTTTTTTTTTTTTTATTCAATTCTGTTTTGTGCACTTACTTCTAATTTATGAAATAAATTAAATAAAACCTTTGTTTTTCGTACATTCTGCATTTTTCTTTTAATACTTTTTACGAACTTAAAAAACAAAATCAAATAACGGTAAAAAATTTATGTTTCAAATTAGTTTTAATACAAAATTTTCAGTTTCATAGGTGATGCGATACCTTTTTGGCTGAGTGTATTGCAAGACAAGAGTTTGACAAAGAGACTTTATCTACAGATAGATAAAAATTTAAATATTTTTTTATTTAACTGCAAAGGCGCCCAATTTAAGGTCATAAAACGGTAGCTATAAAATATTTTTCAGAATTTGTCTTAGACGAGAAAGTTTTAATTAAACAATAACGATAATAGTTTAAAATGTGACACACTTGTTAAAAAACTTCAATATAAATAAGCTTTCATGTGGCAGCCAACCAAATTTGATTTCTTAAACAAGGAAAGAGACTCTCTTTCCTTGTTTATTGTGGCCTCTCAAAATGGCACTTCCCAGTCTAACAATATTTTTGCCCCCACTACCTCTATATTTCCCCTTTTGTCTTTTTGCTCGATGGATAGACGCTCAACTTGTAGAGTGTCTGGGAACTCAGAAGCCCTGAAGAAGACATTAGAGAGGATTTCGAAAGCTTGGCGCAGTACTAATCGACGCAATTCAACCCGAAAGCTTGATAAAATATACTGATATAACTTTGTGAAAAGTTTGATTTTTAATTTAGTTTAATATTTTACGATTTATCCAGTTCTTATGCTGTTCAGGTACATATATTTTACGTCCATGAAAAATGTATCAACATGACATTGAAATATGTTATAAATGTATTTAAAAAAAGGAAAATTAGAAAAACACTTCTAATTTAAGTTGATTCAAATCTTCAAAAGAATTAATTTAAAATAGGAGAAAACTGATCAAATAGTATTAAAATACAACTTGTGTGGGATGTTTTATTATTAAAGCAATTTAAAAAATACAAAATGCGATGGAGTTTATTTAAAAAAAAGACTTTCCATTAGAGCTTTATGCGGGTAAAAAGTAAACGATTCAGCCCTTTTACCTGAAGGATGTCCCGATAAAGCGGCGTTTAAATTGGATCTAGCCATAGATATCCGAAAAAGTTATACTTTGAGCGATAAGTGCAACGATATAAAAACCATATCACATTTTTCACTGTTAGCGCTAGTCCTCGGGGAATCCATATAAGCGCCTTTTAGTTCAACAACCGACCCAATAAAAGGATAATCGGGAGGTAAATCAACCGAATGTCAACTCAGCAGCTAGCGGTTCTAAAGAAAACGAAAAAATCTTAAAGTTTTCAAATAACATGATTGCGGTTTCCCTAATGGAGATTACTTTTTGAAAAACTGTCATCACCGCAGGCGCTTTTTGCTTACTTTTTTAAATTACGTTGGCGAACAGAATTACAATTACAGGATGATAAAACCTGAACATTTTAAGGACTGATTCATTGAATATTGGTTTTAGATAAAATTCTCTGTAAATCTCTTTAAAAAAGATATACAGTATGGAAACCCCTTATGGAATAAAATTGTTTGTGTCATTATAAAAAATAATAAAAAACTCTGAGACATGTTAACTTTTAAATTTAAATGTGCGCTTTTTAAACATAAATTTGAATGTACAGGGTAATCTACGCAAGTCTGGCATAGTCCATAATCCTTATTTTTAATGAAACACTCTGTATATTTTTATGTTTTTAAAAGATTCTTAACAACCCGATTGAACAACGAATCTACGGTTACTCACTGGTAAGCCAACTAGTTGATGGTTGATTAAAAAAAACTACGTTTTGTATAGACGTAAACACAGGAGCAACGAACACTTTACGTCGACGAGGACGATTAGATGATCTGAGAGACTACTACAAAACTAAAAATAACATGCGAATCTTTCGGGACGGTGGACAGTCGGGCGATCGGTTGACGTTGAAAATAAAATAACTAGGTATTCTGATTAATGAATGAGTTTCGATTTTCGACTAACCTACATTTTCGATTTCATATCTTAATTGATAGTTCATCAAGGGATTTATTTACTGTAAATATTCAATTAAGAAGTCTTTTTCTTAGTCAAAGTGTGATGGGTAGCTCTTTCGGGGCGACAGACTAAGTAAAACACAGGTTTGAAATAAAAATAAATCTATTAATTTAGTATATATACAATAAATAAAAATAAAAAGGAATGCTACGTTGTATACTTATACAATGAATAAAACTAAAACGAATTCTACGTCCCCGTCTGGATCCCGCGATGAACGAAGTCCCCGGCGAACGTCTATAAAAGAAAAGAAATTAATTAGTACTAATAAGAAACGAAATGGGGGAAATCGATCGCGCGCAGATTTATACTCGCTTTCGCTTCAATTCAGCGAAAGCTCCGAATACACTCGCAAACAAAATATTTAGCTGTGCAGACCCATGGCAATGTTCAATACACAATACCGACGGGTTCCGCTTGGCTAAGGACAGAGTATGATCCTCAATACGGAAATCTCTCTGTCCCGGTTGGTTCTGTGCTGATCCACGGTAATGCTCAATACGCAATACCGATGGGTTCCGCTTGGTTAGGGACAGAGTATGATCCTCAATACGGAAATCTCTCTGTCCGGGATGGCTCGCAGGTTCACTACACCGGCGAGTCAGGGAGCCTTAAATAGCCGTTCTGAATCCCACTTGGCCGTCACGTTGTAGAAGTGGATGCGCAAATATTGACACTCCCACGGTTCGAACTGTTAAACGATCAGAGCATCGTTACAAAAGTTATTTACCATAATAATTTTATTTTCAAAAAATGCACATTTGTAGAAGATGCAGCTTTTATGCTTCACTTTCTGAATATTGCAATGATTGAAACTTCTCCTGATGCATTTCTGTCCGTTTCGACTACACAAGTACTGACATACTGCCACCGCCACCCAAGCGTCAAAAGATGATATTTACTTTTATTAATAAAAAGATTAGAACAGTTTAGAACAAAAGATACAAATAGATATGGATTTACTAAATTTATGCAAAGACTCATTACCTTATCAGGTTTATTACTTCAGGAATGTTATATTAAAACTGTGCAAATTATTAGAGCACAAGTTGTTAAAGAAGTAGAAAATATCTGCATTACTACTGACCTCTGGATATCTGAAGTAACTGAGAGTTACATCGCATTAACAGGACATTATTTAACCGAAAATTTAAAACGGTTTTATTAGGCTGCTGCCATTTTATAGATATCGAATCGAAGATATCGAATTTTTACCTTCGAACTGATACAAATTTTATTGAAAATTGATTCGCGCGCGTAGCCGCGTCACTTTAAGCGATATTTTTGACAGAACGGTTTTTTTTACAAAAAAGTGCTAATGAACATTTTTGTTGAAATTGATCAGCTACATTTTAAATGTAAAATATTTTTTTAACGTCGCATTGATTCTTGGTAAACAAATAGGGGGTAGTATTAGTAAACTTTTTTAAATAATTTTTTTTGGTTCCAAAATTAACATTCTGAGAAAAATTCAGCTTGTTCGTACTACTTTTAGAGGTTTAGTAACATTTTTGTCTCTGGCGACTGGGGTATAAATAAATGTATTTATTTATATCAAAAGTAAAGCATCTCTGACATTTGGAATTTGACAAAAAACGCCATATTTTTATACCTTCGTCCCAAATACCGGTTACCTTTGACCGGTTATATCTCAGGAACCAATCAATCAGTTTATAACGTTCTACTCCGTCTTCTGATTTTCAGTCTCCATTTATCTCCTACCCTCTCATTTAAGTCTTTATCGATTCCTTCTCTCCAACTTAACCTCGGTCTACCTTGCTTTCTTCCTCCATACGGTGTCCAGTTCAATACTTTCTTTGGTATTCTGTGTCTATCCACTCTTTGGACGCGCCCATATCATTTTAGTTGATTGAGTTTGATGTACTCTGTTATATTGTGCTGAACACCCATAATTTCTCGTATTCTTTCGTTTCTAACTCTGTCTTATCTTGATTTTCCAGCCGCTCTTCTTCAGAAGTCCATTTCTGTTGCTTCTAATGCTTTTAAGTTTTTTCTTTTAGTGGCCATACCTCCCTTCCATATGGAATATTGCTTTTTATAATGCTGTTATAGATTTTGTGTTTGTTTTCTTTAGAGATTGTTTTTTCCCACAGTACACTGTTTAATTTCCTAATGTCTTGTCTTCCCTGGTATTTCTGTTTAATTTCTCCATCTAATTTGCCATCGTTGGTTATTTGCTTGCCTAAATATTTGTATTTTTGACAGTGATTTATTTATTTTTTTGAATATCCCCAATATCCCCAATACACATGTATTAAGTTTTTTTGATATTTTTATAGTTCTAAAAAAAGGTTCAAGTTCCAAAATAAGGAACCAAGACCTCAGGAAAAGAACAGGTATCACTGATGTCGTCGAACGAAGAGCCAAGCTAAAATGGAATTAAGCAGGTCACATAGCGAGACTAAAAGACTCAAGATGAACCAGAAAACTAATTGACTGGCGCCCAAGAGAAGACAAACCCAGCAGAGGACGACCACCAACATGCTGGATGGACGACATTAAACGCATATCCAAGAAATGGGAACAAGACACACAGAACCGCGAGCAATGGGAGAGACCTATGTCCAGCAATACACAGAAGAGGTTTGCATGATGATCATGATGAATCTTGTACATCAATTAAATTGCAGCCAATTAACAGTTTCAATACAATTCATCGACAGGTCGTCACAGTGGTGATTTAAATAGTGATAATAATAGTTATTATTAGTTTTTCTGTTAAAATGGTCTTTTTAAAAAGTACCTTTGGATAAGTGACAACTCTTAGATTGCAGGCCGGCATTAAATAAATTAAATTAAATTTCGACAATCCGACAAACTTCTTTTACAAAACATTAGGGTATATTCTTAAAATATCCACTTTTAACCTTTATATTTCGTTTATCTACACATTCT
The DNA here is from genome assembly GCF_040954645.1 of Diabrotica undecimpunctata. Taxonomy (NCBI): domain Eukaryota; kingdom Metazoa; phylum Arthropoda; class Insecta; order Coleoptera; family Chrysomelidae; genus Diabrotica; species Diabrotica undecimpunctata. Next base: position 6,285,158 of record NC_092804.1, read on the forward strand.
CTTGGCTTTTTGCTGTAAAATAGTGCGACACTTCTGGTCAAAAATCCCAAAATAGCGCAATCCCGAAGTAATAGAAGAGTCAAACGTGTTAAAGTGGCAATTTTATATCGAGGCCGCTTCTTTCTATCCAGATCGAGGAATAAAAAGTTCCATCGAACGGAAAACTCGAATATACGATAATAAAACGTGGAAGTTGCCAGCCATTGTCAAAAGACAAATGGACATAATTTGCATTGGAAAGTGATAACGGTTCTTTCGAACTATATTTTATTAATTCTGAGTTCGGGAGCCGAGGAGAAATGTAAGTTGCAGATATCGGGAACACGTACTCTGGGTGTATAAAATACTTTGTAATATTTTAAAATGGAGTGTCGCAATACGTACGAATCGAAAAGGGTTTACATAGTAAATTGGTTATAAAAATAAAATGAATCTGAATTTATGATTGTTGTAAGAATTTGTTTTAATTTTATTGTAAAGTGTAAGTATTTTAATCTTTCTACTCTTAGACCAGGTCGTATTTTCGAATTCAATCGAATTTTTTCGTATACGAGTTAACTCGAAAGAAAAATTTCGTATACGAATTTGAAACTATATTTTTGAACGTCCTTCGAAATTTTATACGTATACTAAAAGAATTTGCACAGGCAACACTGCAAATTCGAACAACCAAAACTTAAATAATAAAAAAAAGAAGAATAACTGACAGTTTTACTTAACCTAGTTTATGGTGAATTTGTTATCTAAAACAAGAAGTAAAAAAGGGCATGAAATATGGTGGTTCAGTGTCGGCCGAACAAAAAAAGCCATTCTATCAACTCCATTGTGAGGGGCCTTGTTAATCTGTACAATTTTTGAAATTGTACATCCGAATAGTCCTCTAGATGGTTAAGAATGGGTTGGTAAACTTGCCTCTTCGTTCCGGTAATATTATTGCCTCGGCAAGGGCGTTAACTATTTCTTTCTATTAAAAAATTATTTAAACCACCCATTAAAAACAAAGTTCAATGTAAAAATATGGTAGGTATTAATGTAAATTTTATTGTATTGTTCAATCTAAAACAACGATTAAAAACTATCAGCTGAAATTTTATCTGACGTACACGGGCCCAGTGACAACTGAAATAACAACAATTACTTTGATCGTATACTAGCATCGAAATTCGAATGGTATACATACCCATTCGTGTCGTCGTATACGAAAAAATTCGTATACACACTATTCGAAAATATAAAAAACTGGATTTCGAGCGAATTTCTTCTAATTTCGTGTGCGAAATATGCTCGAACGAATTCGAAAATACTGGGCGAATCTGTTTTAAGATAGACGTGGGAGGTATCATTCGGATTTCTGTAGAAAAACTTATGTGAATGAGACAAGGTGAAAGAGGAGTAGGGTTTATAGTAACCAAAAGACTGCAAAAAGCCATTATCGCATTTACACCAATATCAAACAGAATCTCCACCATAAGACTCAAAGGTAAACGGCATAAGGGTGACAATGAGTAATGTTTATACACCGACGGAAGAGGCTGATGAAGGCGAGGTTAAAAGATTCTATAGAGAACTTCAGAAAGTATGTCATACAATCCAAACACACGATGCTGTTATAACATTAGGCGACTTTAATGCTAAGCTTGGGAAAGAAGAAACAGTTAAAGAAAGAAAGAACAGTTAAAATGGGCTTAGGGTTGCACAATTTGCAACAGGTAATAATTATGTAGTTGTCAGCACCAACCTCCAGAGAAAAGATACCCATAAAGGAACATGGAAAATACCAGAAACCAATGAAGCCAATGAAATTGACCACATCCTCATCATAAAAAGATGGACAACAGACATAACTTATGTCAAAACGTATCGCGGGGCAAACTCACTCAGATCACTTTTTTTTGGAGCAAAATTGCGGCAGAAAATCGCGACAGTGACAAAAGGAAAAAATAGCCAAATTAAAAAATGGAATGTTGAAGGATTCAAAAGTCCAACAAATATACAAGAATATCAATATACTCTCCAAATAAAACTCAACATAATTAGAAAGGAAGATACTGCGAAGGAAGAATGGAGACAATTAAAAACAATAATAACGGAATCACCAGAGGAAACTGTCAGAAAAGCCAAAAGGCAAAGAAATGCGGAATGCTATGATGATGAATGCAGAACTGCAATAGAGGAAAAAAGGCAAGCTAGGCTTAACCATCTTCAAAGAAACACAAGAAATAGCAGAGAAATTTATAACAAAAGGAGAATACAAGCGACTAGAATATGCAGAAGAAAAAAAAGAGAGGCTTTGAAAAAACAGGTACAAGAAATCCTAGAACATAACGACAAACCCGAGAGCAGAAAAATCTATAAAAGAATAAAAGAAAGCGCGCTGTCATTTAGACCAAAATTGGCAATATGCAAAGACAAGGACGAAAAACTACTAACAGCAAACCAAAAAATTATAATGAGTTGGAAAGAATACTTTGGAAAAAACCTAAATGCAGACAATGGAAATGATAAAAACGAGACGTTTCAAAAGAAGTAGTTCAAATTATAAAGAAACTAAAAAATAGTAAAGCGCCAAGAACTGACGGAGTTTCGGCAGAATTGTTAAAATATGGGGGACCCGAACTCTGGGGAAGAATCTATTACCTGATAAAGCTGGTATTTACCAAGGAGCAAATCCGGAGGAATGGGCAGTTAGTCTTATACAGCCAGTATATAAAAAAGGAGATAAGAGGGAATGCCAGTATTACAGATTCATTACATTGCTTAATGTAATATACAAAATCCTTTCTGGCATTGTCTACCCTAGACTGTCTCCCCTGTTTAACATCAACATGGGGGTGAGATAGGGAGACGCACTTTCAACCATGCTGTTCAACCTAGTTCTTGAAGTAGTCATCAGAGAAAAATCAATGTAACCTGGCTATATAAACACCAAGATAGTACAAATTACTGCATATGCAGACGATGTCGCCATTATTAGTAGAAGCAAGACACGACTAATAGAACCGTTCAAGGAAATTGATCCTGAAGCACAAAAAAGAGGGCTTAAAATAAACGAAACAAAAACTAAGTACATGACCATTAAAATAACACCTGAGAATAAAAATAATATAGCAACAGACAACTATACTATTGAACGTGTGGATGCTTTCACATATCTGGGCACAGAAATCAATCAAAAGAATTCCGTAGGTAGAAAAATTAATGCAAGTATTTCCAGTGGAAATCGTACATACTATGCTAATAAAAGATTGACGACATCAAAATTATGACAAAAAAAACCAAAATGACTATCTACAGAACTTTGATTAGACCGTACTAACCTATTGTTGTGAAACCTGGGTAATGCCGAAAAAAGAGGAAGCCTAACCCAGGACATTCGAGAGAAAGATACTAAGAAAAATATATGGCCCTGTGTAAGAGGAAGATGGCACATGGAGAATCAGGAGAAACAAAGAGGTTAATGAACGGAATGAAGGGTATGACATTGTAAGATTTGTGAAAAGTCAAAGACTGTCATGGCTGGTACATGTTCAGCGACAAGAAGACACGAAAACAACAAAGAAAATGTTACAGTGGAAGCCGGTAGGAAGGCGAAAAAAAGAAAGGCCCAGGACGAGATGGTTGGATGATGTGGAAGACGACCTGAAAAGCATGAATGTAAGACAGTGGAGGAGAAGGGTCCAAGAGAGATCTGAATAGAAGAAATAGCCAGACAGGCAAAGACTCATCCAGGGTTTGGATGCCAAAAGAATAAGAAGAAGAAGAAGTATAAGAAGTTATGTGAAAACTTCAGTAATAATCATTGACTCATTTTGTCTCTGAAATATGTCGGAAATATTTAAAAATTTAAATATTTAAATATTATTAAAAATATCGATTTTTTCTACTTTCATTGCTTATAACTTTAAAATAATTCATTTTGGAGCAAATTCGTACAGAAATAAAATAGCGACAATTAAAATTTTTATAATAACAATTTCTGTTAATAATATTATACTTTTAGCAAATTACAGTCATACATATACGTTATACATACTGGAACCACACAGGATGCGTTCGAACAGAGAACGGAAACACCAAGTACATCAACATAGAACGAGGAGTGCGTCAAGGGTGCATTTTATCCCCCCTATTATTTATTGTATATGCCGAACATATAATTAGAGCTTCTCTTGAAGATCGCCCTGAAGGTGTCAGAGCCAATGGAATCATCATTAACAATCGAAGATATGCCAATGACACCGTAGTATTAGCAGAAACAGAAGACCAACTAAAAATATTGATGAACATATTATCAGAAGAAAGTCACAGGCTGGGCTTGGACATTAACTTTTCCAAAACTTAAATGCTGGCATTCCACAAAAACCCCCATGAACAAGTTACACCTAATATACAAATAAATGGTATCATCCTTCAGAGTTCCTAAAGCTTCATATACCTGGGCAGAGAACTAAATAGTCAACTAGACCACTCAAAAAAAAATTAGAAGACTCATTGTAATAGCAAGATCTGGTTTCATAAATATGCGTAAAATGCTCTGTAACCCCAAGCTATCAGTCTCAATAAGATTGAGAACACTAAATGTTATGTGTGGTCTCTATTACTATATTGCTGTGAGACCTGGACATTAAAACAGTATGATGTCAACAAATTAAATTCATTTGAAATGTGGATGTACCGCCGAATGCTAAAATAAGCTGGACCAGCAGAACTAGAAATGAAGAAGTACTGAGAGCAATAAACACACGCCCTCATCTGGTGAAAACTATCAAAATTAGAAAGACGTCATATCTAAGACATCTAATGGCCATAGGGAATTTGAGCAGCTCCAGGTAATATTAGAAGGCAAGGTTGAACGTAAAAGGGGTATAGGACGAAAGAAAAAATCTTGACTACAAAACATCAGAGATTGGACCCACGCAAGAGGAAATCTGATCACCTGAGGAGAAATCATCTGAGGAGAGCAAAATACAACTAGTACAAAGAAGATTTTTATGATTAATGATAACTTTTTATGAAGATCTATTAAATGCTCGCCTTATTTTCGTCTGTAAAACTGTTATATAGTAGTAACTATGATTCTACTATCATGCACAACATGTAATTGTATAAAATGTATTCATAAAACTAAATTAAAAATTTAATAATATGCATTTATTCAGAGAAAAACCCTAAAACATATGGATAATATATAAGTATTCAGATGAATGAACCTCCCCAGTATAGTTAAAAGGGTTTTCCGGTCTATTTAATGTAAAGTGTAGTATTAAATCCACCCCTGGAATCTCTTGCACGCACCAAAACTGACATTTTATCACGAACATACAACTTTTTAAGACTAATCCCTTAAAGTCTAAATTAAAATCCCCGCGGCACTTTCGAAACGGGTCGCAATGGCAGTCAGTTATGAATATCGTTTAATGAATAAATTAAATCTATATTCAAATTGTAGTATGAAGATCACGCCCTTATTCTTAACATATTCGTGGTATCGAATATTCGGGAACACTAAGAACTGAAGTTTTTAGGAAAATTGCTTTGGAACAAATGATAAACACTTTGTAAATATTTAAATTTGTGTCGCATTCTCGTTGTCTGTTTGTGTTGGAGACCTGTCGTATTGCGGCAAACATAAAGACATTTCTGAGTTTGTTAGTTAAATTATATATGGAAAAGTCTTTTTTTGTCAACTTTCCAGAAAGTTGATGCAGGAATATTATTTCCCAGGAGTCAAACATTTTTTGGAAAGTACGTTTTAAGCTTAAATTCCGATCGAAGTGTAAGTTAAGCCAAATGATCGTCATCCTCCTCGGATAAAGCTGTCAACCATTTAACGAATGCGTAAATTGCTGCTTAAATTCTGTGGATCTAAAATATTACCCCAAAGAAATTCGATAACTGATGCAAAGAAAAAGAAAAGTCAGGAAAATATCGGAAAAAACAGCTACAGAAAATAAAAATAAATTAAATAACCTCACCCAACAGTTAAAAAGAGAAATAGATATAATTAAAAATGAATCAATAAACCAACACCTAAACGATCGATAAATAGAAATAATAATAATAATAATAATAATAATAAAGGTCTTTATTTTTCCTTCAAATTCATACAATACACAAAATATATAATTTATATATGCATAAAATACAATAAGAAAGAAAAAATGCCGAAGATCAGTTGGTGCTGATTTCAAGAAATCAGTACCTCTGCTTTTCATCTTAAGCAAGAGAGAAAAAAATATATATATAATATATTTTTTTGCATGTTATGTAACAATCAATTAAAAACCATAACCAATAGAAACATTTAACATTTAAATATTGTACAAAAACTATCACACAGTTTATACATACTTCATAACAGGTCATCAAATAGTTGCACATGTGTTACTCACTTAGCAATTTAGATTTAAGAGATTTCTTAAAAGATATAATCGATTTTAATTTTAATTCTTTAGCTAATTCATTATATACTTTTGATATTTGATATGTAAATGAATTTTTGAATTGTTCTGTACGATGTGGCGGAGCTGTAATTGTATTTTTATATCTTGTATTAACATTATGTATGTCAGTTCTGTATATAATTTTTTTAAAAAGATATGCTGGTAGAGAGTTTTTGATAATTTTGTGGAAAAGACAAGCAGCATGTAGAAATCTTCTCTTTTCCATGTTCAACCATTTAACATGTTTTAATTTGTGAGAAATAGGCTGGTGTCTTCTTACACCACAGATCAGACGAAGACACGAATTTTGAACCACTTGAATTCTTCTCCTGTCATCTGAACTAATACAAGGCCCATACACAACATCTCCATAGTTAAATTTTGATAGTACCAGACTTTCGCACAATATTCTTTTTACTTTGTATGACAGATAGCGGCGATTATGGTAAATTGTTCTTAGACTGAGAAATGCTTTACTCACACAGGTGTTAATAAGTTTTGTAAATTTGAGGTGATTATCTAAAGTTAAACCTAGATTTTTTGCACTAGTTACAGGTTTAATGGTTTCATTATTAACAACTATTTCAATGATGTTACTCATTTCCAAACACACCCTGTTTGGACCAAAAACCACCAGATTAGTTTTTTTAGAATTTATATTTAATGCATGATTTTCTGCCCAAGCAATCAATGATTTAATATCTTGATTAACAATCTCAATAGCACTTGCTCCGTCAACTGGGTAAAATGAGTGGTAAATTTGTGTATCATCTGCATAGAGATGAAATTTACAGGTATTCAAGGAGGTACCAATATTGGTGGTGTATAAAGTAAATAAGATTGGACCTAAGATTGAGCCCTGAGGTACACCTGACAAAATGTTTAGAAAATCAGAGATTCTTTCGTCTACTTTGACGCTCTGTTTCCTGTGATGCAAGTATGACTTAACCATATTCAATGCATCTATGGAAAAGCCGATTGACTTCAAAATTGCACAGAGTAGTGAATGATTGAGAGTGTCGAATGCCTTAGAGAAATCGATCAAAACTAAAATGGTAACCTTACCCACATCTCTTTCTCTCAAAATGTCATCAGTTATTTTAAGGAGTGCTGTTTCACAGTTGTGAAATGGCCTAAACCCGGACTGAAAATCAGTTAAGATATTATTGTTAGAAATATAATCACCAAGCTGCATTTGCATAATGTGTTCTAACACTTTTGATAAAGTAGGCAGAATACTAATAGGTCTAAGATCCTTATATTCGGTTGGATTGTTACATTTAGGTATGGGTCTAATTGATGCTTTTTTCCATTCATCTGGAAAATAGTTACTTGAGAGGCAACAATTCATTATATGCGTTATATAAGGAATGATTAATGGGCAACATTGAAGCAACATTTTTAAGTTTAAACCGTCTGAACCTAGAGCATTAGATTTAATAGTATATAACAATTTTTGCACTAGATCACAAGATACTGGAGTAAAGGTAAATTGTTCGCGATTAGGTACAGTATTTAAATAATTGTCAATTGTATTTTGATTGATTGTTAGATGTGGGATGCAAGATGTGTAGTACTGATTAATCTCATAGGGTTCTTTTAATGTTTCTGGAATTGTGTGTTCTGTCTTACCAATATTAATGAGTTGTAAATTTTTCCAAGTATTTTTTATCCCACCCACATGAAGTTTGTGTTGAAAGAAAGCTTTTTTTTCATTCTCACATGCTAATGTTGTATAATTTCTAATCATTTTGTAGTAGGTAAGGTGAGCTACCTCCTTAGTTTTCTGCCACTTTTTTTTAGCCTGATCTCTTAGTGACATAAGAAGTTTCACATTATCTGTTAGCCAAGGATTATAATTTTTAGTGACTTTAATCTTTTTAAAAGGAGCATGTTTGTCGAAGAGAGCCAAAATGGAGCTGCTTAAGAATTTTACTTTATCATTGATGTTTTCAATGTGATAGATGTTGGCAAACAAAGTACAGTTTAAATCAAGTAAAAAAAGATTTACATCAAAGTGTTTGAAATTTCTAACAGTCTTAAAAATTGGGGCTGGTTTTTCTGGGAAGATATTGACGTCACAATAAATAAGCTCATGGTCTGTTATGTGGTCAAGAGAACACACACCAAAGGAGCTTATTCTATTTTTGTTTGAGACAATTATATAATCAATTAGAGTCTGCGATGTAGGGGTTATATGAGTTGGCCCATCAATAATCTGTACCAAATTAAAACTGTCAAGTAAGTCATTAATTTTATGAGCTGGATTCAGATGTGGATTGAGTAAGTCAACATTAAAATCACCCAAACAAAAAATTTCATCACAATCTGTAACCATATCAGCAAGAGATTTTTCAAAAAATTCAATAAAAGTATTAATTATGTAGTCTGGTGGTTTATAGACTACACCTATACCTATCAACAAGTCATTAATTTTTAGTTTGATCCACACTTGTTCTATGTGATTGTTAAATTTAAATTCAGAAAATTGATAATTATTTTTTATATACATACAGACTCCTCCACCTCGACAGTTGGCTATTCTGTCCTGACGAATTAAATTGTAACCATAAATTTGTACAGCGTTATTTGGTATTATTGGCTTGAGCCATGTCTCAGAGAGACAAAATATATCAAATTGTTTATCAATAACATAATTAGCTAAATCAACTATTTTAGGAAATAAAGAACGAATATTAACATGTGCAACTTTTAATCTACCTGTTATATCTTTCTTCAAAAATTTCCACCTCCATTGCCTAAATATTCTTGATATCGATTCATATGGAATCTTTTTACACCAACTCCAACGGGCCAGAAATCCGATTTATACATATTGTAGCGAGATTAAATAAAACGAGCGGTTCGAATTTATATACATATATTTATTTATAAGTTTACAGTTCGGTACTCTATTATCAACTAACTCTACTTCTAAAATCGCGTCATATATATACCAAAAGTATTAAGTTCCAGAACATTCGGGAGTTGTCCCACCTCTAATTTGCCTACGTGACCTGTTGTTCTCTCTCGCACTCGATACACGGAGAAGCTTCTGGAAGGGTATTAGAGATGCAATGCAACCGTTACCTGGGCCATCTCGAAAGCATGTTCGTAACACTGCTCCCCTCTTAAATCTGACCGTCCCGATCAGCAACTCTATATGTAGGCACAGGATGGCGGAATCTACAGGACTCTCCAGCTCTGCATGAACCCTTTAGAAAGAAATAACAGTCTACTGACTTTGAAGGATACGATTTCATCGGGTTAATGCAACACACAGTAATTCCTACGCCGGTTTCTCGGAAGATCACTTCAAGCATGCTTCTGACAATCTTCCAGTCCAGATTATCTAGTGCATGACCTATCTTGGGTAAGGCCAAATTCTTGATGTCGTAATTGCACACAATTTTCTTCAAATTAGTTAGAGCACGCCATATATCCTCGTAGCTTGCCCTGTCTGTATACGACTTCCTGGTCACCATATACAGCAAAGATCGAGAACCATCTTCTAATCTCAGTACTCTTCCAACTTTAGGCTGCTGGTTTTTTAACTCGTCCAAACGACCGAATTTCTTATAAAATACAGATGAGATTCCTTTAGTCATCTCAAGATCTTGGGCAACACAGTGGACTAGAGAGACGTTATGCGGAACCCTAAAAAGATCCTGCTGAACTTCTCTGGTCACGCCGAATCTAGCACTCTTTCTCTCTGCGTAATTTGACATAAATTCATTAAAGCTTGGTCGCCGGTCATCTTTGATCTCATGTTGAAGGGTTCGTGCTTCTTCTGTTTCATTTGAGCCAGCATATGGTGCAAGACGATTTATGTGAACTACTTTTGGTTTACCTTTCGGCAACTTCTTAATTCGGTATATTACGTCATTTATTTTCTTTTTAATTTCATATGGACCTTCCCATTGTCTTTGCAGTTTGGGAGACAAGCCTCGACGACGTTGCGGATTATAAAGCCAAACAAGATCACCTACTTCATAGCTTTCACTCTTGCATCGAGAATCATATTGATCTTTCATTCTGTCACTGGCTATCTGGATGTGTTGTCGGGCAAGTTCATGAATGTTGTTCATTCTTAACTTCAGGCGGTCGACATAATCTTCGCTTGCAACATGTTCTTCGGAAGGTCTGCAGCCAAACTCTAGGTCGCAGGGTAAACGAACTTCACGACCTAACATCAGGCAGGTTGGAGTCTGGCCTGTAGTTTCATTCACGGCCGAGCGGTAGGCCATTAGGAATAAATGAATGTGCTGGTCCCAATCTCTTTGATGTTCTGATACAACTTTGGACAGGTGTTTACCCATTGTTCGGTTCATTCTCTCGACCATTCCATCTGATTGAGGATGCAGGGGTGTCGTTCTGGTCTTATTGACACCAATCAATTTACAGACGTTTTGGAAAAGGGTTGACTCGAAGTTTCGCCCTTGGTCGGAGTGGATCTCCAAAGGAACACCAAATCGGCTAAAGAATTCTTTAACAAGTACCTCTGCAACGGTAGCAGCTTCTTGATTTGGTATCGCATAGGCCTCAGTCCATTTCGTAAAATAATCCATGGCTACCAGGATATATTTATTTCCATCATTTGTCTCTGGAAGTGGACCTGCAATGTCGATTGCTACTCTTTCCATAGGACTACCAACATTGTACTGTCTCATGGGTGCCCTCTTTTTACCAGCTGGACCATTACTGGTTGCACACAGTTCACATTTCCGGCACCATCTTCTTACATCATCTTTACAGTTCACCCAATAGAACCGTTCTCGAACCTTTTGCAGAGTCTTCGTGATACCAAAGTGTCCACCTGATGCACCGTCATGCAACTGACGCAATACTTCTGACACTTTACTTTTAGGTACAATTAACTGAAGCTTAGTTTCTGTACCATCATCGTTCTCAAAGGTTCTATACAGAAGATCATCTTTCAGCACTAGGCAATTCCATTGGCTCCAGTAACACTTGACTTCTGGACTACATGCACTAATGTCTTGCCAAGAAGGTCTCTCACTTCGACGCATCCAATCCAATACTCTTTTTATACATGGATCATCTGCTTGAGCGTCTTGTAGCTGTTGAGGCTGCCATTGCTCATTAATGACGGTGGTTCGTCTCACGGGGCAAAGTCGTTCTTCTAATTTAAGACAGTGATTACAATTTGCACTGCACGGTCGTCTCGAAAGGGCATCAGCATTGGAATGAACTCTGCCAGCCCTGTGTTCGATCTCGTAATCATATTCTTGTAATCGTTCTAACCATCTTGCCATCTGGCCCTCTGGATTACGAAATTGTAGGAGCCATTTTAGAGCAGCGTGATCCGTGCGAAGGAGAAACTTTCTGCCATACAAGTATTTATGGAAATGCTCACAAGCCTTCACTACGCCTAGCAATTCTCTTCTGGTAACGCAATAGTTTCTTTCTGGTTTTGACAAGACTTTGCTAAAGTAAGCGATGACTTTCTCCTGCCCATCTTGGATTTGGGAAAGAACAGCTCCTATTGCACTGTTGCTTGCATCGGTGTCCAACACAAATTTTCCTGCCTGTCTAGGGTAGCTTAAAATCGGTGCGCTGATCAGAGCCACTTGTAAGTGTTCAAAAGCTCTTTGACACTCTTCGCTCCATGTATATTCTTTGCCTTCTTCTGTCAACTTTGTTAATGGCTTGGAGATATTGGCAAATCCTTTGACAAAACGGCGGTAATATGTACATAGGCCAAGAAAACTTCTAATTTCGTGTTTATCTCTTGGTATTGGCCAATCCTTAATTGCTGCAAGTTTTTCAGGATCAGCTGTTACACCATTACTTGCTACAATATGTCCCAAGTACTTCACTTCTCGTCGAAACAAGTGACATTTCTTCGGACTCAACTTCAGATTCGCTGCCCGCAATCGTTGAAAGACTTCTGATAGATTATTGGCATGTTCATCGAAGGATCTTCCAACTACAATTACATCATCCAAATAAACCAGGCATGTTTTCCATGTTAGACCTCTTAAAACTGCATCCATTAATCTTTCAAATGTGGCCGGAGCATTACATAAACCAAAGGGCATAACTGTGAACTGCCAAAGCCCTGATCCTATGGAGAATGCGGTTTTTTCACGATCAGCTGGCTCCATGTCTACTTGCCAATATCCACTTTTCAGATCGAGTGTGGAGAACCAACGAGAACCAGAAAGTGTATCCAAAGTATCGTCTATTCTGGGCAAAGGATAACTATCTTTTTTAGTTACTGCATTGAGCTGTCGGTAGTCAATACAAAAACGTGTTGAACCATCTTTCTTCTTTACTAGGACTACTGGTGATGTCCATGGACTGTTTGATGGTTCAATTACCCCTTGTTTGTTCATATCTTTGATGATGTCTTCGGCTTCATCTCTTTTCGCAAATGGAAGTCGTCTAGGTTGTTGTCTGATTGGCTGAGCGTCTCCGGTATTAATTTTATGCTTTACTATGCTTGTTTTGCCATTATCCTTCTTATCCATGGCAAAAACATCTTGAAATTCTATCAGCATAGACTTCACTTTTTTAGTTCGTTCATCATCAAGATCTTGGCACGTTTTAATCATCGTCTCAACAAGCTCCTTTGGATACTTAGATTTCGACGGTTTCTCATTAGTATTTATGGAACAAATCGAAGCCACGGGAACACACTGTCCGATCAAAGTTCTTTTACTTAACTTAATAGCAGTTCCCTTTAAATTCATAACTCTTACAGGAACGACATCTCGAATTCTCACCAAAGCTTTTGCCGTTAGGAACTCGGCATTATTCACATCTTCGACCATCCTTAAACTTCCCTCTCGGCAGTAACCATCAGGTCTGGTCATCAAAATTTTCTCACTATTACCGGGTATTGTTACGTCACAAGTAGTTATTAAGCTGATAACATCTTCTTTGTCTTCATGAAACGGCAACTCTTCACCACTGATCTCGAGAACTCCATCTTTGACATTCAATACAGCCCCAACTTTCCTTAGTAAATCCATCCCCAATATGAACTCATCGGAGATCTCTGCAATTAATACTGTATGTTTCACTGTGGTCTGGCCAATGGATACTGACATATTAGCCTCGCCATATGTATTAATTATCTCACCAGTTGCTGTTCTAAGCTTTACTGTTGCAGGCAATAATTTAAGATGGCCTCGTACTACTTCTGGCCGTGCAATAGTTCTCGTTGCACCTGTATCTACCAAAAACGATCTACTTTTATTATTGATACGACCCTCTATGTACAAGCTATGAATTCCACCTGAGGACGTAATGTTCACAGTTACTATGGGGGCTGTGTTTCTCGAGGTCGGCAGTTGCCCCTTGTTGTCGACCCGTTCTAGTTTTCCGACTGTTGTATCATTTTCTTGCAATTACGGCGAATATGACCTAAGTCACCGCAATTCCAACATCTGGGCTCGCGTCTCTTCGGCATCGTGTTACGAACTACTTTTCGTACCATTTCTTCCAGACGTTCATCGCTTGGTTCGTCGCCTTCTTCAATGGTTCTTACTCGATGACTCCGTGAAGTTTGACTAGCTGTTTCATGTTCCAAGGCAATAGCGAGCGCTTCATCTAGAACTTTCGGTCTTGCTAGTCGTAAAGCTTTCTGTAATTCACTTTCTTTTAACCCATTGACGAAGGTATCTACAGCAATTTCTTCTAAAATGTTGTCTGGTACCTCCGGATAAGCCAACCGCACTATACGAGCAACATCTGCTTCAAACTCTTGCAAATTTTCACTTGCTCGTTGAATTCTACTTCTTAGTTGCGCTTTGTAGACTTGTTGTAGATGGGCATCTCCATAACGTTTGTCTAGTCGGGTAAACAAGGTCTGGTAACATTTTTCTTGACCCTTAGGAATCGATCTTAGGATATCTGCAGCATCACCTCGTAAAGCAGCAGTCAAGGAAACAGCTTTTTCTTGTTCTGTCCAATGATTGGCTGTCGCAATAGCTTCAAATTGTCTAAGGTATATGGACCAAGCAGACTTTCCATCAAATGGTGGCAATTTGAATCTCATATTATGTGTCGTTTCGTCTCTGGGTGATTCTTCTTTCACTACCGGATCTAAGGCTATTGTATTAACTGGTGGTAGCACTTTTGTGTTAGTTATCATGGTCTCTAATTGTTTGATCTTCTCTTCTACGTCTTCTATCTTATCGTTAACATTTTTCTGTATCTTATCAAATGTTCTTGAGACTTCTTCAAATTTCTCATTGTTTTGATTACATACTTCGTCGAATCTTCTAGACATATTTTCGAATTTCTCGTCGTTTTGTCTGGCTGTTTCTTTAATAATTTGAGAAGTTTCTTCGATCATTTGAGACGTTTCATCGAATCTTTTAGAAACAGTCTCGAATTTATCATCAGTTTTTTTAGACGTTTCTTCAATTTTTTTAGAAGTTTCTTCTATCTTCATTAAAACTGCTTCTTCCGCTGACTGAAACTGGAATGTCTCTGGGTCATCTCCATTCTTGTTGAGAACAGTCTTCAGACGTTCTTGAAGTATCTTTTTGGACCCGCTGCAATCTTCATCGCGTTCTTCCAGTTGCTCACGCAACTGTTTTACTGAAAGTTGTACTAGCAGCATCTTTGGTCAGGCACACACGTACTTTTTAAATGTTCTTTCGTACAAAGGACACTACCGGATGTACTAACTACGCGGATGTTCCCGACGAACAATACTTTTCAAAAGTTCAAAAGTCTTTTTCAAAAGTCACTGCTGAATTTATTTGCAAATCTCACACCGGACACCAACTGTAGCGAGATTAAATAAAACGAGCGGTTCGAATTTATATACATATATTTATTTATAAGTTTACAGTTCGGTACTCTATTATCAACTAACTCTACTTCTAAAATCGCGTCATATATATACCAAAAGTATTAAGTTCCAGAACATTCGGGAGTTGTCCCACCTCTAATTTGCCTACGTGACCTGTTGTTCTCTCTCGCACTCGATACACGGAGAAGCTTCTGGAAGGGTATTAGAGATGCAATGCAACCGTTACCTGGGCCATCTCGAAAGCATGTTCGTAACAATATCATCCTTCTTGTTGAGGGGAGCCGATACCACAAATCGCTTTAGCATGTTTTCTTGGCTGGGTAGCTCTTTAACCATAATAGATTTCTCTTCCATTCCGCGTTTGTCTCGTAAAAATGTACGAATATCTTCTTCTGTCGATGTCCTCCTAATTCTGTATATGTATAACCAAACTTTACTCTCCTCTCCCTTAAAACCACTACCACTATCATCATGAGCTATTGATAAATTGAGTAAGAATGGTTGTTTGGAATGAGTTTTGTATAAAAAACAATTTAAAAATATAAAATACTTTCTGGAAATAATTTTTAGATAATAAATATGTATGTAGCAGAAGGTATAAGCCCTAAAAGCATTATATATTTCGTAGTATATACAGAAGATTAAAATCATTATATCATCGGCAATAGTGGCACAACACAAAATCTGGTAATTTTTTAAAACAGGGGTTTAAAGTTTGTGTGCCAATAATTTTGTCTTATTTGTTTTACTACATGGATTGGGGTTAACAAAAATAAATTTTGGTTTATTTGGGAGAGCGTTAGGTAACCTTTAATGAATTGAAACACAAACTTTTAAATTCAACCTTTATTTTGAATTGTGCCACTATTGCACGTTAACATTTTGTCTTTCAACACTACTTAAGACAAAGACAAGACTGGCATTTTTTTTGTTATTCCTATCAACTGAAATAAAGGTTCAATAAAGAATACTACAAGTTACTTGAATGAGAAACAACTTTAAGAAGAACGAAATAAAAAGTATATATTAATAAATATTAGGAAAAGTTATGATTAACAATGCTTTAAATGTCGGTAGAAATTAGCTGAATTTGTGGAACACTCTTGTCTTCACAAAGGCTAGTAAGGTCTTTTTTCTTCTTTTCATTTCATGGCAGGCTGTCAGTGTAAGCATTTTCTAGTTCTATAATATCCATGCCTTCTCCATCTTTTCTTGGTGGTATCAACGTCACTGTACTCCTCTTGTGCAAATGAAGTTTTAAAATAGTAGTGAGGACCAGAGCTTTTTTTACGTGAGTTTTACAAATATCATTGAAATGAAAAGTATTTCCTTCCTATTTCATGTAAAAAAATCATTATGACATAAATCGTGTACTTCGAATAGTTGTTTGCAATGAGCAGTTCAGTTTGGTATACCATAATGAATCGGTAGATAAATGCTCCTTCTTTTAAAAGTTTAGTAATATTTCTTTCTATTAAAGAGTGGTAATTGTCACCCTCATTTTGATTATGACCGGCAACTAAATAGCGATGAGCTGTAGAAAAAATTTTGAAGTGATTTACAGCGTACTGATACATTGAAATTAGGTACATGTTTTTTCCTTGGCCACCACAATTGTCTAAGTAAAATATGAATTTCAATTTTTTTATAGATTTTTGTTGTTCCAAATACATCAGCCGGCACAAACCAATTTCTATGACACCTATACTGCCTTCTCCTTCATGCCAAACATAGCTGTGCATATTTCCCAGTCCCTTTTTCTAAAGTTCACCGGGAACTGATATGTTGATAACTTAGATCTATAATAGAAACCGAAACCTCTCCTTTTAGTGGCGCTAGAGCAGCTTGTAGGACAAAACAATAAATTTTTCTAAGTTAGTTACATTCTCTTTGTCAAGTGTTTTTAGCTCCTAGCTTAAGTTTTTCTCCTTATGATGGTTATTATTAGCATCTTCTAGGGCTATTTGTTCTTTACTGCCCGAAGTTTTGTATTTTTCACAACACTGACATTGATCTTTTTTGGGAGAAAAGAATGCATAGTTAAATATATAATTAAAAAGTTTACGATATAAATCAATTTTTATAAATTCATCATTGTCTCTTTGGCAATCAGCTTTATAATCATTGTACAGATCTCTCTGTTCATTGTTTCGTTACAAAATGTTTTATGCATGCTATATTTACCTGTTTGATCGTTGTTTATGAAGCTACTTTCCGTCTTCCAAATAACAATTTGAATACATTCATTAGTAACTCCAATGGTGGATATAAAAAATATTTTGCACATTTATTGTCTGATCACGGATCACGGTTTTCCAAATAAAATGCATGATTATAAGCACGGCTTGATGTGTGTGACAAAAATTTGTTTAATTTACTAATGTTTGTATTTTGAGAACGATTTCTGAAGTGGGAATTGAAACGTCAATAAACGTAATTCAACCTTTAATTGTGGCTTATTTCCATTTAAATAGTAATTACTTTAAAATGCCACAAGAAAATAGCTTCAGAACAATATAAAACATGATATGTTAATACATGCGTTAAGAGAGACTGGTCTTGATGGAGAAGATATGAAAATGATCCAACAGCTGTACTATTATAATAAAAATGGGTAAGGTCAGAAGACAAGGTAACATTTTCTTCCATCCATCGTTTAACATTTATTTTGTGTAGAAAATATTTTTTAACTTGCAAAGCTGAATGAAACAGGCTACATTAAATGGAATTCCCCTAAATATTTTGCGATGTGCCTATGATACAGCTTTACTGGCAGACAAAATATAATAACAAGAGATAGTTAATAATATTAATACAGTGGAAGAGAAATATAGTCTTAAAATTAACATCACAAAAACAAAATTAATGATAAGGGTTTGATCAAAACGCCTTAGCCAATTAACACATCAAAAGCTAGAGATCATTGTACTATAAACTACAAAAATTTTTAACAAAAGCAGATGAAATGAAATGGGCCTCTAAAATACATATAAAGAATTGCGATCAAGAATAACAAAGTGGATTTTAAATAAAAAACTATTTACCGTTATGAAACATCAAATATGAAAATCCTGATAACATCGTTCTGCATACTATAAAAAACCCCAAAAAACATATAACTTGCCGCCATTTACCGCTATGTTGTTTCCTAAAACCATATCAACTGCGAATTATAACGGTTTTTCCTCGTTTGAATAAATTTCATGAATATTTTCCTTTTTTTCTTCGAACAACGTACTTAATGATCCCAAAAATGGTTGAAATGTTCGTAGACATTTCGGGTATCTGGCACTTTATTTGAGTTTCTTATATTTCTGTGGGGGCTCTCTGTATGTTTTCGTAAAGAGAGCTTTTGAACCGATTCTAAATAAGTTATCAGAAGGGATTATTTGACGGTGAAAACTTCAAGTAAATTAACTCAAGTACGAGTACCATAGAAAATTCAAAGAATACTTATAAGTTTTTTTTATTTATTACTATTTAGAAAAGTAGAAATTTATTTACAGTAATTGAATATATGTATTCTAAATGAATATTTCGCAATTATTCTCTTTGTCCTAATCCCTATGCAAGATAATATTTCCTTATTAAAAAAAAATTATTAAAAATCCTTTATAAAAGGTATATAATTTAAAAAAAACCCAATCGGGTTATATCACAAAAGGTTTCCGAAATCCATATTCCATCATCAGTGCACTAGGTGGGTATACATGTACTGAGCCACTAAATATGTGCGTAAAAACACGTTAAAAGTTGTTTTTTAAATTTAGTTTACATTATGTGGTGGTAAATATTATGAATGTTAAAGTTACCAGTGGATTTGGTAACATCCTAACATAATTTCCTTATTATATTTCTCCTAAATTTGTATCATGGACCATGTCAATAATGGTACTCTTCTCAAACATGCCTTCATGAAGCGTTTTCCACTACGACTTCTTTACCTAGTTTTTCGATAGACTTGCAATTCACTACTCCTTTTAATTCCTTTTTACCACATTTTCCATAGTTATCTCTTCTCTTTTATTTTTTCATGTGCTTCAGCTCTGTTTATATACTTCTGTTTGTAGTTTTTTTAAAGAATTTTCATTGCATTATGTCATATTTCTTCAAGTTTTATTAGTCCTTTGTTTCTAATCTTTTGTTTTCATTTTGCTGCTTACATTAATTTTCAACTTAAATATTTAACAGAAAATTATTTTTATCCTTATGGTTTATCCTTGGGTATACCCAGCCGCTAATTTCAGGGGAGTACAGCGATACTTTCATTGTAAATGGCTTAAACGATATCGGTAAAATAGAAAAATTAGACAAGCAAATCCAACATCTGCCAACGCCATGCAGCACAACATTGAGAACACAGTCGAAAAATAGTCATTGTAGATTGTAGTGTCTTATCTCTCGTGAAAGACTTCGAGTCGAAAGAGAGTCGGTAAATGTTGGTTAAAGAAGGCACAAGCTCTTGTAGTGTCTTTTTTATACTTTTTTATATCTTGACTTTAAAAGCTTGAAAGATATCTCGTCAGCTAGTGTACCACTGACACTCGTTACCTGTTAATTGTACGTTTGAATTTTAAGTGGTTTCTCGAAAAATTAGTGAAAGCTTTAAGATTGCGTTGAAGAGTTCTGGCATATATCTAAGGAAGTGATACTCATGAATCCAGCAGGTAAGGTTAGGACATATGCCTTATGAGCTTATTCCTCTAAATGATAGAGTAGAAATGTTGAAATTAAGAAAAATCCATAGAAACCTAAATGTTATTCAGGTCTATGCTCCAACAAGTGACAAATCACAGAAAGAAATTGAAAAGTTTTATAACAACAAAGATGAACTAAATCGGCTGACAAAAAAAAAACGAGATAAAGATGATCATGAGTGATTTTAACGTCAAATTTGGTCGTGGTGCTGAAGGAGACAACATAGAAGCATATGGTTATGGTACTAGAAACAATGGGGAGATAGCCTTCCCTCAGACTAGCCAACACCTTCTTCAAACAACATGCTGGAAGGCGATTCAACGACATAAAAGTAGATGTATACGAATATTTTATTGATTAAAGAAAAGCATGTGACTGCGTTAACCATCAAAAGATGATCGAAATTCTATAACAACTGGAATTGACGAACAAGGATTGCGAATTATCTCAAAACCATATTTCTCACCAAACGGCAACAATTGAAGTAAAGCACACAACATCTAAAGATATGCGAATCCAATGAGGAGTGCAACAAGGTTGCGTTTTATCTCCTTCTTCTCTTTTTATGCCCTGTCCAATTATCGAACGTTGACGATTATATTGGCAATAATTACTTTGTTTACGGCAACTCTAAATAGATTAGATTAGGCCTCTTTTTCTGGCGATCTTGTCCCGTACTATGAGGTGTAGAAGGTTATACCTCTCTGGATGTCTCATTACATGGCCGAAATACTTTAACTTTCGAATTTTTATTACTTCTGTTATATCTGTGCTCTTTTTCCTTCAAACTTATCCGCAATATTCAACGGTAAATTCACATCTGAAAAGTCTCAAATTTTTTCATTAGTGTGCTGTAAGAGTGCACTTCTCTATGCCATACAGCAGTGTGAAGAATATTTACCGGTGTATTAATCTGATTTTAAGGTTTAAGGTAATATCTCATGAGAATTTTCTTAACTTTATAGAAGACGGTTCTTTTAACATTGGCTCCCAAATAAGTGATATTGTAGATTATTTCTAACTCTATTCCATACGCGCTAATGTTCACTGTTCCCGAGTCTGGGGTCGTCATATTGAACTAAGTTTTTAGGGTATAGAGCCACGAAATTCGTCGTATTACCAAACCTATGTTACCAAATAATTTCCGTTCAATTATCAACTGAAGTTTAGCATTTTGTAGCGGACTGGCTAAGTACCAAGACCAACGACCCCGATTTAATCTCAGCACTGACACAAGAAAGTTTTGAATTTCTAATTTAACTGAACCTTCACCGTGATTCGGAGGACACGTAAAGCCGTCGGTTCCGGCTACGTAAGTATTAGTTAACACAAAAAACCTGAGCACGGAGTATAATCTAAGAGTCTAGTCACAAGAAAATCTTCAAGAAAATTTTAAGAGAAAGTAACACCCAAACTAAAGGTTTAATATATCATCACAGGCATCAATGTGTAGCATATGTGGATGATCTTGTCTTATTCATCATTCATAACACTTCACGTCACCTTTCTTTTATTCATAAGAAGACTCGCTGAGTTAAAATGTATTTTTAGTAATTTTCTTTATATTTTGAAACAGAAGTTATATTACGATTATATGCTATTAAAATAAAAAGAATTTTTCTACTAGTGTATTATTGAAATTAAAATGCTCTTTGATATTTCTGCATTTTATGCAAATTTTCATAATAAATGCAAAGTTTCAAATGTTTTCATAATTTATGCACAAAATGCAATTTGTATACATCAAAATGCAAATAATTTTGAATTTTGTGAATATTTCTGTCCGTCAAGTTAACATTTTTACCCCAGAAGGGTAAAACTTTTCGGATATGTTAAAACTTCTAATGTAAATGTTCATTTGGAAAAGTTTTCTCATAAATTCGACAGAATTCAAGTCGATGTAAAGTGGCAGAGAAGAAGACAATGTCACACTTATAACAAAAGAGATTTTCCAATTAAATGGCTGGCTCTTCACTGCGCTGCAGACATTAATTTTAAATGTTTGGAAAGTTTTAATTGAGTTGATCAACTTGTATAACTCGTATATTATTTTATTAGAAATTGTTTAAGATGATTGCCCTTGAGACTTGGTCATAAAAGCAGTTTTGGTCTGAATTCAAACAAAACACTAACCAAAATTAAATTATTGGGAAACAATGACAAGCTAAAAAAATATCGATGTTGTGATTTATTACATACTAGCGGACCCGACAGACTTCGTTCTGTCAAATAGATTTGGATGTGTCAATTCATTTCTTTAATTCTCCTGAGAACAGAACCGTCACCAGGATGATAGGGCGGTGTGTGGCAGTGTAGGATCAGCTCAGGTAACCTAAGTATCTTCGTTTCTACGAACTGTGGCCACCCTTTTGGACCCACTAAAAACCCCGACTGGAATGTCTGCCAAAGGGCTTCAAACAAAGAGAAAAATAATCTAAAGGTGTAGTGAGAACCTAAAGGTGACAAATATTTATAAAGTTTGTACTTCAATGACAAAACATAGCGATAATTAATTATTTATTATTATTAACATAGGGTTGATAACCGAATAATGAAATAAAACGTATATAAGTATTTTCAGTAATCGCTTTATTGTAAATCAAGTCAATCATAACTATTAACAAAAATCTGTTATATTTTTATTGTAGTACTTTATGATATACAATGTTTGTTGTTTGATTACCTGGTGAATATACAAACAAATCTGATGGTTTTCCAACACGGAAATATGCAACATACAATTGACCATGTGTGAAACATGGATTTTCTAGATTAATACCACACCTAATGAATGCCCCTGGAACTTATTTATGGTCATAGCAAAAGCAAGCCGCACTGGAAACTGTAGTCGTTTAAATTCAAATGGTACATCAATCGGAATCATTGGGATGTGTGGTATCAAAACGTCTTTTCCTTTATACTTTTCTTTCGGTATAGCTGCTTCTATCACGTTGTTCAATCATTTTTTATCGCTAACCGTGTGCCGTTGCAAAGACGCGGTTGGTTGATATTTCTCAACATTATAACTACCGATCCAACCTTTAATTAAAGATTGAGAGGTGGCAATCCTGATAAAATTCTTTTCGTAATTCCTTTCGTAAAATTCAAGAAGGTACTGACTTGTTCAGAGTTCGATCTTCAACTGAGACTAAGGTTTACTAAGTGCTACGTGTGGTCAGTGCTGCTATATGGCGTAGAGGGCTGGACACTCAAAACGAGGGATATAAACAGATTAGAAGCTTTCGAAATGTGGCTCTATCGCCGTATCCTAAAAATACCATGGACAGCGAAAATCACAAATATAGATGTCCTTAAAAGAATAAACCAAGAACGCCAACTTTTCGAAACCATCAAGAAACGGAAAACGGCGTATCTAGGTCACATCATGCGAAATGAAAAATACCAGTTCCTCCAACTTATAATCGAGGGTAAAATTGAAGGCAAGAGAGGAATGGGACGCAAGAAAATGTCCTGGCTCCGAAACATATGGCAATGGACAGGGATTAACGACATACAATCTCTGATACATATTGCAAGAAATAGAGAATTAATGGAAAATGTGATCGCTAACATCCATTAGTGGATTTGCATCTAAAGAAGAAGAAGTATCCTGGTAAATCCAGCGAGTTTAAAAATTCAAGCGGATAGTTGACGACATCATCTTGGTTAGTATTTTATTATAATATGTTATTATAATTTGTTCTTGAATTTTAAAATTTAATTAATTTACATCTATGTTTTTTGCAGCCAGTATAGCCCGTTCTAAACCAATCATGGTTTCTGTAATTTTGAGCAACATCTGGAAACACCTTTTGAATAACTTCATCTTCTGATCGAGTTAACTGACAAAAACTTTGAGGGAAGTTAATGCAACCAGTCAAGGTGTCTATAGGAAATTTGCCATTACCAATGTCAATGAGTTGTTTAGAGAATATGTCTCCAGATTGGTACATACCTTAAAAGTTGACATGAAATTGTCTACAGAACTACGTTTGTTGCCCCAAATGACGTCATTTGAAAACAATTGTTATATTGTTGGATATTTGACAAAAATGTATGAAATCTGGTCCTATTCCTGAAACCAATGAGTACAATGGCTCTGGTGGTGGATATAATGGTATCAATTTCACTTTCACATTTGCGCAACACAATCCATTGGCTTCATTTTTGTATTTCAATGCCTTACAATGAGAGCAAACCAAGTTCATAGATCCAATAGTAACACATTGGTAGTTGCTGTAGTCAATTGTTAAATCGTAATTGAAAGCAGCTCGATTCAAACTTGCGCGATTATTAGTTGAATCTCTCGCTCTCGCTTCCCGCGTTCGTGATATACGAATTCTTTCAGGTTCATTTTGGTCGTCACGTTCTTGGGCAGTATTATTAGATCGGTAATTAGTTTGGTTTGTAGCAATTTGGGTTCTTCTACCTAAATTACTTCGTCTTATAGGAAGCATATCGAATATACTTAATAATTATTATTCACAGGTATTAAAACACTTTGCACAAAACAGGATGTAAAACAATAAATCAAAAACAAATAGAAGAAAACTGGTGAATTTGTTTCGTTTATCAAGTTGACAAAAGAAAGCTGAGTAGATAAGGTAACAGAAAATCCAAGAAAAACAACACGTGTGTGTACACTAATGTACACCGTCAAATTGACAGGTTGTTGTTGTCTGTGAAATCTGTACTTTGTCTGTGAAAGAGAATATAATCAAAGAGAGATAACACTACGTTTTAGTTTTTTTTAACCTTTTTTTTAATTTGATATGACTTGAAGTCAAGTCCTTTAAGCCCAAACAATTTTGTATGTGTATAGAGTATATTAAATTAATAATAAATTTAATTATTAAAGATAATAAACGCTTTTACCGCGGTTTGTTTGACAGATGCAATGACGTACAATTTATGTCGCGTTCCGAAACTAAAACAAAAGAAAGAATATAGCGAGGCCAATCAAATCTATAGCTCTTACATTTTTTGACTTTTCTATTTGGTCGGGTTTACGATATTATCACTTTTGTGTGAACGCATTAGATCCTCCAAAGCGAACAAGCACACACACGAAAGCGCACACACACGAACGCGCACACACATACATTTGATTGAATTTGAACTTTATGCAGCGACAATAAAGCGCAAATTACCTCTTCGACGTTAGGAACATACCTACATTGTTTAGACAACAATGAGTGCTTGTAATTTAATATAAACTTTATTGAATAGCAATAAAGTTCAAATTATCTCTACATTTAGTTAGAAAAGATTTGTATGGGAAAAAGAAAAGGATTGTTTTAGGGTTTTTCTGGAAATTATTTGAATTTTTCTCGCCGTAAAAACCATCCTTAGACTTCAAGAAATATTTTAAAAAAGGAATTGTTAAGATTGGTCCATGCGTTGTTGAGTTATGCGCTTACCAACACATTCATTTTTATATTATAGATAAATATAATTATAATATATTATATCCAAATTTGAATACTTCAAAATGCTTAGAAGCCTTTGAGGTATGGATTTATAGAAGACTCTTAAAAATGCCCTGAATGGATCATGTACGCAAAGAGAAAGTACTTCATAAAATTCAAAGAGTTAACTTCTAACATAGAAAAGATTATATAAATCGTGAATGTGTTGTCTGTGTGAGTCCATTTCAAATAGGTAAAAAGAAATAAAATAAGATTTATGGAAAGAAAAGAAGACTTATGGAAATGGAATAGGTATCAGTGATTGTCTTCGAACGTACAGCCAAGCTGAAATGGAATTGGGCAGGTCACATAGCAAGACTGAAAGACACAAGATGGACCAGAAAACTAATTAAATGGCGCCCACGAGAAGACAAACGCAGCAGAGGACGACCACCAACACGCTGGATGGACGACGTTAGACGAATATCCAAGAAATGGCAACAAGAAGCGCAGAACCGTGAAGAGTGGCGAAAAATGGGAGAGACCTATGTCCAGCAGTGGACAGAAGAGGTTGCATGATGATGATGAAGTCTTATTTTATTTTTTTTTCACCTAAAAGATTATATATGTTTATGTATTTTGTGTTACAGCACGTACAAAATACATTTAAATGAAAGATTAAAAGATAAATGTTGAAACAAGTTTACATCTTGAAGTATGTAATATTTAGATGACCAAAATTGTATCCAAACAAAATGTATGTGAAATCATACATTTTCTTGAAACTACATTTAAAAATGCACGGCATATAAACCCTTTTAACGTAAAAAATAAATCTGTTAACTTAAAAATTCCTTTCCCATTCGTAAAATTATAATAAAAGGAAAAAACATCAGCCGTTGCTGTATTTCTGACCCTCACAATTGTGAATTCCTTCAGTGCTACGCTTTCTCCTCATCCCATTCTCTCTCTTTGCTTGCTTGATGAAAATATTTATGGAGTCAGTTGATATATGCGTCGAGTGAATGTCGCTGACACTTTCATTTTTCTTATTAAATTTCGTTGGATTAGAGTCGCGGAAAGATAATTAGACGACGGGCGAGGGCATGGGTATCCGTGGCACTTTAAAACTTCCCTCGAAAAAGCAACTTGTGCACGTGGAACGAGGACTGGAATGTTAAAATAAAAGCGGTTTCCAACGTTCTAATGTTACATATTTACAGATATACTTTATCTCATGAAATTTATTTAAACTAATGTTTTTTGATATGTAAGCGAATATTACAGAAGCCAGAGGAAAGAAAATTAACAAAATAACTTTTCAAACTCTCATTTTAAAGGATTTTATATGGTTTTTCAGTGGTATCATGTATAATTTACTGGTTTTCATCTTAAGTATTTAAAATTAAATAACGATTTTACATTGTTTATAAGTAAAAAAGCGACGTTTAGTCTGTTGCATATTTTGTATATTTTCTATTGTTATCACGAAATTTATAAAAGCAGTTGTCAGATACCTTTATCAAAGAGTGTCTTGTGAAAATTGTTACTTCCTTTGACTAATAGCTGTTTTTTATCACTTAAGCCATTATGTTTTAACCACAAAAGCGACATTTAAAACAAAATTGCGATATAACTATAGCATATAAATTACTTTTTAGTTCTTAGCTTTACCTGTTTCACCAAACGTATTACAGTAATCGGCCTGTGGCGTATATTACAACTGGGGAGATTAAGAAATCCGAAACTAAACTACATTGCTGAAAATTCGGATAAACTTTCGCTCACATTTACATTCCTTTTACAACTTTCCCCATTCTCACCATCTACATTCGCATACCAAGAACAGAAACGGATTTTGTTCATTTATTTTATATGTGTTAAAATATTTTGTTTTGTTGAAAAACAAAACAAGTTAAAAAATGGAGACTCAAATAAATAACGTTGTTTACTTTGCAATCTAAATCATATTTTATCACGCCAGTATTTTTAATAGCTAATTCGTCATTTACACCAATTAAAAGAAGCCTTTGAAAATGGTAAAAAGTTAAAAAAAATAGTAGCTGGATGGAGCTTATCGACTAGCTTTATTTCGGCCTAAAAGGACGAAAATATAGCAAAAATTGAAGAAAAAATACTTTTAGTGAACCAGGACTCGCGGTGGTTTGGCTTGGGAAAATTTCTTAGACCGTGGAAAAAGCGGCATCCTTTAATGTAAGTGGGGCAGATGAGACAGGTGGGTAGGTGAGACAGATGGGACAGGCGGACGCGTGCCGCGGTACGTCACAAGATAGCCGCTCTCTTCTATGTTTCTACTGTCATCTGTCAAAATGACGGCTTCTTTTTTGTCTGTCAAGCGTCTTATTTAAAGTCCGGCAATTTTTTTTATTTTAAATTGTAACGTTGTTTAATCCACAGTTGATTTGTCAAAACATCGTCTTCTTTTTCATTTTATGTCTTGCGTCTTGCTCGCTACATACACAGATAGCATCCAATATTATTTTTATATTAACAAACAAACTTATAACATTCTTACAGTACGATCAAATCAAGTAATATGTATTACCCGATATAGATATCAGCTGAATGATCACTGCTCGGCATAGAGTACATCTGAACACTCACTATTATACACAAGTCTCCTCTGAAGGCTTACTACAATACACAGATCTGCACTGAACGTAGACCTCGACAAGGATCTCATCTAAACATTCACTACTATACACAAGGCTATACTGAACACTTTCTATTACACACAGATTTCAATTTCAGGTCGGGAACTGAAAGAGGGTCGTATATTTAGTTTACTTAATAAACACCAAATTCTGGTTTTTTATTATGTTTGTAACACCAAATGTTTGTTATTTAAAAAACATAAATGATGTATCCTCAATATGTTACTGACTTACTAATACTGGTATTTTCCTTTTAATAACTTTTACGTTTAATATGGGAACCAGATCCTACTACATGCTGTCGGGGAATTCGCGACACAATTAGTCTCAGCATAATTAGAGCCGCTTCTTTGATTTTTCTCTTTTTACCATCCAGTAAAAAGAACATTCAACATATCGACCTGAATATTGAAGCTGAACGTATTGAAAGAGTACACCGTTTCAAATATCTGGGATATACAGTAAATGATTAGTGGGACCCAGATGTAGAGATTAAGATCCGAATTGATTGAAATAACAAGATCTAAATTCATCAAAATGAGAAAGCTCTTAAACAACCGCCACCTAAGCGTTAACCTCCGATGGCGCGCCACGAAATGCTACGTACTCTTTACGCTACTTTACGAAGTTGAAGGGTGGACGTTAACAGCAGCAACTATAAAGAAGTTAGCGGCTCTAGAAATGTCTAGAATATCTTGGACAGACAGAGTGACCAACATAGAGGTATTAAGACGAATGGGTAAAGAGGTGGAATTGTTAACAACTGTTAAAAGTAGGAAAGCGTCATACCTGGGCCATGTGTTCCGTAATAATAAATACAGTCTGCTACAGCTTATCGTGGAAGGCAAGATTGAAGGTAGAAGAGATTTGGACAGAAAGAAGAAATCCTGGCTGAGAAACTTGAGAGAATGGTTTCAAATACCAGAAGCTGCGAACATAATACATGCGGCACAAAACAGAGAAACCTATCGTTTGATGGTCGCCAACGCATCCGTTTCTTTTATGACTATACTTGAATCATTTCATTGAACCCTATGTTCATTATCCCATACGTTTTTACACATTTGAGATCTATTAAATTCTCTTTTTTTAATATAAGATTGATGTTCACTTATTCTAACATTTAATGGCCTTGATGTTTCACCTAAATAAAACTGATCGCATTCACAAGGTATTTTATAAATACAATTCTTTGTCCTTTCTTGTTCATTGTTAGGTTTAGTTTTAGACGAAATAGATCTCGATGTGTTTATTGTTTTGAATGTTGTTGAAATGTTGAATTTATTTCCTATCCTTTTAAGTTTTTCGGATAATTTATAGTTTAGGTTATAAAAAGATCTACAATTTTTGTATTTACACTTCTTTTATATAACGCCAAAATTTATGCGACAAATTTAAATAACCATTTTTGTGATTTTATTTTTATCTTACACAAAACAAAAATTCATGAATTTTAGTGAAAACTTAACTTTTTATGTTCCAAACACTGTAATTTTGGTGTAATATGATATATGATAGTAATGTGTGTAATGTAATAGTAGATGATAAGATACTTGAGCGCACTTCGACCTTTAGCCTGCGCGGCTTGAACCGCACGCGCATCCTCAATATAATTATTTTAGCCCACTTCACGCATTTATTTTATTATTTCTTAAGGGCTTATAATACCGATTATTTAACAAGAATTGTTCTCAGCAAATTGCAAATATTTAGCTTTGTTAACTTCGTAGGAAAACGTGGTTGTCTTGCTGCCGCAACCCCAGAACTGATCTCCGTATGACCGTATCGGTTTGAGTATTTATTTATTGATCAAAAGTTTATTATCTATGCAGAGCTTTAAGTTTTTTTTCAAGTAACCAGTACAATTTTTCGTATTTAAGTTCAAGTTTCTCTCGTTTTTTCTTTATGTGGGCCTTCTAACAAAGTTTCGAATCATACCCAAGATGCATACTCAGGTGCTTCGCGTTATCTACAACAGAGATCTGGATGTCATTTATTTTAATTGGCACATATTGCGTTTTCTTAGTAGTCAAATTCACATATACTGATTTGGTCTCATTCAATTTTATCCTCCATTTTTTGGTCCAATTATCGATCTTGTTAACTGAAGATTGTAGATTTCTTGCAGGTTCTTCTTGACTATTTCCCACTGCCAGAACAGCTTTGTCGTCCGCAAATATTGCAATTGTTCCATTTTCGAGTTTAGGGATAGCGCTACTGTATAGAAGTAGAGAACTGGGCCGAGCACACTTCCCTGCGGCACTCCCGACTTGATTTCCTTTAACTCTGTGTAGGTGTCCTCGTACTTTATTCTGAAGATAAATACGACTCTAATTATTGTGAATACTGCCTCGGTAATGCTCTATTAAATTTATGGATAAGGCTTTCAATCTATACCTTATCGAATAATTGGTTCACATTCAGGAAGATAGATGAATAGATTTGTTTTTCCTTAAAGGTCTTTTCAATGATGTTTTTCACCTAATGAGTTGAGATTAATCTCTTTTCTTCGATGATAATCTTTAGTCTTTTCATTAGGATATTTTCTTCATTTTTTTAAAATATTATTGTTTTCTTTTACAAAGGTTATGTTTAATGAAACATAACCTCAAAAATTAAAACCAAGTGATATTAGTACAATATTAAAAAAATAAATTTAGTTTTACAAAATTTACAAAACTGTAAAGGCATTAATCATTTGATTTGTATTTTAATAGTATTATTAGTAATAATGAACCTGCTTGAGTAATCTGCAATAAGTAAGATGATAAGCCAGTGTATCAAATAAAAAATCAGCTTTGAAATTTAAATTCAGAAAAAGAAAAAAATTGATCTGTTCAAAATAGCTACACTGGAGATAATATATTACAGCATATTTAAAAACAATAATTGTTTCGTTAAAAACTTCAGCTTGTTTGAGCAATGTGCCTGATTTAGTTGCCGTAAAATCTTATTAATTTTTTTACACATTACACCGAGTTTTTTAAAAAAAGCACATATTTTGGCAAAAGAGTTTACGATTAAAAATTAGGTTGCTTTTTCAAAATTATAAATCGTCAAATTTTATAAAAAAAAAATTGTGGAAGATAAAAAAAACGAAAACTCGATTATTTAAATTTTTGGCATAAAGTTTGAAGTTATGTAAAAAAAGTGTAAGTATAAGAGTTGTAAATCTATTTAGTACCTACAATTTAATCCCATAACTTTTTTCCATATAAATTCTAGTTTTGCCGGCTATCGTGATAAACCGTTTTTTACTTTTAAAACTCACCCCCTTTCACTTCCCGAGCTCAGATCGCCTGTAAATTATTTTCGTTAAATGTTTCTTGTTTTCTTCCTTTTACAATGAATATCATCCTGCTAATACTCTTTTGGTTTCAAAAATTATCAGCCCTGGCCTAATTCTCTTTCTTCAAAGAAAATTCTTAGTAATGTGTCAAATAGAACAAAAAAACCTCTTATAACGATTAAACTCAAATATCTTTTACAAATTCTTTTTACTGTCTTCTTTCGAGTGTGTAAGACGTGGGAGTATCGCATATTGTCTCGTTAAAAATGTTTTTCCATCCAAATATGTCAACGGGGGATTTTGTTTCTATTTAAAGACGTATTTGTGTCTACATCAGAGATCGAAACATAAAACGCCATCAAAGGACGTTTCAGTGTGGGAGTTACATAATATGGAATCAGAGATTATTACACTTTTAACAAGGTGTTAAAGCTGGTTTTTTGTAGCATGTTTAATTTGACTATTATTTTATTTAACATTAAATCACAACTGATTGATTTGAAAATAGCAGGCTACCAAAGAAATACATGAACATCTCATTATAGCGGGACAGCACACGTATACGAAGTACCAAAAATACACAAATCCAACGTACCACTCAGACCAACTTGCAGCAGCATGGATTATATAATGAGACTGAATAGCTCATGAATGTAAAGTCCTGTGATTAAAGATCACTTGCATCACTTTAAGTGATTTTGGTTAGGTTGGGATTAAGACAGACATAAATAATTCTTTTTCTTTAAGTGCCATCTCCACGGCGGAGGTCGGCAATCATCATAGCTATTCGGACTTTTGAGACGGCTGCTCTGAGAAGTTTATTTGATGTACATCCGTACCACTCTCTCAGGTTGCGCAGTCATGATATTCTACGCCTCCCTATGCTTCTCTTTCCTTGGATCTTTCCCTGCATAATCAGTTGGAGCAAAGTGTATTTTTCTCCACGTGTAATATGTCCGAGATATTCCAATTTTCTTGTTTTAATTATATTTAAAATTTATATTTCTTTATTCATCCTTCTCAGAACCCTTTTTGTTTGTGACGTGTTCTGTCCACGATATTTTCAGAATTCTTCTATAGACCCACAGCTCGAATGATTCCAGTTTTTTCATTGATGTCGCATTCAAGGTCCAAGATTCCATTCCATAAAATAAGGTCTAAAAAAACATAGTACCTCGCCAACCTAACTCTTAGTTCCAATTTTAAAACCCTTGTACATAGCACTCTTCTCATTTTGTTGAAATTTGCTCTAGCCTTTTCTATTCTAATTTTGATCTCCTGAATGTAATCATTTGTGGAGTTAATAGTTGTTCCCAGATATGCATATTTATCCACTTGTTCGACGTTGGTTCCGTTTATTAGAAGAATCTCGTTATTTATTTGAGTTTTCGATATTATTCACAAATTAAGAGCGTTTTTCAGGATCTCTCGGGAGTAGGCATTAAAAATAATTGACGACAATACGCATCCCTGTCTCACTCCACATCTTATTTCAATTTCTTCTGACAGCTGTTCGTTAACACGTACTTTTGCTCGCTGTTTATAGTATAAATTCGATATGATCCTGAAATCGTTGTAGTCAATCTTCTTTGATTTCAGGACATTCATTAATTGTTTATGCCGTACTTTATCGAATGCTTTATTATAGTCAATAAAACATACATATATCTCTTTATTGACGTCCAGGCATCTTTGTATCAGTATATTAAGTAAAAAAAGAGCTTCACGCGTTCCTAGGCCTTTGCGAAAACCAAATTGTGTATCATTAACGTCTATGTCCAGTTTGTGATATATTCGGTTATAGATGACTTTTAGTAGTAACTTTAGCACATGAGACATCAAGCTAATCACACATAAACATAAATAATTAGACTAGACTATTATAAAAACTTTAATAAAAGCAATCAATAAAGTAATACAACAACCGTTATTACACATGATTACATGGCGCAGTCTTGTGGTCAATGAAACTTGCTGCTTCCAAAGTAAAACGAAAACAAGAAGTTGTTAGAATTAGACCAATACGGAGTTTAAAATCACTTAACCGTTATCATTTGAAGCTAACGTAGCTAAAAATGTTACTCAATTTAAACAGACATGTGAAATTTACCTATTGGTCAGTGGCAAGGCGGAAAAGGAAGACACAATAAAAATTGCTCTGCTGTTAAATTTTTTGGCAGATGAAGAACTATGAGGGTAACCGCTATGAATAATATTGTAAAGAAAAAATTGGGAGTACAAGAAACCGATGCAAAATAATGGAAAAACACACTGACTAAAAACAACCTATATCTATATATATACGTGTCTCTCTAAAAAATATTTTCCGGCAATGTGAAAAATCGACTGAAATTTAGTATCTCTCATAAGTTATGTTGACCATGACAGTTAAACATTGCGATTAGGAAAAGAAATTGGCATTTTCTGCTTTGTTCTACCATCATAACTGATACGAGATAATATATCATCGGGAGAAAATTACTTTGCGCTGCAATTGTGAAGCGAGTCAGGAAAAATGTAATATATGAACCGCTGGATCGTCTAAAAATTTGGATCCTGATAATGCGGTTATATAGAGAATGCCCTCGAGGGACAATTAGTTTAGATTTTGAAATATTTTTGCAAATGAAAGCAAATATAAAATAGAATAGAATTATGCTTTATTGTCACTAAAAATTGTACAATTTTATGGACAAAGCTTACAAAAAGTCAGAAAAATAAGAATAATAATTTAAAATTTACCAAAATCGCGTAAATCAATAATAATAATAATAATAATAATAGCGTTTATTGTCCAACAGAATCCATTTATAGGACAAAATACAATACTAAAATTAAATGATATATTAATAATTCATAAGTACTAACTAAATAACACATTTTTCGAGTATTTTACTTTAACATAGAGAAACTACTCAATCACTTAGGTAGATCTCAGCCATCCTAGTAAGCTGCTTTAAACTGCAGTGAAATATATCGCAGTAAGCACTTAAGGAATTATAATAGTTGCACATGAGAAATAGAGGAGAATTTAACATAAGATTAGTTCTAGCTTGTGTATTTCTGAACGTAATCGAATTTCTCACTGGATAAGATGGAACGTTAAAATTTATTTGTCGAAGAATATCAGGGCAGTCAATGAGATTATGTAGTAGCTTGTACAGGAATATTAGGGAGGCATTAATTCGTCTAGATTCTAATGATACTACGTCCAAACCGCTACACAACTCACTATTGCTGATGCCCCTCTTGGGATATATGCCGGTAATTTTGAAAGACAAAAATTTTAAAAATTTACGCTGCACCTGCTCTATAAGTTGGATATGTACATCATAAAAAGGTGACCAAATGACAGAGGCATATTCCAGTTTACAGCGTACAAAAGTGTAATAAAGTAATTTAATTGCCTTAATATTAGTGAGATTTCGACTATTTCTAATTATGAATCCATAAGATTTAAGTGCTTCTTTAACCTTTAAATTTACATGTTCAACAAAGGTGAGTTTATAATCAAATGTAACTCCAAGGTCTTTAATTTTATTTAAACGTTCAAGTTCATTGCCATTGATAATATAAGGATGGTATAAATTAGACTGTTTCCTAGAATAACTAACTACTTTGCACTTATTGGCATTAAGATTCAAATGATTTGCATTACACCATTCATGTACACGATTCAGTTCACTCTGCAAAAGATGACAATCATTAAGGTCACTTATCAATGAATAAATCTTTAAATCATCGGCATAACATAAACATGGTGCAAAAATTAATTCACACAGATCATTAATAAATAACAAGAACAATAATGGACCTAGATTAGAACCTTGTGGAACCCCTGAAGAAGCTAGGTACTTTTCCGATTTGTAACCATTATAAGCAACAAACTGCGTTCTATTTGACAAGTAAGACATCATAAAAGTCACGGCATCCTCAGAAAGACCAAAGAGACACAATTTAGAAAGTAATACGCCGTGGTGAATTCCGTCGAACGCCTTCGTAAAGTCAGTATATATGACGTCAACTTGACTTCTATTATCTAGGGCCGCTGAGATATATTGTGTGACCATTAATAAGTTTGTCACACTGGACCGGTTGGAGACAAAACCATGTTGATATTGAGACAGCTGATTACGAGTGCGTGAGTAAATACGATTATACAAAACTATTTCAAAGACTTTCGATAGATTGCAAATAATGGAAATTGGTCTGTAGTTTTCTACCTGACCCTTTTCACCAGTTTTGAATATTGGGCACACTTTTGACTCCTTCCAGAGACTCGGATATTTCTTGTTAAGAAGACATAAATTAAAAATTTTTAATAGTGGCACAGTTAAGGCACCTATGCAATCCTTAACCAAAAAGGATGGAATATTATCAGGTCCACACGTCATTTTGTCTTTCAATTTCTTATTAGCTAAAATTATCTCAGACTCTAAAATAGGATAAAAATTTAAGTAATCTGCGTTGATTGAGGAAGAGTTAGCCTTGAAATTAATATCTGATGACAGAAAAACACTCTTGAAAAATTCTGCAAACATATTCACAATATTTTGTGGGTCGGAGGTAGTAATGTCATTATATTTCATCACACCAGGAATTCTTGAACTTTTATTTTTTGAATTTACGTACGACCAAAACTTCTTGGGGTTGATGGATAAGGCAATTTGTATATTCTCGACATATACATTGTAGGCCAAACTGATTTTTGATTTGACAAGGTGTCTTAACCGTTGAAACTCAAGCAAATCACACTGATTTTTGAATCGTTTAAACTTTTTTCTAAACTTTGCTTTTAATTTGATGTTGTGAATGATATCAGCATCGAACCAGGGTGGGTATTTATGGCTAAAGTTTTTGTAAACTGGAATATACTTATTGAACACAGAAAAAATCTTATCGTAAAAGTTATTTAAAGTTTCATTAACGTCATTAGAAGTATCCAGAGAGTTCCAATCCGTTTCATAGAGTTCTCGATATAAAGCAGGAAAATTGGCTTTTTTAAAGTTGTAAGTTAATTGCTCCAAACCATACCTAAATTTAGGCTCTTTTACAAATATATCCGTAACTGTTATTAGAAGAGCTGGGTTAACACTTTAGTTATTCGTACATAAACGTACTGTAATTTTTTAGTTATTCGTTAAAAATAACTTTGTTAAAAAAGAAAATTTTATCAAATCATGGACTATTAAATAAATCCATTTGCTTTTTATTTTCTTGCTTGTTGCTATTTTGTTTTAAGTTTTTGCTTCTTTTAAAGCTTCTGTGATCAGAATAAGCACTTAAAATTTTCATGTAAAGAAAGAAACAAAAATTGCGCACTTTCCAATGCACCATGACGTTCGAAATACAACTGCAAAATTTCCAGGCTCTTTATTCTACAAGACACTCCCCAGAGATCCATCGTAAGAGACTTGCCCACGATCTTTCGCACTTGTTTTCCGTTAACCTTATTTTACTTTCGTCTTCTTAAAAATAAAATACATTTCCCGCTCACCTTGATAAAAGCCTTGTCAGGAAATGAATTATTTTTCTTCTGCATATAACTTTATGTAAGTACAAAAGGAAAACAGATCATCGCTCTCCAGTTGCTGAGGAAAATATAATTTTCTCTTTGATTTACGGCTGGATTTTCCAGAGTCGAGAATAATGAGCAATAACTTTTATTTATTTTTACGAAATTCTCTTTGGGTAATGCTACAGACGGTAAAGAACTTGGTAAAATATTTAAGTTCGTTCACTTTGCACGAGAAATGTTGTTTGACATGTTCAAAATAAATATTTTGATATTTTTTTAAGTGCTTATATAAAAAGATAAAGCGGCATCTAAATAAATGCTAATCACTTTACTCTCTTTCATTTTAACTCTAAGATTGAAATAAAACAATTAATAACTGAAAAATATCAACATACATTAGAGTTTAAATAAAGTTTCTTCTTCTTCTTATCGTTATGTCTTAATCCAGGATCCAATGGTGCGAGGAGTGCCACTCTTCGCTCCAATCTTGCTAGTTAAAGCGTCGTTAAGTAGGGCAGAATTGGCGATCTACAGTCGATGCGGTGAGTCCCGTCGTTTGTTGATCAATCAACGCTGTTTTTATTTCCATCTCAAATAAAATGTCAATAATTCGTTTTTCATATATGAGGTGCAGACGCTTATCTTTGATTCCTCTCATTTTTACAGTGACTGTTTTACCTAACAGCTCGCAGCAGTCGACTTGTGCTTTAGGGATTTTAAAGTCATCACATACAGAGGTCAATATTTCTGTTGACAAATCTAACATTTCTTTTAATTTTCTTTTCTCTTTTTATTTGGCCCAGGTCGTTGATTCCTGGTCGTGGGTGTGAGTGGCCGATCCCGTTGTGCCATGGGTCGCGGTTGAATCTCTTCTGGAGGTGGGTGGTCAATGTTTTCCTGCAAACATAAAGTATTATTTTTTTTTATAATTCAAAACTTCAGTTTTTTATGCTTAAATTTTTATGTTTCAGTTTCCTAACACTGTAGACAAATGGAAAGATATATCCAAAAAATTTTAAAAAAGCGATGGAATTGTCCACACTGCATCGGTGCCAGTATATTGACATTATCCCCCCAAGAGATTCTGGGTCTTACTATTGTAACAACAAGGGAAAGCTTAATATGGTTCTACTTGCTATTTTTGATGCAAATTATCGTTTCCTTCTAGTGGACTTTAGAACCAATGGTCGTATATCTGACGGCGGTGATTACAGAATACACGTTTCTATGATAAATTGATGGAAAAAAAATTTCATATTCCTCAACCTGATAATGTCACTGAAAATTTTAGAAATGTTTCATATGTATTTGTCGCTGACGATGAATTTCTTTTGGCAGCCAATTTTTAAAGCCATTTAGACAAGCAAGCCTTGATTTTCCCGAGAAAGAGGTTTTTAACTATCGGATATCTCGAGCAAGACACATAGTTGAAGATGTGTTTGGTATTCTCGCTTCCCGATTTCGTATTTTCCATCTTCTTCTTAACATGCCATACACCAAAGTGCGTAGGCGACTATCTCATTACTAGAATTCTGTTCTTGGCGGCGTGACACAGCTCGCCTGTATTGTGTATTCCTGTCCATTCTTTAATATTTCTTAACCAGGATAATTGTTTGCGGCCGGCTCCTCTCCTACCTTTGATCTTCCCTTGTAGGATTAACTGTGGTATTTCATATTTTGCTCCTCTCAATATGTGCCCAAGGTAACCAATCTCGCGTTTTTTAATTAATTTAAAGAGTTCCCTTTCCACGCCGGCTCTCTTAAGGACGTCATCGTTTCGAACTCTATCCACCCAAGGTATGCGCATCATTCTTCTTAATGACCACATTTCAAATGCTTCAAGTTTGTTGATAGATGTTTTTCCCAAAGTCCACGTTTCCATGCCATAAAGCAAGATGGACCATATGTAGCACTTGACCATTCTGTAGCGTATTTCGAAATGTAGGTTTTGATTACATAGGAGCGGTCTGAATTTCACAAAAGTTTGTCTTGTCATTTGTATTCGGGATTTTATCTCTTGTTGTGGATCCGATTGGTCATTGATTGTGGTGCCAAGGTATTTAAAAGTTTTCACGCGTTTTATGCGATCGTCACCTATGCATATTATCGGGTTTTCTGGAGGGTTTCTGCTTATTACCATATATTTCGTTTTCAAAATGTTGATTTTGAGGCCATATTTTTTACCTATGCTATTCACCCTATCAAGTAATAACTGCTGATCTTTTAATTTATCAGTTATAATCACTGTGTCGTCCGCATAGCGTAGGTTGCTAATTGGTATGCCGTTCACCTTGATGCCTAATTCCGTGTCTTCTAATGCTTCCGCAAATATATTTTCAACATATAAATTAAAAAGCATCGGAGAGAGTATGCAGCCTTGGCGAACACCTTTCCGGATTTCAAATTCATCCGTATATTGGTCTTGATCAATTCTCACCTTTGCCATTTGGTTCCAGTATAGATTCTGAATAATTCTGATCTCCTTCTGGTCAATGTTGGCCCTATGTAGTAGTTCCATCATGATATCATGTTTAACATTGTCAAATGCCTTCTCGTAGTCGATGAAGGTGAGGTAGACATCTTTTCGTTGATCTAAACAGTTTTGTATTAAAGTGTTCAAACATAAAATTGCCTCTCTTGTTCCTAGTCCTCCCTTAAAACCGAATTGTGTTGACCCGCTAAGTTCTTCTAGTATCTTGTACATTCTTGAGTGTAATATCCTAAGGAAGAGTTTCAGCAAGTGACTCATACTCATCTTTCCATACGACAATAAATTTGGATACAGAAAAAAGTAGTAACAGTAGTAATGGCTGCTTGTGCCCTGCATAGCTATTTGATAGACGAACAACCTACTACCTATGCACCTGCTAAGTGTTTATATCAGGAAAATCCCCAAAATGGAAATATTCTATCTCTTGGCTGCGACAGTTCACAATCAAGCATGAACCCCCACTAGAAACTCGAACTCGGAAAAACGTATGTCAGGATGCCAAAGAAGTCCTCAAGTAGTTTATAAAAGAAGGGAAATAAGCATAAGTGGCAAAATAAGCACATAAGTACATAAGTACAGAGATAATAATTGTTTCAGATAACAAATTCAAAGAAGCGATTACTTGAAGAAACTTTTGAAGTTTTATTTCGAGATAAAGTTTTGTGCTATAGCTTGTGGTATACCTACCTGCTATAATATATATTTATTTTCCTTGTTTATTCTGGATAAAGCAAGCAACTGAGCAATACTAGAAGTCACGAAATAAAGGTAATTGATATGATAAATGATCATTGAGAATTTTGAGTTATTGCATAAGTTTATTTCTTTTTGATTTGCTTTATAATTAATAACTAAAGTAATTAATTAATTAGTTAATTAATAAATGTCAACTTTACCATATAACCCTTTGTGAACGGACTTTTTTTGTTTATATTTAATGGTAAATATTTTGTTTTTAGGACATATTAGAGCAAAAAATAGACAAATCAAAGGTTTTTTTATATTATATTTTTGTAATTAGTACAATAAAAGGTGGTTCCATGTGGAGCCACTAGGCCACAAACGAAAAACTTATTTGGTGTGAAATGGAATAAAACATTTTTTTTTTCAGATAGACATAAAGCTACTTGACATGTAGTACAGTGCCATCTTGTACGACGAGGAGTTGCCTTGGTACTGCAGTGTATACAACGTACTTTGGCTCCATGCTGAGGCATATGGGCTACTTTGTCAGTTCTTATTCCTAGAGGAATTTCTTTTTTGAACCTGTTACTGGTACTTGGTTTGTCCATGCTTCTTCTTTCAAATTTAGGCATTTGTGGGTCTGCTCCAATCAAACCGGTGGTCACAGCAATTTTAAATTCTTTCAAAGACATACTCTTACCAGTTGTTGATTGTTTGAAAATTGTATATGAGTTTAGTAATGTTAGGTCAACAAAATGGAAAAAAATTCTATTCCACCAGTTTTTGGATTTTCTATCCAATTCTTAGCAAGATACTAACATATCAGACTTATCTACATAGCCCATATATTTGTTGTAATCTTGTACTAATTGTTTGCAGTTAATTTTCAATGATGTCTCATCCTTTTCTTTCCTCTTCACAGTGACATTTTCTTCAGGTTTGTGAAAATTGCTTAGAAAATGAATGGGTTTTTTATCCATCCATTGCAAAGCTAGCATACCGTCTTCACTCATTCTCCAGTTTGAGTCACCCCTTTTCATTTTTTTATTTGTATTAAGTTCAGTTGGAAAACCTTTTCTATCTTTTCGGGTTGTTTCACATGCGTAGATATTGTCTTTTATTAAGTCGCGTTGTAATGCAACAGAATTGAAATAGTTATCGAAATACACTTCATAATTTTTTCCAATTGTAAAACATATCCTGACTGATCAGCTCGTACCCATATCTTATATCCCCTTTTTATAGGCCTCATCGGCATATATTGGCGTTAACTACTTCGTCCCTTAAACCTTACCATCGATTTGTCTATTGATTTTTACCTGCTGGGATAAAATGAGCTTTTATAAGTGGTTAAAAGTTCCTCTAGCAATGGCCGCAGTTTGTAGAGTTTATCGTAGTTGCCATTACCTTTCTTAGGTTGTAATGAATTGTCATTTATATGAAGATGAGTAAGCAATCATCCAAAACTGATCCCTGATAACAAAATTTGCAGACCAAAAATCTTTATAACTAGGCAACTTTTTCACACCCATCAAAAGGTTTATTCCCAAAAAACACTTTATTTCTTCAAGTGTTGTGGGAGTGTTGTTTTTGTTATTCTCTTGGACTACATGTAAATTAGTTTGGGAAACAAGTGTATTCAACAGGTTCTCACTAAACAAATGAAGGAAGAAATCAAGAGGAACATATAGTATCTGGAACATTTGGTCCAACGTTTTCTGAGAAAGGACGGAGTTGAGCGGCATTATTTGGGTCGGTGGTCCATTTTAACTCATCAAGAAAAGCAACTGATACCTCGTCTTCACCATTCACTGTCATGCGCAATATTTTCATTGTCTAAAATATCGTTTTGTTCATCTAAAATAGCTGATTCCAAAGCGTCATGACTTGTTAATTGACTCAAATCAAGACGTATTTTCATTTTGGAATTCTGTAACCAAACATACCTATTAGTTACTGACCGGCCTAGTGGCACCTATTGAAACCACTAATTAAAATATCAAAATTCACTTGGTTATCTACGTAGTTCATAAAGACTCAATACGTCAATACATAAATACATCTATTTATCAACAAATTAACAGAATATATACCTTTTATCAGTAGAAGAATGTTTGTTTATTTACAACAATAAATAACCTCACTAGCATTCACTTGTGATCGCGCCAAATGGATTATGTACAATGTGCACCACTGCTCCTGGAATTTTGTTATCGCATGGTAAGTGAAATACACGACGTCTACATCGCATTCCGTCTGGTGGTCCCAGCGTACGATTACTTGATAAGCAAGAAAAGCAGATTATAATAATGTATTGAGGTAATTTTGATGTTAGTATTTCGTAAACCTGTCAAAAATAATCCTTGAGATTTCCTGAAATTAAAAAGAACTGCTGGTGAAATCCAATAATAACTGTCACATTTGAGGAGTACAAATTATTCTGTATGAACGTTTAACTTTTCGTATTGCACCCTTTAACATTTGAACTTAACTAGTCCACGAAGCGAATCATGCATAGCTTGAAGTTTCTAAAGTGCAATTCAACTATTTCGAGCATCGTTAGATTTATTGTAAAGTTAAAATTTGTAATATTCATCAACGTCAGCCGGCAGAGAACGCGAAACCCTTTTCTAGCAATTTAAAATTGTTGTTTCTCGCATTCGCTTGACTTATACCATCGTTATTTTTCATGCTGTAAGATTATAACGCTTGGATTCAGTTTTAAAGCCCAACAATACGAGGTCATTTTATTAAATGTGCTTTTTAAACGGAAGTTAAACTTTAGAAGAGCAAATAGAACGTTCAGAGAAAAATAGGGACCACAAAATAGAAATTATTAATCATGCATATAAACAGGTTATTAAAAAGAAAAATACATTTTACGACAATAATTGTAATTGAAGGTTAGTAGCATTAAGATTATAATTATTTATATAAATATACATATATATATATATATATATATATATATATATATATATATATATAGGGCGCAAGGCCAAAAGGAAAGCCGCGGAAAAGATCGGAGGATGAAGTGGCAGCGGACGCGCAAAATTTGCTAGACGTGATAACCTGGAGAAGATCGGCGCGGGACCGACAAGGTTGGAGACATAGTTTGGAGGAGGACAAGGCCCGATTGGGTCTGTAGCGCCATTGGAGAGAGAGAGAAATTTGGTTTTCTTCTTATAGCACCATAGATCTTCTTTGCAACTATAGGGTTTGCAGGGCATCTGAGCATGCATACACAGTATGTCCCAAAACTAACGCATAAACTATCGCATAATTTTGTTACTAATCCTATCTCTCTCTCTCTCTCTTTTGTTATTTCCTCATTACTAAGGATCGTGTTTTCTTCCAATATTCCTAACAATGTTTCTGCATTGGTCTTTATCTTCAGCTGCTCTAAGAGCTTCGCAGAATGAGTTTCCAGCTGAATTCTTTATTTGGTCAGACCATCTAGTTGGTGATCGTCCTCTTGATCTTTTTCCCAGAACGTTTCCAGAAACAATTAACCTCTCCAAACTATCATCTCTGCAAACCACGTGACCGAAACATTGCAGAAAACCTTGCAGACATATGGTAAACATCCTTTTTTTAATCTCGAGTTGGTTTAAAATGGAAACGTTTGTGCTATGAGCTGGCAAAGGTATGCGTAGGATTCTTCTCCAGCACCACATTTCAAAGGCATCAATTTTTGTCGCTGGCGTCCGTGAAGAATCCAAGTCTCTGCTCCATATAGAAATATTGAGAATACAAGGGCATTAACCAGTCTTGACTTGATATTTTGAGAGATAGATATGTCTTTCCAAACTTTAGTTAGGCGACTCATCGCAGCTTTTGCCATACCAATACGTCTCCGAACTTTTGCTTCACAGTTACCATCGTTAGTTATACTCGACCCGAGATAGACAGAATTGTCCACTATCGGGTATTCCTGTAACATGTTAGTAGGTTGAATAGTGTGGAATCTGCCGACCACTATTATTTTTGTCTTAGCTGTATTGATTTTCAGAAGAAACTTTATTGCTTTCTTACTCAACTCTTCGCATTAGATTAAACATGTCTTACTCATTTGCTTCTATAAGTGTAGTGTCATTAGCAAATCTTAAATTGGAGGTTTTCCTACCAGCCACTGTTACTTCATCCATCCATCCCATCCCATCCATCTAAATTCATCCT
This sequence comes from Diabrotica undecimpunctata, assembly GCF_040954645.1. Taxonomy (NCBI): domain Eukaryota; kingdom Metazoa; phylum Arthropoda; class Insecta; order Coleoptera; family Chrysomelidae; genus Diabrotica; species Diabrotica undecimpunctata. The sequence goes on from NC_092804.1 coordinate 6,329,334, forward strand.
CATGGCATGTTCACAATAAATGTTGAATAAGTCAGGTGACAACACGTATCCTTGTCTCTCGGTCACCTCTCTCGGTCTTGAATTGGTTTGAGAACTTCTGATCTTGTCGTACTGTTGCCATTTCTATTAAAATGGTCCACACATTTATCCAGCTTACACAATCAAATGCCTTTTGATAGTCAACGAAGCAATTTAAAATGTTTAAACTATACATTTCTTGAAAGCATATTTCAAAAAATTTTAATATTAAAAAAAACGAGGTATTCAAATAAAATTTTCTTTTGGGAAAAAAATTATACAAAATATAATTTTTCTTTTCAAAAAAATTAAAAACAGTTTGCGATTTCCAAGTACACAGTGTTAATCTCTATATTTCTTAGATTTGTTTTTGCCTTTGAAACTTAAATTTTTTGTTGCGCCAGGAAAATTTTGCATTTTTCAAAAAACAGTTGAAATTTTTATGTAAGATTTTAATGAAATATATACCTACTTGATCGTTTATTTTGTCAAATTGCTAATCAAATTGAAGTATTTATACTTTCTGTTACCTTTATCTATAAAATGACAAAGCTTCAATATTAATTAGTTTTCAGTGTCGTCCTAAGGCAGTTAAAGGAGGGTTCACAAAAATAAATATAGGTAAAATAATATAAATAATTTTTTTATATTTGCATTTATTTTCCAGGATTGTTAAAAATTATGGAAGAAAAGCGAAGTTTTTCAACATGGTTTTGGAAAAAGCCCTTAACGCCAGCGGAACTGTTAGAAGAATTGGAGGAAATTACTGATGAGCAAGCTGAGATCTCCAATGTTATTGGAGATTCTGATGCTGATGATGATTTAGACGAAGTATCTGATACAACTAATAATAGATCATCTTTATGTACACCTACATCCTCAGATACTTCTAATCCACAGCTACCTCGAAAACGAAAGATTAACTTGAATTTATTAAAGGATAATATAGAAGGTGACTAGGATTCCGATGACTCATTGGGCGATCCTAATTCCATGCCTCTTTCACATCTTCCACTGGTTTCGCATGAAAGTGAAGAAGAGGATGAATAGGTAGAAAATACTACTAAACAATTTTTCTGAACCTAATAAAAAAATTTATTATATAGCTTTTATAAAGGATTTTAAAAAATAAAAAAAAATTATAAACTGTTCGAAAAAATCTTTTATAATAAAACTAGGAAGAAAATATCAACATACTAAAGATAAATATGATATAAAAAAGATATTAAAATAAATTAAATGTTCGAAATGTCTAGTATTTACTACCTTACATTGGCCAATTCGATTTAATGGTCTAAAATTTATTAGGAGTGACGTTCAAAAATTCTTTAATCCGTTGTTTTAATTCTTTGATGTTATCTGGCTAATTTATAACGTCTTTGCTTCTGAAATAACCCCACAAACAAAATTCTAAGCGGATTAAATCCAGAAAATGTAGTGACCATTCAACAAACCCTCTTCTATCTATTCATCGATTTGGAAATATGTCAAATTTATTTTATTTATTAAAGTGAATATTTCTTATCTATATGTATGATGTTTTTATATCGAAATATCGAGGGGCGTGCAGTAACCTTGCGGTATACAATAACATACATGATATACATATACAGATCACGACATTGTTTTATTGACCATACAACACAATGGCAATCGCTGTGACATGTCGTAATTGTTACATTGACATTAAAAATTTCAAACGAAGTTCTGAAAGTTCTGAAAGAACAAACAAATAATTAAAAAAATGCCTATTACGTTGTATACCGTTAAAGAAAAAGTGCAACTTGTAACATGGTACTTTCAGGGTCATTGGATACGCGAAGTAATTGATTTATTTATTGTTGCCTTAGAAAATAGACCCCCACCAAGTGTTACAACAGTTAAAAATACTATTAAACATTTTCAAATTTCGGGATGTGTAAACAGTTGTAAAAAGTGTCACAAAGGTAATGAACCACGTGTTAGACCCGTCGATGAGGAGCATCAAAACAGAGATATTGATATTTGTGCTTTTGTGGAAGCTAGTGATCCATGCAATAGTGTACAAATTGCTAGGGAAGTTAACGTGAATGCTCGAACTATCCAGCGAGTTCTCAAAAGAAATGGGTATCAATGTTTTAAGATACAACGAACACAAGAACTGTTTCCGGAAGGTAACTTTAGGCGGATGGAGTATTGTGAATTTATGTTAGATAAACAGAATGAAAATGTACACTTTTTAAAAAATATTTTATTTTCTGGCGAATCTTCATTTTCATTACATAAAAAACACAATCCATCCGTTGCAAGATATTATTCTCGGAAAAATAAGCACCTCAGTGTTGCAGTGCAAACGCAGCATCCGTAAAAGTTAAATGTTTGTCTTACCTTACAAACATTAATGTCAAACATCAATAAACTTACTTTAATCTTTAATTGTGGCTTATTCCCATTAAAATCGTAATTACTTTAAAATGCTATAAGAAAATAGCTTCAGAACAATAGATAAGATCTAAAATGGTATTCCAAAAATGTCGTCAGCCTTACCTCACTTTCGGAGTACGGTACGGAACCCAAGTTTTAGGGACTCAAAATGGAGGTAGCATAAAAAAATTTCAAAACTTCCCCCTCAGGCAAATTTTGGGTGCAACACTGTTATTATAGATGGTTTCTTGTTACTATAGTCGATACAATACAAAAATTCCTTCCTCACAATTATTAGGTCAAAAAAACTTATTATTGCAGATTTCTTTTATTGCAAAAGAAGAATAATCATGAATAATGGAAGCATATATTAGATAGTTTTCACTATAAACTTTCTATTTGTAAATGCTAATGTACAGATGACTAAAAAATTGCAAAATAAACATTTAAGGCCTTTGTTTTAATATTTTAATCGACACAGTTTTATTTTGTTAATACTCTGCATGTAAATAATTGTTTGTTTACAATAGATATTGGCTATCAGCATGTTTGATTTGTTGTATCATAACTTCCAGTCGAACTCAAAATTTGCTAACTGCTAAATTTATTATATGGTTGGAACAAAGTTCAGTAAACCGGTTATAATTAGAGTAAATAATTGATTTAAACCGGTAGCACATTTTAAGCAAAAACGACTTACCTATGGCTGTCAGAATTCCCCATACTCTCGTCACCGGCACCAATCCGTCAAAAAGCTTGTCCAGAAACCACCTGCACTTCAATCCACCACTCACGGTAACACTCGCAGACGCACTTTCTCGCCGACCACCGGCGGCGACATCAATTCCCGCCCCCAATCCGGGGTTGAAACTAGGAAACATGTTATTTTAACACAATTACCGAATTACCGAGGAGTATTGTTGGCAGTTATAATTCTAATACAGCGACACGTCGGGTAAACTGACTCGAATACGGGGTAGAGAATGTCGAAAGCATTATGTCGTGAAGGGCTGTTGTTTGCTTAGGATATTAGGCCTTGGTGGATAATTATAGCGGTCGGCTAATGAAGATGTGGCTTGATAAACAGTTCATGTAACTCTCGCCCGCGGGTGAGGACATCTGTAGTGGCTGTCCAACTGAAAAAAAGAAAAATATATTTACTCTAAACATTAATTAGATATCTATGTTCTCTCGTAATTTAATAAAATTATTTTTATTGGATAATGTTTGCCCAACAGGCTTTTTTCCACTAAAGGTCGTGGCATATTATCGTGCACGTTGCGTTTCCAGCACATAGCGTTTCCGAAAAATATAATTTAAAGGTTTTAAATACTAACAACGCACACTGTCCGAAACATAGCGTTTCAGACACTTAACGTTTCCGTTCAGTATATTCGAAAACAATATTTTACTGATGCCGAGGGCTTAGCCTTTTAGTATATAAGATTTAGAAAAACTTGGAATATGAAATCTAATACAGAATAATGTAAAAGCAAGTTAAAACCCGCGGAAGTATTAAATCTAGATAAACTTAGATTAAATAAAATCAATCACAGTCATAACAAAAGAACTATTAAATGCAAGCTCAGAAGTGGCAATCGCTGACAGAAAACGAAAATTCAAAATAAATGTAGAATTACAAAACATGCTGAAACAAAGAAAAGATCTTCTGAGACAAAACAAAAGAGACACTGCAGAATTTAAGTTAGTCTTAAGAAATCTAATTTAACTTAATCGAGTAATAAGAAAACGATAAAAGAGGACATTAAAAACATCAAGAAAACCATATAGAACAAGTCGTAGAGAAAAACCAAAGTCTCAAATGTACCAAACCAAAACTAGGAAAGAAAAACATATTAACCATTAAAAATAAACAAGGACAACTAGAAAAAATTAATCTGATATAGCAAACTCAATTGAAAAGTTCTACGCCGATCTGTATCGTTCCAGAAACGATCCCCCTCCTAAAAGCAGAATTTGAAAAGGCAGATAGCAAATATCAACTCAGAAGTGATGAACGAAATAAGCCACGAAAAAATAGAAGTAGCAGTAAAAGAAATAAAAAGGTATAAAGCTCCCGGAAGCGATGAAATCCTAGCAGAAATACTGAAGGAAGGTGGAGAAGAAACCATCACATATCTAAAAATACTATTTAATAAATGTCTATTCGAAGGCAACATACCCGAACAATGGAATACTGCTAAAACAATACTAATACACAAAAAGGTAGACACAAGACACACAAGATTATCACAAACAGGTTAACAATTAAATTTGACGGATATCAACCAGTAGTACAAGCCGGATTTAGAAAAGAGTACAGCACCTGTGACCATCTATATACTTTGAAAATTCTAATAGAAAGGACTAACGAATACAATCTCCCATTATGTCTGGCTATTATAGATTATGAAAAAGCTTTTGATGAAGTAGAACTGTGGGCAATAGAAGAAGCATTAGTCAACAAACGAATTATCCAATTCTCTCCACAGCTCCGTGTCCCCTCTCAGAACAAATTTGATCTTCTTCGACTATCGACAACTTATTCACACGTTACTAATATGATATAATATTATTTGACCCAAAATTCTCAAATTGAATATATTATGAATGTTTCTCCCGTTGAAACACTTTCTCTGCCTTGAGTTGTCTAGTTCTCAGCAGCCTCCTATGTAATTGGCAATATTAAACAAGATATTGCAATTTAGTAACTTCAATGCTCTCCTTCGAATGCACGTACCTTTCCAATGATGCCAGCCTTTTTTCCTCTCGCCAAACTTAATCTCTCGTTCCGAAATAAACAGCGATACGTAGAATACAAGTAGGAAAAGTTTACTTACAAATTTGTACCAGATCAACTACCGTCGGACACACTTACTTTACCAACTCACAACTTATTCTTTATCACTTAGTACCCCTGGAGACCACCTCGAAAACCAACCATTCACTTTAAGAAACTGGAACTAACTACTTCTCTCATCTCATCTATCCATCCATCCAACCTCTCATTATACACACCCATCTCACCACTTTCCAAATTATCAGCCAATCAGAAATTTGCATACCACTCCCCACATAAAATCAGAATACCTACAAACTTTCCTAATTCATATTATTTCTACAAGGACACTTAATTTCTACTGGATTCCGAAAAACCATTTACTTATTAACTATTTTTTTGTCCTGTTCATGGCGCAAACCCGGATTACGGAATACTTTATGGCTTATGGGAAAAAAACATCGTTAACTTCTATTCATTGTATCCGCACTATCCACTAGTTATATTTATACAAAAGATTATTTATGACTAAGATTACCTTTGGTTAATTCCAAGCAGTACGGAGTATTTTTACTTTCTATAATCTCTGAAATATTGATTTCATCGTACATTTAATATTTTTACTCTTCAATTTTGAATACCACAACAATTTAATATATATATATATATATATATATATATATATATATATATATATATATTGTTTATGTATGTATACCCCAATTAAGTTAGAATAAAAACATGCGTTCGAATAAAGCATCGTTGTACATTTCGATGTTCGTCCATCATTAAAATATGCACAACACAAAACTTTTGAATCACCGAATAAATCAAAACTATGTTTGCTACGTGATGTATAATATGAACTATAACGAGTTCAAAAGTTAATTCTGTTGTATTGTAGCAAGTCCATTGTGTTGGCGAAAGTTTATGGTCTCGCAGGATAAAATCAAATTGAGCACTGTTGCCGGACAAAAACCTATTTTTCATAAATATGCCAGGCGGAAAGCTCTAGTCTGCTTGATTAGCATATGTTGTTTGAATAAGTACATTGTATATGGTACGTAATTTCATCCTTATGTTCAATTATGATTAAATGAATAAATTACGATATTTGAAATAATATTTTGTCAAAAGAATCAACAGATAATGGTTTTAATAGAAGAAATTAGGTGGATTTCTACGTGGATTTTTACAGCTGTTAACACTAGAAGGACGGCTGAAGCGACTTACCTGCAAGGACGGCGGTGGTCAATTTGACCATTTCTTGCTTTCGAGTTATTCCAATTAACTTAAAATTTATTGAGAAACACATTATTTGAAAAAATACATAATAAATTCATAATAAACATTTTTTTTTATAAAAAAGTATTATTTACAAGCACTGTAAGCATTGATTACATACAATTGTTTCTGTTCATGGTTTTGTTATAACAAGATGATGTTTTGCACTTTTTTCTTTCTCTCTTCCTCTTTTCTCTAGAATTGGATGCACTTAATACGTTTTCTTGATTTGCCGATGAAGCTCTTTTCGTTAGGCCCATAGTTAGTTCGTCTTGCAACGGCCACCGTCTTGAACTTGGTTTTACCGTGTACTTCTTTGCCATTTGATCGACAACATCGACACCAAATTTAGTTTGATTCTATAATTTCAGGCTTTTTCTTTCCTGCTTCTTCGACTGCTAATGAACGAGTGACGTGTTGAAAATAAAATAACGCTTTTATTTGCTTTACCTTGGTAACCAATTGCAACGCAGCTTTTAAGCTTGAAAGCTTTTGTTGAAAACAGCTAATTTTTTTGTTTTTCAATGATTTTGGTATTTCTCTTCGAATTCTATTGACTGTTCCTACAATTGTTATATTATTTCGTTCGAACTCTTGAGCAAGATTGATAGAAGTAAAAAAATTATCAGTTGTTACATTTCGTGTTTTTTTACGTAGGGTTTCATCAGCTTCAACCCTACATGGTAAAAAAGTCTTTCATTTGAGGGACGAGTGTCATCTTTTCCTAAATACGGAAAACCATTGAGGAGATTTCAAAAATCTACATCTACAGCCAGCCAGAACTTGATTCCAAACTTATCGGGTTTGTTAGCCATGAATTGTGTAATTTTGCACCTCGCCTTTGTTGGAAAAAGTTGTCCATCAATAGTAATGTTTTCGTTAGGTATAAAACATGATTGACAATTTGAAATAAACCACACCCAAACCTCTGAAATTAGACAAAATTTATTGCCCTGATGTCTTTGGTTGACCGGATGTCAAAACGTATAAATCGCATTATTTGTAAAAATCTATGTCGAAACATTGTCTTTGAAAAAATCGGAGGTCCCCACTTTGTTGACCACAAGCTCTTTAGACTAAAACTGTTTTGCCCTAAAATTCCACGAGCATACAAAAGTCCAACAAACGCTTTAATTTCTTCTAGTGAAATTTTTCACTCTTCAGTTTGCAATTATCGACCAGTTTTAATTTCTATGCACTGTTTTATGTGTGTCAAAATATAATCGTCAATGAATAAGTGAAAAGCACTTGAAACAGATCCGACAATAATTTTTGTTTTTGCATATGATGTGGATCAAGAAGGGTCCTTCATAATATTTCGTTTAGCTGCTCTACCTCGAAGAGAAGTGTTCAAATTGATTTTTTTCCACACATTACCATCAGCAGATGTTTCTGCATCAATGATAGATCTCGAAGGATTTTAAAGATCTTCATTGTCGTAAGATTCATTATCGAAGTTATCAGTGCTTTCATCACTGGAGCTTCTCGAAGACGGTTGAAAATTGTCATGGTCACTGTTATCGCTGCCAAAATTAGTTGCTTCAAATTCCGCATTCTCTTCATTATTTTCTAGAACATCTTAAACGTCAGATTCAGTTTCAGATAATTGTTCTACTTCCACTAAATAACCCAAAGCTTGTTGCTGAGTAAGACCACGACCACAACTTGACCACATTTTTGAAAATCAGTCTAATAACAGACTGTCACCGACGGCTTTTAGACTAATACTGCACAAAAATACCAAACCGACAATAACTTGAAAACAAATCCTAGGAATAATATTCTTGGAATATTATATTGATAATTGAACGAAATTCCCACGTAAAAGTATTTGTGGAATAACCAACATAAATCGATTCGGGCCAAAATGACCATTTGTCGTCCTTCTAGGGATATTATTTCGTAACACAGGAATTTTTAAATAAATAAAATAAAACACTATTAATGTATAGAACAGTTTAGTTTGAAAAGTCAAAAAATTACGAAGATCTCCTTCAACTAATTGAAAAGATATTAAACTTTGGAAAAGCAAATTGGACAAAATGACAACCTCCAACTTTCTAGTGTTAAAAGTCATCTGTCACCACTGTCATCTACAAATTTTTATTTTATCTAAAATAAAATGTCTTCGAGTGTTAAAACCTTTTTGTTTTTTTTACGGTTGGTGATAAATTTTGTACGCACCACATCAGTAAACACTATCAAACTCGTCTGTTACTAGTGAAGCAAAGAACAAAATATTATATTGACAATAACATAGTCAATAATTGTATTTTCTAAAAGAAAAATCAAATCAATAATAATTTTGTTATCCAACAATACGCCCCTGAGTCTATTAGTGACATAATATAGGCATTCGTCGGATTAGTTAAGTAAATTTATGCAGATTGTGTGCATCACAGATAAAGCGGTTGGACTATCTCAATAATTATAATATTTATGTAGAATCTGTAACACGAGAATTACATTTTTTGATGCTTCAAATTACATTTCGTTTTCCACGAGATTATGTGATTAAAAAGTTATGAGCTAAAAATAGTTGAACCCTTGTTTCCCGAGAAATTTTGACACGGCAGCGGTTTTTGTGTAGAAAAATTTGTGTGTGAGAATTTAATAATAAGGCTTTAGTTGGACAGTAAAACCATGAATTTTTACATAGCCGTCACTACTATTTAAGGCTACATAAAACCTACTAATTATTTATAGGGTATTTACTTTAAAACAGTAGTTATGTAATTTTTTTGATATCCATGTACGCCAATATAACTTTATTTCTGAAGATATTATGCGATTCTTTCATGCATTTTACAGAAGACATACTAGGCATGGAAAACCTCAGCCTTTACACTGCACATCCCAATAGGTGATTATATAGATATATAAGGCCGGTGCAAACAAGGTTTAATCATATAAGAAACTGAGGATATAACATAGGTCAGCAGCTATTGTAAAATTATCAATGTAGCTGACATATTGTGCCTTGTTTAAATAATAAGTTCTCTTCTTATCGTACCGATGAAAATAACGTTTTGTAAGGGGCTTATTGCAAATATTCAAGTGAGCAATAATACCATATGTTTTTATTAATACAAAAAGTCAAAAGTTTATCCCTTTGTTTTAAATTAAAGTAGAATTACTTACTTTTAGGTATCACTGATGATAATTTTTGTAATGCTTGTGACTACTTTTAATATTAATTTAATATACATGCATTATCGCAACAAGAAAAAGAAACTGATATTACTTTAAAAATGATATTGGAAAAGCTTACTAAGATTGATGATAATATACTCAAATCGATATCAGAGTTACCCGACTAGAGCATAGCGCTAAAAAAAGCTATTCCGAAAATAAGAAATGGCGAAGGACCTCCGAATAGTGGCATGGAACGCAAATGGACTGTTACAACATCAGATCGAGTTGCCAGCAGTACTAGACATTGAGAAAATTGATCTGTGTCTCGTTTCTGAAACACACTTCACTAAACAGTCATATGTAAAATTTAGGGGGTATAGAGTATATTCTACTGTAAACCCAGATAATGAAGCTAAAGGAGGAGGCGCTGTCATAATTAAAGATAACATCTTACATCATGACTTAAAATATGCAACTTAGCACATACAAGCTGCAGTCTGTGTGATGATGAAAACACATACCGTAAATATAAGTTCAATATATTGTCCTCCTAGACATTCCATTAAAAGAGAAGAATATAAAGAGAACACTTTAGGAAAAAGATACACCACCAGGCGCCACCTCTCTGTCTCAACAGGTCGGGTCGGGTGCAGCATTTCTGTGATTTTCTTTCTTAGTTTAGCGACTTCCTTGGTATGTTCTAGTTTGCCAGTTGATTATATTTGAACAATACTAAATTAGTAATTCAAGCACATAGGCAGATTCTAGAAAAGTCATTAGAATATAACATAGAAACACACCATCTCTTCATTGACTTCAAAGCAGCCTATGACAGTGTGAAAAGAACTGCATTATATAATGCAATGATAGACTTTGGGATCCCACCTAAGTTAGTTAAGTTGTCCCAACTAACAATGCAAAACGTAAGCTCATGCGTTAGAATTGAAGGAGAAAACTCTACGTTCTTTGACATTAATAATGGTCTAAGACAGGGGGACGCGTTGGCGTGTCTCCTCTTTAATATTGCCTTGGAAAAGGCAATCAGACAATTAAATATTAGAATGAATGGAACTATTTTTAATAGATCGACGCAAATTCTCGCATTCGCTGACGATATAGTTATAGTGGGCAGAAGTATGAGAGACATGGTGCAGTGTTTTACAAGGCTTGCGGACGCAGCAAGTGAATTAGGACTTGTGGTAAACAAGGAAAAAACCAAATATATGTTGGTTTCTAAAAACCCTCGAAATATCCAACAAAGAATTCAAATTAACAACCATACCTTTGAGCAAGTCAAAGAATTTACATATCTTGGATCGTTAGTAAACGCAACAAACACGACAAGCGACGAAATAAAAAGACGCATAGCAATAGCAAACAGAACTGTTCACGGCCTCCAGAGACATTTAAAAAATAAAAATATAAAACGTGCACTAAAGCATACAGGACCTTAATAAGACCAGTTTTGATATATGGGGCTGAAACGTGGATCTTATCTCAAAATGATAAAAGACTTCTTGGTATTTTTGAGAGAAAAATTCTTAGAAAGATTTTTGGGGCCGTAAATGAAAATGGGCTATGGCGTCGAAGATACAACTTTGAACTGTATCAGTTATACACTGATCCAGATATTGTGAAATTCGTTAAAGTGCAGAGACTTAGATGGGCTGGACACATTGCTAGGATGTCAGATCACGAATACACGAAGAGATTAACATTTTCAAAACCAGAGGGCACAAGAAGCAGAGGACGACCACGAATGAGATGGATTGATGATGTGGAAGAAGACCTACAGATTCTAGGGGTTAGAAGATGGAGGGAAGTTGCCAGGAATCGACAGGAGTGGCGACTTCTTTGTGAGCAGGCCAAGATCCACAACGGATTGTCGAGCCACTTATGATGTTGAATACTAAATTAGTGAGTAAATACTGAATAAAATGGAAAGTAGTGGTAGCGATTGTAGTGATGTAGATGTGGGGACTGCTGCTAAAAAAAAAGAAAAACAAGCCGTGTTTGTGACGTTATAAAACTTCTGAGAGCTACACTCATGAGGTAGGGCCAGATTTCCAGAAGTGCTACCATTTTCGTTGTTTTGGGGAACGTCAATGAAGCCGAAAGGCGACGTATTTTGATTCAATTCAATGAACTTGCTAACTACGACATCAGAATCGGTATTTGGATGGTCTGATAACCGTTCTCCCAGTTATGCGTCGACTAATTCGAGTGTGTACAGGGACACCTAATCTTACTTTGTATTTCTATTATGTTAGAAGTGGCCCTGATTGATAGTTTCGTTATATGCAAGTATCTTTTAAAGCATTTTTATCCATTAATGGAATTTCTGCTTTCCGATTGTAAAGAATTTGAGAATCACTGGCCTCTAGAGAGACACTGTAGAATTAGACGCTAAATGAAAACACGGAAATAGACCCCACAAAATTTCTGAAGATACTATCGTCATAGTGACAGAATTTATTGGTTTTTTGAAAGAAAGAAAGTCGCATTACTCCCGGAAAAAAAAGTAAAAAAATTTATCTGCCTGAAGAACTCAACATAACTAAGTTACAGACTATGTACTAGAAAAAAAATCCCAATAATAACATGTGTCATGTGACATATGTGACATAATGTCATATGACAGGTTTCGCGAATTTTTTTTTTTAAGTTTAATATTGCATTCGGTTTTTCTAGGAAAGACACCTGACACTACTTCTTTCTCGTTGACCATTGCAACAAACGTGCAACACATGTTTTACATACCAAGATTCCCAAGATTTATTCTGGTCACCAAAAACCAAAACAGGCCGAATAATCTCTTGTTACAAGGCCCAGAACAGGTTTTCTGTATTCTTTAAAAAGATATTTACCATTTGCCAGTTATGTTTTTTTTCCAGTAACATCAGTCAAGACATACCCAGGAGCTGATATCAAATCAGACCATTACCCACTGATTGGCAAAATTAGGCTCAGGCTAAAGAAGGTTAGACGTAGTGTCAATCCAAAATTTGACATCAAGCTATTAAAAGATCAACACAAAGAACATAGTGTAAAGCGGTATATACAGAACAATTTGAATGCCGTTATTCAATCGGATGTAATGGACCAGGAGCTAGAAAAGTTACATACAGTTTCAACAGATATACGAGAGAAATTTCTCTAACCACCAAAAATAAAGAAGAAATCGTGGATGACAAATGAGATTCTAGATATGATGGAAGAGAGGAGACAGTTCAAAGATCAAGACATGTCATTATACAAAAGAATCGAAAAAAAGATCAAAAAAGCTATTAGAATAGCTAAGGATACACATTTAAGAAAACAGTGTGCGGAAATACAGCAATTGCATCATAAATACGATTCATTTAATATGCACAAAAAAGTTAAAGAAGCCGCAGGCTTATACAAACTTAGAAGAGTTGGGTGTTTGGCAGATAACCAAGGCAAATCACTGTTAACTGTGGAAGAAAAACTAGACACTTGGAAGAATTATGTGGAAGTAACTTTTGCAGATGAAAGGCAGAATACCATTGAAGACACTGAGTGCAAAACGGGACCCCCGATTACCATTGAAGAAGTCACGTCAGCTATTAAAAGAACTAAAGATGGTAAAGCGGTAGGGCCTGATGAGTTTTGTGCACAATTCCTAAAACTTATGGATGAACAGGGAATAAAATGGATAACAACTGTATTCAACAACATATACGTAACTGGAAAAATACCCCAAAGCTGGTTAAAGTCGACCTTCGTGACCATACCAAAAAAAGTAAATGCCAAGACATGCGAAGACTACAGAACAATTAGCCTAATGAACCACTTACTTAAAACGTTCTTGAAAGTGATACACGGCAGAATATATAAAAAATGCGAAGAACAAGTATCATGGACGCAGTTTGGATTCCGCGATTCCTTAGGCACCCGAGAGGCTCTATTCGCTGTCCAAGTGCTTATGCAAACAAGCAGGGATGTTAACTGTGATGTGTATACTTGTTTTATCGACTAAAAAAAGGCATTTGATAGAGTCAAGCATGATAAACTTATAAACATCTTGAAAGAAGTGGGGTTAGATGATAGGGACTTAAGAATCATCTATAATTTATATTACAACCAAACAGCCAATATTAAAGTGGATGACCATTTGACAGAGGCAGTCTCCAAAGATAAAGGAGTGAGGCAAGGATGCATTCTGTCCCCGGTGTTATTTAATATTTATTCTGAATATATCTTCGAGCAAGCGCTAGGCGAACTACAGGAAGGCGTATTAGTCAACGGAATACGTCTAAACAACATTAGATATGTCGACGACGCAGTAGTTTTTGCAGATAGTCTGGATGGTTTGCAAAGAATAATGTCGCGTATATCAGATATAAGTAGAGAACACGGACTTGATCTTAATATGAAGAAAACAAAGTACATGGTAGTCAGTAAGCGCGAAATATTAAATACGCAGCTTTTGGTTAACCAACATCCAATTGACAGAGTGGACAGCTACATATACCTTGGTACCAACATTAACAGCCAATGGGATCACTCCAGTGAAATAAAACAACGCATAGAAAAAGCGAGATCGGCGTTCATAATGATGAAGTCTCTTTTCAGAAGTCACGATTTACCACTTGCTACCAAAATTTCTCTCATTAGATGCTATGTATTTTCTACGTTATTATACGGAGTAGAGGCCTGGACACTTTTCGAAGCTTCTTTAAGAAAACTCGAGGCATTCGAGATGTGGTGTTACAGACGTATTTTAAGAATTTCATGGGTGGATCGTGTGACTAATGTTGAGATCCTACGTAGAATAGGCAAGGAATGCGAGATTATTAACACCATCAAAGAGCGCAAACTAGAATATCTTGGCCATATTATGTGGAATGAACCGAGATACGGCTTGTTGCAACTCATTCTTCAGGGCAAGGTATTTGTAAAGAGAGGACCAGGGAGAAGAAGAATATCTTGGCTTCAAAACCTGAGAAAGTGGTTTAATACATCGACAACCGGACTATTCAGAATAGCAGCAAGCATAGCCATGTTGATCGCCAACATCCGGAACGGATAGGCATCGTAAGAAGAAGAAGAATACTCTTATCTCTGAAAATGGTAATTTGAGTTTAGTCAATTTACCTTTTTTTTAGAAACAATAATACCCCCATCAACCCATCGTTATACATTGTTTATTATAGTCAAATTTTACCTATTTGTATCCTCCATCCAATTAGTAACATTCAATATGTTCTAAAATTGTAAACAATTAATCAATTATGCCCGGATAATTCTATTAAAAGTAAACATGTTACATATAAACAGATTAACTGGAGCCGCAATATGTGACAGATGTGCAATGACGTATTTCAACGTAATTAAATTATTTCACAAAACAGGCAAAAAGTATTATTAATTATAATCGACATGCACGAATTTTCAATTAAGAATGTTTTAAAATAGATTTAATTTAATCCTAGTTAATGGTTTTTACATTATTCCACTTCCGTGAAAACTAAAATCAATGAAATCATGAGTGTTCGATCTGTTTTTAGGATATTTTAAGAATGTATAATAAAATGTCATAAATATATGCAGTAACTTCATAATGGAATATTATTCTAACCAATGTAAAATTTTAGAAATAATTCTAAAACAAAGGCCTGGACATCGAGTGCGCTCAGCGCATTCGCCAATTTTGGTATCACTTAACAAAAATTTCAAAATGTATTACTTAAGCGCCTTCGCCAATTTTGGTATCACTTAACAACATTTTCAAAATGTATTACTTAAGTGTTACACTTAATAGAATAGAGATAGAATAGAATAAAATAGAATAGAATAAATAGAATTTATTTGGTCAATATACAAAAATAGTTTTGGTTTTGACTAGAATTTTTGCTAATTTAAATATTACAAACTAATATTTATAACTAAATATTCAAAAACGATAAACACACTACATAAAAATGCAATAATAGGCAAATTCCCTAACCAAACTAGTACTATTGTGTAAAATATTTACTTAGATACTTTATTTTTGAATCGAAACAATGTTAAAAAGTGTGATTTTATTTTAAGCTTAAACGATAACAAGTGAAGACTTTTTACTTCATCTGGCCAAAAGTTATGCAAACTAACATCGATCGAATTTTTTATACTCTTTGTCAACTTAAAACGTTGTGCTCTAATAGCATCTCTAGATTTTGTATCGTTATCAAGGAAGTTGGAGTCTGTGTTAAACTTTCCTTTGTTGGCATGAATTTCAATCAGGTTCTCCTATAAATATATAGAGTAAAGGTAGTGGCATAAAATCTAAATCCATAAATAAAGCTTTACATTGTCCCCTATACTCTGCTCTTGCAAGTATCCTCACTATTCTTTTTTGTAGTTTAAAAATTCTATCTCCGTGACAAGAAATACCCCAACAGTTATTTCATACTGTAAATGGAGATGAAATAATGCAAAGTAGCACGTTCTAAGGGTATTTTTACGAATCATATAAACTGAGTTACGTATTAAAAATATATTATAGCAAGTCTAGAACTTAAGTAATTTTTATAAGTACTATTGTTGATTTTTAGTACTTCTTAAATTTTTTATACGCACTATAATCTTTTATAACATCAGCAATTATCTTGATCGTGAAAATATTTTCTCGCATTCATTTTAATTCATCATTAAACCAAGAAATTGGAGCTTCACTCTGAGTTCGTGATTTTTTTATTGGAAAATTAATTTCAGTTAACTTTACATCATCATCATCATCCAGCCCCATTTTCACATCCATTGTTGGATATAGGCCTGCTCCAAACGTCTCCAGTTCTCTCTATCTCTAGCTGCTGCAATCCAGTTTGTTTCTATCCTCTTTAGGTCGTCGGTCCATCGGGTGGGTGGTCTCGACTTCGCTTGTCGGCTCTTGGTCTCCACTCCAATAATCTCTTCGTCCATCTTCCGTCTTCCATTCTAGCAACATGTCCAGCCCACCTCCACTTTTGTTTATTGATTCGCAGTATAATATCGTCTACGCCAGTTCGTCGGCGTATCTCCTCATTTCTCACGCGATCTTTCAAGGTCAGGCGCATCATTGATCTCTCCATTCGCCTTTGTGTTACCCTCAGTTTTTCGGCAGTAGCTTTCGTTAAAGTTAGGGTCTTTGCTCCGTAGGTCAAGACTGGTAAGATGCATTGGTTAAATGCCTTCCTTTTCAGGTAAATTGGTTTATTTATTTTAAAAATGTCTGTCATCCTTCCATATGCCGCCCATCCCAACGTGATTCGTCTATTTAGCTCGCAGGTTTGGTTGTCTCTGGTTATTCTAATTTCATGACCCAAGTATGTGTATATATCGATTAATTTTACCTTGTTGTTATTGATCTGTATCTCTTCGCTGGAAACCATATTGGTCATCATTTTGGTTTTCTCGAAAGTTATCTCCAGCCCAGTTTCTTGTAGTATGTCATTCAGTTCTTGGAGCATGTCTTTGATCTCTCCCAGATTATCTGACAGAAGCACGATATCGTCCGCAAAACGTAGATGGTTTAATCTTTCTCCATCGATAGATATTCCTTTCTGTTGCCATGTTAGTCTTTTAAATGCATACTCAAGAACGGTAATGAACAGCTTTAGTGACATGGTATCACTTTGCCTGACTCCCCTTTTTATCTTTATTTTATTAGTTGCTGAATGTAGACTTATGGTTGTTGTGGCATTTTCATATATATTTTTAACTATATTACAATATCTGTGGTCGACCCTGCAATCTTGTAGTGCTCTTAAGATGGACGGTAGTTCCACTGTATCAAACGCCTTTTTAAAGTCTACAAATATCAATGCCAAGGGACGGTTATATTCGTTAGTTTTTTCTATCAGGGTTTTTAGGCACTGCAGGTGATCGTTTGTGCCGTAATTAGGGCGGAAACCGGCTTGTTCCCGAGGTTTGTAAAAATCCAGCTTTGTCTCTAATCTGTTCGTTATTATTCGGGTGTATAATTTATAAAGATGGTTAAGGAGACTGATTGGTCTGTATCTTTTTAGGTCTGCTATATCTCAGTACAGGTACAGTTATTGAATTATTCCACTTTGTTGGGATATTTTGATTCCATAGGCATAGATTAAAGATCTTTTGAATTTTGGCTATCAGTACTGAGCCTCCTATCTTTATCGCTTCCATGACGACACCGTCCTCCCCCGGAGCTTTGTTATTCTTCATCTTTTTTAGAGCCTTGTAAATTTCGTCCAAGGAGATTTCTGGGATATCTTCGGAACCCTGATTTTGAACCTTTCTCTGCTGATATTCAACTATATCTAGAGTCGATTGGTTGCTATATAATGTCTCATAACATTACATACATTTCGGTAATAAATTGATCTAATTCTGTTGCTATTATGAAAGAAACAACTGACACAGTCAACGTTATTTAACGACTGTTTCAACATCAGGATGCCATTACTTGTTATATGTTTCTGCTTATGTTTGTTAAGAAGTTGTCTAAATAAGTTGCTGATATAGTTGTGATTCTATTAAATTCATTTATATTTATTGTTAAGCCAAAAAGGGAAATTAGATAACGGAAATTGTTTAGTCTATTAGAAGCTTTTTTGAAATAAATGATGAAATCTCTAATTATTATTATTTCTAAAAAATTGGTAGAGTAAAACACCAAAAACATTTCAAATAATTATAGAAAAACTTTAAAATTTCCATTTTTGATTCTATACATTATAACTTAAATAGTTTTTAATATTTTTAATTTATTCTTCTCATTTTTCTTCTTCATCTTTTTCTTCTTCCTCCTCTTTACAAGCAATTCTGCCTGTTCATTGGCGGTTTAATACCTCTATGGAAGTGTGTTACTCCATCTTTTACGCGATCGTCCGGTACTTCTTTTGCCGATTGATGATTTATCTCTTGCTATTTTTACGACACGGTTTTCCTTCATTCTGCTTATGTAATTCATCATCATCATCATTCTGGCATTTCAACCCTGCGTGGGTCATAGACTCCTCAAGAATTTCTCTCCAGGTGTCCCTATCCATGTCCTTTATCTCCGTACTTTGACCTCTTATAAAGCGCCATATTTCCTTTTGCTGACCGTAAAAATCATGTTCAATTTTTTTCGAAAAATATTTTCAGTGATCATTTTTTATAACTCCGCCTGCAGTTTTGTTGGGTGGATCTAGTAGCTCGACGGAAATGTTGCTGATCCCAAGCCCGGATAAAGGAGGAGAGGGTCTACAGCCAAATTATCATCCTACTGATACACTTTAAAACCATACAGCTCATAGAAACAAGATTATGCCTCGGAAAAAGAATTTATAATTTCTAAAGCACAAAATTCACCCTCATATTTACATGATATATCATTTAAGCAAACTGGTCGTGTAAAGATTTTGTTATTGCTAAAAATTGCAACACCTCCATGTTTCCTTACCTTCCGATAATAGAAAGTTGACATAACCATCAAGCTTTAATATTGTTAATTCGTTTTCTATGAGCTAGTATTCAGAGAAACATAATATATTGTATCTTTTATTTTTCAAAAAATATTAAGCTGATCTATTTTGTTTAATAAACTTCGTGTGTTTACATGAAAAATATTAACTAGACTAATCTGGTTAGAATTTGCTAACGATTTTTGTTTAATACTAAATGAATATGATACATTATCATCATCATACGGACTCTGTTTGCTTCCACTGTCGGACATAGGCCTACTCAATTTTTTTCCAATTATTTATCTGTTGTATTATTGCAACCTAATTTGTTGGGATTTTCTCGATGTCATCTGACCAGCAGGGTAGAGGTCTGCCTTGTTTGTATTTATCACTCCTTGGCCTCCATTCCAGAATAATTCTTGTCCATCTCTCCAGTATAGTGTTGAGTATCTCCATTTAAGCTTTTTAATGAGTTTAAGAACATAATCCAAAAACTAATGCGATGACTGATATACTACTTAAAAACTAAGATGGTGGTTAAAACTATAATAAATAATTGAGTTTTGCAAGTGTAAATTATTTCCAATGATATAGTAAAAATTATTGTAAAATAACTTTATTATACTTTAAAAAAGAAAAATTAACTTAATATTTACTTAGATCTCGTAGACTCAACAAAATTAAATAAAGCTAATATCTGGTTCGGAAACAAAAATAGCCCCTAAGAGGATCTTGCATTTAATGGTGCGATGTCGGTAACACTTCATACATTTGCTATAAACGTATTTTGAATAAATTCTCGGATCGAATCTGCATATCTATCTGTGCTTTCTGTGTTTTGCATGCATTTTCAAAAAGCAATTTACATATCTGTCATATAAATTGTAAAATAGCATTGTTCGTACGGAGAAATATGCGCGCTCACTCAAGCCGCTCTTGCATCGAGGTCTTAGCTTGTGTTAGGAGAATATTCGTACAAGAAATCGAATAGGAAAAAATAATACTCAAAGTTCTCGGATAGGATTAAGCTTTTCTGTAAAAAGGATATTTGACATATATTTTGAGAGTAAGGTTTCCGTTTTATGCGATGATTTTGTATCATAGAGAATCGCATTTAAAAAAAACGCATAAAAAAGGAATTACATGCCTTGAAAAAGTAGGGATACATTCCGTAACCGTCTAAAATTACATAAAACCAAGATAAAAACAAAAAATTTGCAGAAGTTAAAAGAAATAGGCTGCATGATAAATTCTTTCGAATATTGAAAGAAATTTATACAAAAGCTTAAACAAGCTTTTATTCAAAACTTAATTTATTTTATTTTATGGGAAAGTAATAGGTACATATTATAGTTTTACATTTACATTTTCAATTAATATCGCTATCTGATATTGGTTTGCACCATTTGCGAAGAGGCTCAAAATCATCTTCATCGTCAGAATAAACTGTCTTTGTCTTTGCAATAGATATTTGCGGTAAAAGCGATGGCATAGGACAACAACTATCTCATTACAGGATCAGAGCGATAGAGATAAATCTCTTTACTGGTCTGATACTGAATAATCCTCCATTCGTTAGTCAACAGCTACGGGTGAAAGAACTGACATGTGGTAGAGCACTTTATTGCCCTACAGCTGAGAAATTGACTCCAAAGGCGAAAGAGCTAAATTAGCTAACGGCATTGAGATGTGGAAAGCCACTGGATGACTACTACATTAAAGATCCGTAAGGATATCCCCAGAACACCACAATGGCTGAAAATCTACAACAAATGGCCCTCGTTCCTGGGCAACCCTTAAGTGGGGAAAGGGTTTGGAGCCTTACAGAAGATGCCATAAAACGATTAGAGGAATTTGAAATGTGGTGATACCGACGTATGTTGAGGGTCTCATATATACACCACACAAGTAACATAACTATTATTCAGAGGCTAGCAAAAGACCAAGAAATTATTAACTCCATAAAGAACAGAAAATTGGCTTACTTCGGTCACATCATGGGTAATAATTAGACTTCGGCAAATATGCATATTGCATATTTTGCATATTGTGCATATTTTATGCAAATATTTCATTACTGTATTTGAAAATTTTTAAATATACCAATTTATTTCAATTCTTGTATAAAATTTTGTAGTCATTTTAATCAAGAAATGATCTAAGTACGTAATCTCTACAGGTACAAAACATTTACAATTTCAAAGAAGATCAATTTAAGTAGCCCTCAACATTCTTAGAAAGTCTCGGTCACTGAGGCATTCAGTTACTGGATAATCGCTAAGGGTTCGCTCATTTGCATTTTATGATCTAATTCCCAAATCTATCTACAATTTATTGTATCTTAACAGCAGGTAAACGACTAATAGTTTTGTTCCTAATTTAGGGATTTTCCAAAATCTCCCAGTTTATTGAATTAGGTACCTAAACATTTCTAATTTGATGCTCAGATTTGTAAATCATTTTTGTTTTGATATTCAAAGCGTAAACACTCGTTGTGCGTAACAAAAAGGAAGATTGTGATTTTATAATGCCTAAAACAACCAGTGCTTCAACTTGGATTAAACCTTATAAAGAGCTGTCTATGGATATGGGAAAAATCTACTGTTCAGTCTGTGGCAAAATTGTAAGTATCTAATATTTTCTATTAAATATCTAATATTTCATACATACAGGGTGTTTCCAAATGACACTTACAACGTTTGACTGTAGATACTTCTCGAAAAATTGAACAAAACGATATAGTTAATGAGGGGTCAAACTTATTTACTTTTCGAGATACAGGGTGTTAAAATTAAAAAAAAATTAAATTCTTTTAGTTAATAACAACAATAACTTTAAAACCAATAAACGTATTTACTTGAAATTTAGTACTCGTAGGTTGTTTTTAAATGAAAAATAGCTTCCTTTAGTGAGAAAAAATTGTCCATGGTACAATACAATGGTGTGTATTTAGAAAAATTTTTCACCTTTACTTTTTTTTATGAAGTCAGCTATTCTAAAACACAATTATTTTTATTGTAATTGAATTAACAAAAAAAAAAACTTTTGTTGAATTTTAAAATAAGTTATATGATGTACTAATGGTTAGTAACAAAAACTAATTTGTGGATTAATACTGCATTTAAAACACTTAGCGAGTGTTTTTTTTTTCCAAACCAGTTATTTGATTAACCAAAAACACCTTGTATATTTTTATATTTTAAAGGTTGGGTTAAAATAAAGGTTTTTATTTTTATTTATAGATAGCATGTGAGAAGAAATTTCAGATAGACCAACATGTGAGAACTGCTTCACACATTGCAAAAAAAGGAAAAATAGGAGGAAAACATCAAACTTCAATGGCTAAATGTTTTCAATCTACTTCAAAAAAATTAGATGAGCAAGAAACTTTTAATGAAGACTTGTGTCGCGCATTAATGTCTGCAAACATATCGCTTTCAAAATTAGCAAATGTAAATTTTAGTTCGTTTCTAAAAAAATATTGCAAACTTAATGTTCCAAGTGATCGGTCTCTAAGAAGAAATAATGTGAACGGGCTATACTCGTCGGTGTTAATTAATATTAAGGAAGAAATTGCAGATAATTATTTTTACATATCTGTAGACGAAACCACTGATTCCTCAGGAAAGTATATTGCTCATTTATTGATTGGTATTCTTAAAGAAGATACCTTACCAAAATCTCATCTTATTTCATGCCAGCAACTTGAGAAAACAAATGCTTGAACAATTTCGCGTTTTATACAAGAAACATTAGCAACTTTTTTTCTTCCGACAACTATTCCTTCTAATAAATTACTGCTTATTTTATCGGATGCTGCTCCTTATATGGTGAAAGCAGGACAAAATTTAAAAATATTTTTCCCAGATTTAATACATGTTACTTGTGTAGCGCATGGATTAAACAGAGTTGCAGAGGAAATACGAAAAAAGTTTCCTCTTGTAAATACCATGATATCCAGTGTCAAAAAAGTATTTCTTAAATCTCCTATAAGAATTCAACTTTATAAAGAAATGCTACCTAACATTCCTCTTCCACCACAACCTATTTTAACGCGATGGGGAACATGGTTAGAAGCAGCTAATTTTTATGAAGATCATTTTGTTAAAATAAAGAACATAATTGATACGTTAACAGATGAAAGTTCCCAATCTCTTTTGGATTCTAAACAAACTTTTCAGAGTAACTTGCTTCAACAAGAACTTTCATTTATAAAATCAAATTTTAGTTTTGTTCAAAAAACAATTACTCAGTTAGAATCACCAAAACTGTCATTGTTCGAAAGTACAGCATTAATAAAAGAATTTGCGTCATGTTGTCGGAACGTTAGAGGTAATATTGGAAAAGATATTTTAAAAAAATTTGAAGCTACTATGGAAAAAAATAAAGGTTACCATATTCTTTCTGAAGTAGTCAGTGTTCTAGCTGGAAATATTTCGGAAACAATTAATTTAGAACCAAATGTTTTGGTTAGTTTGAAAAATGCTCCCGTTACATCAGTTGATGTTGAACGAAGTTTTTCCATATATAAATATATGTACTCAGACAGAAGCCACAAGTTTTTGTTAGAAAATTTTGAACACCATTTGGTCATTTATTGTTACCATAATTCTAAATAAGTTTATTCATACTTAAAAATGATGTAGTTACTTAAAATAAATGTAAATCTTAATGAATAGTAGGAAATATTTAGTTATGTACACTTTTTTTTTAAATAAAATTGTTACTATTTTACGATTTTTTTATTTATTTGTATGCATATTTTGTAAAATATTTGCATATTTTCGGGTAAACACGTGCATATTTATGCGCATATTTTCTACATTTTTATTTGCATATTTGCCGAAGTCTAGTAATAATAAATTCCAACTTCTACAGTTGATTTTATAAAGCAAGATTGAGAGTAAGAGAGGCCCTGAACGTATATCCTGGCTGGCTAATCTTAGGAAGTGGACTGGTCTAATGTAAACTGATCTATTTCGAGCTGCTGTGAACAGAATAAGATACTGGTCGCCAACATCTCTAGAAGATAGGGACATTAAGAAGAAGAAAGGAAAGGATTTTCACAAACTTTATTCTCTTTCTATGTAGCTCTTTCTTTTCTGACATAATCAACATAATCTGTAATTAATAATTAAACTTTGCGATGATGATACTAGTAATTTTGTATGTAGCTCACGATATCCTGACATGCCGTTCTGCAGGTCACGTTGTAATTTAAAGGCTCGATCAGAATTCAGGTCATTAATAAGGGAATTATTTTCTAATTTACTGCCAAGTTAAATACCTTCTCGAATTAATTTGGCAGTGAGGAAGGTTGGTCTTTCTTCCTTATCATTATCATTTTCTAGACGCCATCTAAAGTTTGACCAATTATACGGTCACTTAATGCATCATCCACAAGCAATTCATCTATATTATCGTTGCTGAAGGTATTAAATCCATATCCACCAATTTCATGTGCCAAATTAATTATTTCATCTGATAGTATCGATCTTTGAATGGTTGCATTGCTTGTTACACATGCTGGACAAACCTTTTTCCAACAGCCATTTAGGGTTCTTGGTCTTACTTGAATAAAAGCAGATGAATCAAACAATCAAAAATAGAAAATTACTTTCTCACGTCTTTTAGTGTTAATGTGGCAATATTTTTTTAACGTTGCAATTATGCCTTGATCTAATGGCTGAATAAGGCTTGTTGTTAAAAATAATATTATTTGAACTTTTGGATGTTCTAAGTGTGGATGACCTGCTTCATTGTCAATAATTAATAAAAAACATTGGAAAAACGTTTATTGACAGCATGATCAAAATTATGAGAATTGCGAATGAATTGGAGTATCCAGAGCCTTTGGATTGTGTGTGGTATGGAGACAAGATCTTAGGTCCGGTATGTTTTCCTCCTCACGTAGACACCCGTTGCTGCATTTCGATGATGCCGATATTCGTAGTGGCCGAGTATAAATGGCTTTATTGTAAACCATTCGCGCATAAACAAATAGAAGAAGAATATTCACCGATATATTGTCCTTATTGCGATGTAGTAATGGACAGAATTATTATGATCGATGAACAAATGAAAGAAAAGTGTCGATTCTTTGAACTGGAAACGTCAAAGCAAAAACTGGATGTTTGTTTCTCGGATTGTTTGAAAGAGAAGATAGATGTGTACGGAATTGAAGAAAATGATACAGAGTATATTATTTTCAGGAATAGCGATAAAGAGTCGTTTGACAGTATGAAGGAACTTTATAATTAATAAAACTTTAAAATCTAGAGATTTTTCCTTCATATAGGCTTCTGCTTCTGGCACGAAGCAATTATTGAACAATTCTATAAAAATAGATGTCGTTACCCAGGCTTTCTTGTTAGCCGTCCAATTCACTGGCAGTTGTTTTAAATCTTTGCCTTTTAAAGCACGTGGTCTAAGAGATTTATTAATTAAGAGCGGTTTCAACATCCGATCTCCCGATGCATTGTTACAAAGTAATAATGTTACTCGATGTTTATTTGCTTTGTGTTCACTTGCAGTTTTTTCATCCTTTACAATGTAAGTACGGTAAGACAGTTGATTCGCCTAGGCATTTTTTTCCAATACGTTCCCGTTTCATTAAATGAAAATACTTGATCAGATCAATAGTCCCCATCTTTAATAATTTTGGCTAGCTCCTGTGGAAATATTTTTGCTGCTGCTTCATCTGCTGTAGCACTCTATCGTGTAATCTTGATATCATGGAGTGCATTTCTTTTTATAAATCAGTTTAGCCATCCTTTGCTAGCTGAAAATTCTTTATCAACTTGGGTAGTGGAAGTTAGTGACTCTGACTGTTTCATTAACTCATAAAACTGAAGAGCTTTTTCCTGGATTAAATAACCACTTACACCAATTCTTCTTTATTTTGTATAACAATAAAACTCTGAAAACTTTGTTTTTAAAACTGTCACAAAATTACTTCTTTGTTTTAGCTCCTCAATCCAAATTGCTATGACTTTTTCTGTTCTTTCTAATAATACAACACTTGATTAAGTAGAAAATTTGGCCCTTAATTTTGTACCATAAATTATAGGTTTTCTTATAGCAACTTCCTTCTTTTTAATTGCCTTACAGTTGATTCGCCTAAATTAAAATGTTTTCCAATTGCCGTAGATCCTTCTCCTGTTCATTTGCGATCTAAAATTGCAGTTTTTGTTTCCAATGAAATTGATTGTTATTGATGTTTTTTTCCATATAGCCAAATACAATCCTACAAAAATAAAAAAATTAGACTTACGATATTAAGATGGCAAAAATCTCTTCTAATGAAAAATAAAACTTTCACGACACTCACTTGAAACGATTTAATCCGAAAACCGTAAAGCTTATTATACTGCAATAATAACAGGTTATACCTTTCAATGAGAAACTCGCAATGATGTAATAGGAACATCAAGTAACAAGGAAATCCCCGAATTGCAAACGATCACTTTATTGACATCTGGACGAGAATAGTTAATATTTAATTATAATAGTTTTTGGATCAATTTTTGGATAAAATACACACCGCACAGCTTTAAAATCGTATAAAAAAAACCGCATAATAAAAGACCTTACTGTATATGATTATTGATGATATGTCGTTTCCTATTTATTTTGAATTAGGACAGTTGTTTTATGTATCTTAGAATTCTCTTAAAATCCATTCCAGTCCATTTCTAGTTGTCTATCTCCCATTTTGCGCATATGGAGGGGAATGCCCTAAGTGAATCCAAGACCGATATCTAGGTGAGAAATAAAATACCACTCGCGAAGCAAAATAGACTATGGTATAGTATCTCTAGATAGATAGATAGATTTAATGAGGTGGCATTTGGCCTATTCCACTACGACCTTTTCAGATCAATTGTGGTCCTCTAATCCTAAATAACATTCTCTTACCCTTTTTTAAAGGTCTAATATCTTCGAGACTGATATAAATAAACGCCTATTTGCCAGGCTATTACACTAAATGTGCGAAAAGGGCAGCATCTTTAATATTACCGACCTGTTGATGATAAAAAAACTGTCCTTTGTCATGTCCAGGATTCTATACAAGTCCTAAAACCAGGAGGCTGTCACCGCCGCCCTCCACACCATTGTGAAGGCCTTCTTTTACTCCATGAATGTCGTTGTAGACTTCAACCGTGACTCTCTTAAAAGCATTCTTAGCAGATACTAGTTTCTTGGGTCGGAAAACACCTGAAATCTATGGTTGATAGGAATTAATTCACTTTTACTGATAGGATCATCCAAAAGAAGTTCTTTTCCTCTGGGTACGTATTTATTGTTTACTTTCCTATTATTTATGTGGAAAAATGTTGTCTTCTAGTAAGACAAAAAAATATCTCGTTTTAAAATTGATAAAATTGTACAGATTTACATATTTTTAATTAAATATATATATCCATTATCAATAATTATGTACAATTTCCATTTATTGTCATATATTATTAAAATTATAATATACAATCCCTGTTATTACGTCAGCTTCATGCTTTGGATTTTGGATTTATTTTAAACAGAAAATTGTAATAGATTTACTAGCTAAAATGGATTTATACATATATATGCGTAAACAAAATAATTAAATTTAAATTTGTATCTATTAATCCTTCTTTCCACGATTTATATGCAATGGCTCTGATATTGAAACAATATATACAAAGAGTTAGGAAGGCAAATTAATATTACATGACTTTAAGGTATTGGCAATATCAATTTGCATAATTGCATAATATTAATTTTTTATTTTCTTCTCTACAATGGGCTATACTTTCTGTTTTCCTTTGTTTATTATTAGTTTATTGATGTTATTACTCCATCTTTTTATCTCCATCTTTCTCTCCATCATATCTCTAATTCGTCTGGTTTCTATCTTATTTCACCTTACAAAACCACAAACGATCAAGTTTAAATTTCATGCAAAGGATCAAGAATATATGAATATATGGCCTTAAAAAACTGCAAAACTGCAAAACTACAATTCTGCTTGTTCATTGGCGAGATGAAGAGATACAACTGACTGGCTTAGAAAAATAGAACATATTCACACGGCTATATACATACATATAAATACATAACCTTACAACAACTTATTTATAAATATAAATATCTCCAGAAAAATGGAAAAGCGTTTGTTTAGTCCATTGAAAAAGTATAAATGTAAGGAATCTCGCTTACAAAAGATGAAAAGTGAAATGTTTGAAATGAAAATCCCTTCAAGAAAAACGGTTTGAGAATTTTAAGAACAGAAATATTTTATAAAAATTTTCTAATCTTTGTACCTAAAAGCTTACCTATGCATTTTTCGTGACGTGCGATCGTTTAATGATAATTATTGGTAACGTGAAAGTTTGAATTCAGCATTTTTTAAGCATATTTCAAATGCCTCATATTTGTTGCCAGAACTCAAAACCGAAAATTCATGTTATAGGTTTTAATTATTAGGCTCTAACAATAGAAATTCCACTACAACTGGTCCATGGAAGTGATAAATTATATTGGTCCTTTGAGAATCATAAAAAATGGTAAAAATTGCGCAACGTTTATTTATTTAACAGATTTATAGAAACTGACTTCATTTACTTCAAAACATATACGAAAGCCGCAATCTTTACCTTTAAAACGCATTTTGATTTTTCTCAGTACGACACTCTAATCAAAATATATCAAATTTTTATAGTCGAGTTCATACAAATTTTGTTTAAAATTGATTTGGCACGGTGTACAAATTCTTAGTAAATCGATTTTTTCCGTTTTCCCTATCTTTACGTGGGGGCATTTTAGGGAAAAGACTTGTAGTAGAAACTTTTTTTAACCTTTGCATGACCTCAAAATTAGCATTCTCATCAAAATTTAGCTTGTTCGTGTCGTTATTAGAGGTCAGATCTCTGATTTTTTGACTACTTAAGAAGATAATTTTTGTTTTTATATATTACGTGTGTGTCATGAGTATTCAGCTTATCAACTCTTCGAGATACAGTTTGATGGGAAACTGAAACACGTTCAAAATTTTTGACGTGACAACGTCTTAAATTAGGTTGTGGCTCGGAGTCACTCATGAAAAAGTGTAACGCCCGCTCACGTCTGTTACGATGAGTCACCGAACGGGAGAGAGGCCCGCCGGACCGGCGAATGACTTGCGTCTATCTCCCACTCAAACATGATCGGTCCGCTGCGCGCGCAGCACTAGAGAATTAGGCGCGTTGAATCGGTGCGTGCTTGTGTCTCTGTCTTTCTCGAGCGTTCTTGGCGTTGGAAAACCGAGAAAGCGTCATAATACAAGTTCACACGTGTGGTTAAAGTATCGTCAGCTGTGTCTGTAGTGAAAATGTGGAGTGCTTAGATTCGTCATTTACAACAACTACAACAATAAAGGTAAATAATTGTACACTAATATTTCATTATCGTAAACTATGATTGATTGATTAATTGTTAGATTGACACAAAAGTTGAGAAACTGAGTTTATAGGTTATGTCATACTATTGACAAATGTTGATAGTGTTAAGTAAATTATTAGTTTAAATCACTCTGCAATCAATCGTAATTCAGTCGATTGAGAAGAAACAGCGCGTTTCAACTGCAAACAACTATTGTGCAATTTAATAATATTCATATCAATAAATATTCTACCGAGAAAAAGACGTTGTCACGTAAAATCTTCGCCCGTAAAACCGACTTTACAGGCAACCGATTTTTTGGTTATCTTTTCATCTCCAAAGGATCGCGCCGCTTAATTATTTCTCCATCTCTAAATGCTTTTTTACTTTTGACAAGCTCTAAACATACTTCATATGATGCTGTTAAGCTTGATGATTAAACAGCTGTCGGTTTTGTAATTTTTGTTTATTCAATTTAGCTTTAAGTTCTACCCTTTACAAGGGTATTGCGAGCTTCATCTTGATAGTTGTCGAATTTTGTTTTGTGCTGGGTTTCATAATGCCTACTAATATTGTATTCTTTTGATACCGCGAGTACTTGATAACAAATAATGCACTGAGGTTTGCCTTTTAATTCGATGAAAATATATTGATTTTCTCATTTTCCTTGGAATTCTGGATTCTTGGATTCTGTTCGAAAATTTTGTTAATTCAACATGACACGTGCAGCTGACTGAAGATTACGGAAGAGGGGTTGGAAAAGGTAAAAGTTATCAATGGCAATTATTTTGAAATGTGTTTGCGGGGGCCGCAGTTTAACGAGCCACGGGCCGCATGCGGCCCGCGTGCCTGAGGTTGGACCACACTGTATTACGTAGTTCATATTTTGGCGGAGGTGTCAGTTTTAGATGCTTTTATCATGTAGACACTTTATATGAAAAACATTGTAACTCACTTTTGCTTAGTTTAGAGGAGGGCGATTTAAAAAAAAAATTCACATTTTATTTTTTCACTTTGTCATTTTTTTTGTGTTTTCTTAATCCATATTTTATAACTTTTCCTCAGCTTTTCCCTTTCACGTACCGCATTGTTGTTAAAATTACTGGTTCTGATTTAGATCGAGTTACAATACCAAGTTTTTCAAGAATTTTAGGTGAAGATCATTATAAGTGGTTTATACAATATTTCAACAAAGTATGTTTCTTGGATTAGGCGCATATAAATGGTAACTAATGAGTAGATATCAAATTAAAGAGATTATTATTAGTTTTTTTATTGATTTCAAATCATTCATACTAACAAGAAGTAAAAAAATAATATCTGTTAGATTTATTTATTACAAAATGAGAATTTAAAAAGTATAAAAGAGTTTATAATATTTGCATAACAATAACCTTCCGTAGATCCAATATCAAACATAGTAAAATTACACTTTAAACTTCATTTTATAATACAACAATGATACCTCTGATTGGGGTGTAGTTAATATTTTTTGCAAATCAAAGCAGGCATTTACAACCGCTCACGCTCAAGGCTCAATCATGCTGGAGAGCAGAGCTGTCCAGGGCCACCATACAAGAAAATGAGGACTGCATCCTATGCGGCTGGGTAAATAATGAATAAAAGTGTTGGTAGAATGAATATTTCGATATTCAATTTTATTTATCCAAGAAGCTAAGTTACATTAGAAGGTTAATTGCCCATATAAAAAATACACACACATATATATATTAATGTGATATTAAAAGTCAGAGATGCGCCAAGCAATTAATTAGCTAATTAATTAATTAATTAAACTTATTTAAATGATGCAATTATGATTTTATCACACTATTTAATTCTCTTATCTCAGGGTTATATTCGTGCTTCAATATCTATGCTTTACATATGATAGGTAAGGTCTGAGGAATACCGGAATAATAAACATATATGATACAAAATTATATATTGAAATAAAATTCACACTCAAATATCTTAAACAAAAAATATCTCATACAATGATTATCAAAATTTTGTTCTACGTACGTGAACCTTCAAAAATTAATGTTATATACTATATAAATTAAAATTTCAAATCAACATTGTTGTTCTATATCTCCTGATAAATATTTCTATCTTTTCTGAAGCAATTAAAAAAAACTTTGTTGATAACGAAAAAACTGACGAATGGTAAAAAAAAAACTATCTCTCTGAAGATGAGTTGTCCAAATCCTTGTTCCTGGTAGCCGACACTATCTATTCTTCGCAGTTCCCTAGGTAATCCGCAATCTTACAACAAATTATTGCGAGCCTCTCGTCTTCAATGATCTCCTTCAGATGCACGTATCGTTCAAAAGACGCTAGCCTCTTCTCCTCTCGGTAAACTAAATCTCTCGTTCCGGCCTGAACAGTGACTCTTGGAATATATAAGTAGAAATTTATGACTTACAATATTCTACTGGATCAGCTTCCGTCAGGATACACTTAGTCCACGAAAACTCACAAACATTCACTTCTAATGCTTACTATCACTTGAGAACCCCCAAAGAAACACGACTGTTCGCCTTGCACCCTTGAAAAACAACTGGTTCTATTTTCTCCCTCAAAAATCCAGCTAAACTCTCATTCCTACATATCTATCTACCTCTTTTTCAATGTCCCCCAATCAGAGTTCCTCATACTTCCCACCATCTACCATTTAAATGACAAACAACAATTTTACCTACAATTATAAATTTCCTACAAACTATTAACATGCTAATCGGTTTCTACAAATTCTTAAGAACTAACGGAGAAATATAATTTCTAAATTCTACCCTATTGTCTTTATTCACTTTACAAGTCCATTTGGAAAACCCGGTCGTATTGTTCAATTCACTACGTTCACTCAAATATATTTTACAAAGAAAATAATTTATGCATATCTTAAATTTTGATTACTACAGGTAATCCAAAGATAATGGACTTTCATTTCTTTGAAATATCTTTTATAGTTTATCAGTTGAAATATTTTGAATTATTATATTTTATAATTTGAAATATATTAAGAGCAAACCAATATTATTTTTAATTTTACATAGCATAACAATATATATATATATATATATATATATATATATATATACAAGAGTATCAATATTAATTTCAAGAGCGAACGTCTGTATTTGGATTTCAAAAATTTCTTGTTTGAAAAGCTGTTTTCACAAAAATACGTGCTTCCAAGCATGGAACCCATTTTAGGACCGAATTTTCATAAATTAAAATAACGTTCTTTCGGTAGTGTTTTAAAAAAGTTTAATCATCTTTCAGGTCTTCCCTGGTAAAAAGGATCTGAATGCAAATCACACAGTTCTTGTTAAAGGTCAGGTCTTACATCTTCAACACAGATAGTGAGCGGCTGACTAAAGAGTGAAATATCTTCTTTATTGTTCCTGAAGTCACCAAATCAACTATCAAATTCTTCTATAAGTACATATTTCAATCCAATCCAAATGCGTTGAAAATTAAATTTCAATAAAGTCCTTCATTTCTTCAAAGTGTTTACAGTTTGGAAAGAATGTGAAATCTTGATTCTCTAACGTAGACCTGAAGAGCATAATTTTATTTTTAAATCCTTTTATATGACCATACAAGTTGGCAATATTCTGTTGTTTTCCTTGAAGCTTCAAGCTTAATTTGTTTAGATGAAAGGTCATGTCGGTTAGAAATGCAAGGTCTGACAAGAAGTTTGCTTCTTCCATTTGATTTTAAAATTTCGTAATGTTGGACTTTACTTCATTTCTTAGGAAAAGGACAATTTCCTTGTGCAGAGCAAAGAAACGTTGTAAACCGTTTCCGTGCTTAAACAACGCATATCTGTATGTAATAATAAGTCCCCATATGCAGCATCCACCTCAACCAAAAAATCACGAAACTTCTTATAAGTGAGTGCTCAAATCCCGTCTATAATAATGTTTGTTATTTTAACGGCAACTTTCATGACATCTATTTAACATAAGGAATTTCCACATAACAGGACAGTTAATATTATTTTGTTTTAAGAGTCCAGCAAACCCAGTTTTGCTTCATACCATTGTTTGACTTCATCGGTTACAATACAGGAACATTTATCGAGTCCCCCATAGTTCGATACGGCTTTTTGTACTGCATTACAAAGCTTCTCCTGCTAGATTTGCAACATCAGAAATAGTGATAGTCTTTCTAGCATTATTTACCATTTACCTGTCACAAGCGGAACCATAGGATTTTTTTAATGAAGCAAACACAACCACATCTAGCGGCTACATCTAGTGACTGCAGTGAGGAGGTATCATTAAAAGAGTTATTCTATTTCCCTTTGCAAAATCTATTGCCGTTATGCTTAAGTAACTTTCATTATTGTCGACAATAATTAGTTTTAGGTATTTCTTAAGGAAGGGGGCAAAAAGAGTTCATTTCTCATTCACCCAGATTTTGTTGCGGCAGCTTTGCTTCCGGTAGGGGCTCCGCTGGACCATGGTATCCTTAAAACGCACGCGCAAAAATATTAAGTACGGTGGCACATACTTTTCTGTGGACCCAATAATTGCCACCTCGGTAATAAGGACTCTTCTTTCGGCAGAAATCATTTGCCCCGCGCTTTTTTTTCTGTTGCGGCTAACACTTTTGGTGGTTTGTGCACTGTCGTTACAACTGTCTCATCTAGATAGTAGACATTAGGAAATGCAGTTAGATCGAGGGCGAATGCCTATAACAATATAAGTTTTTTTAACGTAACAGCAGGTACCTTCAAGTGTTCCGTTAATTTGCTTGTTCAGTTAACCTCACTCTACCATACTTTTGCATTGTTTAGAAATATGCCCAAACTTTAGACAATTGTAACATTCTGTTGTACGACTAATTAATTGTTATACTGGAAAAAAGACTCGGTTAATAGATCTTTATCTAGGAAAAATATTTCCTTCAAATGTTTTCTTCCTATTTATAACGGAAAAAAATTAACGATCCTAATTGTAGGAAGTTTCAACCAGTACTGAATGATGTACAAAAAACTTACAATGAAGGAGAAACTCTTACTATAATTGGTATATTTGTAGAATTATTAAAACAATAAAAATATCTAAAAGATTTTACAATTTTCAAAACGTTTTCGGTCCTTTCGGACCATCATCAGAGAAACCTGAAAGTAAGTAATGCCACTTTAATATAATGAACAAGAAGGGCAAAATTTTGTCTGTTAATAAAAAAACATGTGGCATTATGAAGTATTAAAAACTTCTTTTTTGTGTAATTGGTATATTTAAAAGTATCCAAAATCTTGATAACATGTCATAGAATGCCATAGTCTGTGGACTAGTACGCATTTCGATGCGCATCGCCCCGCCTCGAATTTTCCCATTGGCTCTTGACCTGGAAATCCCTATTTATCGCTCGAACAGCGCATATAAATATTGTCGATTTTCAGGTCAGCCAGGTCAGTCCCTCACGGTCTCTCCGAGAGCTTACTGCTCTCGGGGCTCTGCTTCCTGCATTTATTTTCGATACTCTGTGGCTGAGAATTGTTTCAACTTAACTTGGTGTTTTATTTCGACGAAGAAATTGTCATGTAAGAAATATCTTGCCTGTTTCAAGGCAAGACATCGAAGATAAATATTTTCCAGGTCCATAACCCGAAAATGGACTTAAGTAGAGGAGCTCTCGACAGTATATTCGAAGCCCTCTACAGAGCACCCGGGGATATCAGAAGGTGGTTAGACCCTTATTTGTTCCCCCGAGGTGACAAACACGTGCAAATATCCAGTTACAAGTAGAATTTAAAACCTTTTGTTATATACATTAAAATAAAATTAAAAATAATACTTCATTTTTACTGCCTTTATATTTTATTGGAAATACGCTCCGACACCAACGAAACCAAACACACCTCTTTTTGCAATTTTGAGACACTCTTTATAGTTAAACCTATGTGTACCTTGTACACATTGTTGCTACCTACCCAGCCTAAACAAATTTGGTACAAAGCTTTTAAAAACAGACTTTAACCGAACCTACAGATTATTAAATAACTCTCGTTGCTAATTAAGTTAGCAACATTGAAATCCCTTCGTTTGTTTTCAATCTTGAACCGATGCTGATGAAATATTAAATTTTCAATCCCTAATTAACTTTATCCGGCAATAAACTGGGCCGTATTGGAGATTTTCTTTGACATAATTAATCGACTTTTATGAAGTTGATTAGAAATATAATTAGGAAAACAGTTTAGAAATATTTTAACTAGGGCATAAGACAAATTAAGGTATCGGAATCCATAACATAGTCTTCTCCTTGTTTATTAGACATGTATTTAGATGTTAAGTTTCACATTGTATTACTTTTTGGGACACGATTACTTGCTGAAATGGGAAAGCCATTATAAATAAATATGTTGAAATAGAAGATGGATATTGGAGTGTCAAAAAGTTAATTAACCTTCCTGTATATAAATCATAATAATTTAATAATAATAATAATAAGTTAAACGGTGAAACTAATTATAAATCTAGTATCAATTTAAAGCTAATTTTTATGGTATCTCATGCATTTACATTGTTATTAATACAATTGTGTAATAGTTGGTTAATCTGTGATTAACAGAAAATAACTCAGTGTTTTTGCCCTTTTTTGTGGTAATTTACAAATCATAAAAAACTGTTCATTATCTGTAGGCAATAATTGATAAAGCTCATTAGTGTGCAGGACCGGCTTTCAAATTTTAATTTTGAAAATGAAGTGTATAGAATGCAAGAAAGATGGTACTGAAGAAGAAATGCTTTATTATGATAGCTGTGACCGACCAGTTCACAAAGATACTCATTCTTCTGGTCTGTGTTCATCAGAAATTAGGGTTATGGAGTTAAAGAAGAATCGTGTTCTACAGTTTTTGTGCCAAGAGCGTAAATCTGGAATGAAACTTGTTCCAAAACTGTTCAAATTAATTGAAAAACTGCAGAATGAGGTTAATGATATGAAATTGCAGAATTCTAAAAACCAAGAAGAGGATATTGTAAGTGAGATATTTGAAAGACAAAAGACAATGAACAACTCAATCATTCATAATCTAGGTGAACCTGTTGATAGAACAAATGCTGCTTCTGATGATTTGGCTACTGTGACCTCAATTTTCAAAGATATTACTCAAGAAAATATTAAAGTTGTCAAAGCTGTTAGATTTGGTAAGAAAACCAAAAATGGTGCTCGTTCCCTAAAAATTGTATTAACAAATACTTTTGATGTAAAGAATATTTTAAAAAACTAGATTTACGTTGCCAAAGCAAGAAATATATTTATAAATTCTGATTTAACCCCCCAGCAACTCAACAAACTCAATGAAGTCAAAGAGGGCCTCAAAAAACGCCAAGAACAAGGTGAGAAAGATTTATTTATACGATATATTAAAGGTATACCTAAAATGTGCAAAAATGATAATTCCACACAAAAAAACTAGACACAACGAAACATATAAGCGCACCTCCGTTATTATTTATTTATTTATCAATTATTTATCATCAATTTATTATCAAAATGTTGGTGGATTAAGAACAAAACTAAAGTCTCTGGAAATTGCCATAGCTCGATGTAATTATCATAATAATCATTTTGGTGGAAACTTGGTTAACTTGTGAATATGGCGATGCAGAATTAGGACTTATTGGTTATAACGTGTTTAGAAATGATCGTAATCCTGCTTCTACAGGAAAAACTAGGGGTGGAGGTGTGCTGATTGCTGTTAAAAATGACATAAGTGCACAGAAAGTGATAATCCCCGATTGTGAAGTAGAACAAATTTTTGTATCACTGAAAGTTAATAATAAGTGCATAGTTTTGGGTGGAGTTTATATCCCTCCTGCATCCGACCTAAATGTATACATGTTGCACTGCAGTTCAGTTGAATATGTGATGTAGAAGTGTGAAAACTTGTTACTGTGTGGTGATTATAATTTGTCAAATGCTTCCTGGAGTAATGACAACTTTGGATTAAATGTTGAATGCCCTGATGACTATCCTGCTGTGTATTTGGCTATTTCTTTTGGTTATTTTAATATGTTTTAAATAAACAATTTACCTAATAGTCGTAATGTCTTCCTAGATTTAGTATTTACTAATTTAAATAATGTTGATGTAGTTATTCCACTTGATTCACTATTTGATAATAGTATCCACCATTCACCTATAATTGTAGAATTAACTGGTTTTGAAAAGCATGATCAACTGAACTACGAGGAATTTTATTATGATTTTAAAAATGCAAATAACATTGGACTAAATGATTACTTTGCAAATTTAAATTGGGACTTACTTTTATCAGATGATGTGAATTACAGCTTAGCAGTATTTTATGATTTTATGTTTATAGGTTTTGACTTCTTTGTTCCGATCAAAAAATTTCAAACAAGTTCGTTTCTGATTTGGTTTATTGGTAAATTAAGGAAGTTGATATATTTAAAAAAGAAAATACATAAGCAGTATAAAGAATTTGGTAGAAGGGATGATTATTTAAGATTTTCTCAGTTAAGATATGAATGTACACCAGTCTCCTCTCAATGTTATAATAACTATTTGAATAATATTGAGAATGGGATTCTATCTAATCCTCGTCATTTTTGGAAGTATAACAATAATAAACGTAAAAGTTATAATCTGCCATCTAATATGTTCTACGGTGATAGTACAAGTGATAATGCTCAAGACGTAGTTAATCTATTTGGTAAGTTTTTCTCAACTACATATTCTAATTCTAAAATTAATCAGACCCCAATTTTTAACTATCAGCAGAGTGTAAATGTGAATAATTATAGTATTGAGGTCTCTGACATAATTGATAGTGTTTTAAAGATGCCTTGGAAATTATCGCTTGGACCAGATTGTTTGCCAGCTTATGTTCTCAAGCATTCCATTTTTACTCTTGTAAAACCTATCTGCTACTTATTTAATTCCTCATTGAGTATCGGCATCTTTCCTGATCTTTGGAAGACTAGCTATTTAACACCAATTTTCAAATCTGGTAATAAAAATGATTGAGCGGTTTGTAACCAATCTGTATTACCCAAACTTTTTGAGTGTCTTGTAAATAACTTTTTGACATGGAATTGCAAAGATTTAATTGATGTTGGACAACATGGCTTTTCTAAAAGTAAGTCTACATGCACGAACTTATTATTGTATACGAATTTTATAGCTAATTCAGTGGAACAGAAGGGTTAGGTTGACGCTATCTACACAGACTTCTCAAAAGCCTTCGATAGAGTTAACCATGATCTGCTTATTGCTAAATTAAATGGCTATGGATTTGGAGGTAAAATAATTGAGTGGATAGGTAGTTATATATCTTGTAGATGTCAGTATGTTCAATATGGAAATTGTTTATCTCAACGAGTATCTGTAACCTCAGGAGTTCCTCAGGGGTCTCATATTGGACTTCTCTTATTTAATATATTTGTTAATGATTTATCCTCAGTGATTTTTTTTTATTTACAAAGAAAATAGTCGCTTCAACCACTTGGGTCATTAGCGACATTAGTTTTTACATTAGATTAAATTATATAAAGATGTATCTTTATATAATGTAAAGAAAATTAATTAAGTCTTTGATGTTTAAATGTTCACCTAATACTGTTTTTAAATTGTTGGAAATATTGTTATTTTGTCTGTTGACTGTATATTTACCACATTCTGTTAGGAGGTGTTTAACAGTAATGTTGATTTGATAGTATTCACACACTGGAATGTCTTCCTTATTCATTAGGTACTTATGTGTAATGTTGGTATGACCTAATCGAAGTCGAGAGATTTTGACTTGATCAGCTCTTTTTAAGTTCACTAGGCGCCACGGACTCATTGTCGATTTAATTTCTTTTAGTTTAGATTCCGATAAATTCCACTCATTTTGCCACGCACTGATCACTTTTTCTTTGACGAACTGTTTTATATCACTGGAAATAGTCTTTGACACTATTGTAGCATGATCGTTTTTGTAAGCTTCCCTTGCTTGGAGGTCTGCTTTTTCATTACCTTGTATTCCCATGTGAGATGGAACCCATATAAATTTGACTTCGGAACCAGTTTCTTGTAAGGCTGCAAGTTCTTTCTTGATAAGTAAGGCTATAGGGTTCTTAGTGAATAGTTGATCAATTGTTGTTAACGAGTTTAGAGAATCTGAGATAATGACGGAGGAAGACTGTTTTGTACTTTTGATATGAATGAGGGCTTGTAATATTGCATATAACTCTGCTGAGTATATAGAGGTGGCCGACCTTAATTTAAATTGGAAGGATGCATATGGAGTGACAAATGCTGCTCCTACGTCGTTTGCAGATTTGAAGGCATCTGTATAAATGCAAAAACTTTCCCCGCAAGTCTCGAGTTCTTTTAAAAATGACTGTCTGATTACATTTGGTGATGTCTCTGATTTGTGATATTGGAGTAGTGTCGTATTAATCTCGGGAATCATGATTAACCAGGGAGGGGGAGTTTTTAGATTTGAAGGATAGAGGTCAGGAATTTGCAGTTGGAGATCTTTTAAATTTCTTCGGACTCTTTCATAGAAAGGTGGATCGAACTTACTTTTTTTATAAGCTTCTAGATACCGGTCCGTAAATGTATTTCGAAACACTGGGTGGAATTTGTTACTGGCAACTGAAGATGCATACGAAAGGCTTAGATACTTCCTTCGTAGGGTAAGAGGTGGTTCTCCTGTAAGACATTGGAGATTCTTAACGGGTGTGGTTCTAAATACACCTGTGGCGATCCGAAGTGCTGTGTTTTGAATGATTTCAAGTTGATTGGTAACGTGTTTTTTAGCCGAGTCATATACAATAGCCCCATAATCTATTTTTGAACTAACAAGTGACTTATAAATATTTAATAATGTGGTTTCGTCGGTTCCCCATTTTTTATTTGATAATGTTTTCATTACGTTTAATCCACTTTGGCAAGACTTTTTTATTTCTGAAATATGATGTTTCCATGTTAGTTTTTGGTCGAACACCATTCCGAGAAAATTAATTTTGTCTGAGAATGCCAGCGGCTTGCCGCACAGCTTTAGTGTAGTTCTTTGCATCCGGTGCCTTCTTGAGAAAATCATGCATCTTGTTTTTAGTGTGGAGAATTGTACACCTACTGATGTAGACCATATCTCTAGTTTGTAAATGGATTCTTGTAAGTGTTTTTGAACCATTTTTATATTCTTGCCCTTTGCAAATAGAACCAGATCATCGGCATATAGTCTTCCCTTAACTAGCGGGGAGCAATGATCCAGTATATCGTTGATAGCGACAAGAAAGAGAGTTGGGCTCATAACTGATCCCTGAGGTGTTCCGTTTTCCTGAATTCTTTTTGTTGAAGTGGAATTATCGGCGCGCATAGAGAAAGCTCTTGACTGAAGAAAGTTTTCTATGAATCTTAGCATATTACCCCTGATTCCCCATTTGTGTAATTTTGATATAATGTTAAACCTCCAAACTGTATCGTACGCCTTGGTAATATCGAAAAACACTGCGATGGTTTCTTGATTAGTTGCAAAACCCTCGTGTATCTCTGATTCTAAATCTAATAGATTATCTACGCATGATCTATTTTGACGGAAGCCACTTTGCTGTGGAATTAAATGTTTTTCTTGTTCTAAGTACCACAATAGTCTTTTGTTTATAATTTTTTCTAGAACTTTGCAGGATACATTAGTGAGTGATATAGGACGGTACGAGTCTACCTTTGTTCTGTCTTTGTTGGGCTTGAGCAGAGGAATTATAATGCTGTCCGACCATACAGATGGAAAGACCTGATTTGTCCATATAAAATTGTATAATTTTAGTAGCCAAGACATTCCACTTTCTGGTAGGTTTAACAAAAAAATTAATGGTATGCCGTCTGGACCTGGAGCGGAGTTTTTAGTTGACATTAGGGCATCCCTTAGTTCTTGCATTGTAATTGGCACATTTAGTATATTATCATCTTGAGAGTAGTATTCCAACTTCGTTTTTTCTATGCTTTGTTTCTTGAGCTTAAATTCCGGTGAATAGTTATCGTTACTTGAATTTGACTCAAATTCACCGGCGAATAGCTCCGCAATTTCTTTTCGGTCGCTTATAATTTTGTTATCTTTTGCCAGGAAAGGTATTTTATTTGAACATTTTTTTCCAGATATTTTCCTTATATTTTGCCACACTTTACTTGCTGGGGTAGAACTATTTATACTTGCAACGAATTTTTGCCATGATGTTTTCCTGCATTTTTTGAGAATATATCTAGCTTCTGCTCGACGTTTTTTGTATTCTACCATATTTTCACTAGTTTTGTGATGATTATACCTATTGAAGGCTCTTTTATACGTTTTTACTGCTTCTTTGCATTCTGTGGTCCACCATGGTAAAGGTTTATGATATTTTAGTGTTTTTGTTTTTCCAATATGATTTTCTGCTGCTTTTTTAATTATTGATATGAAGGTATCTAGGTCTTTATCTATGTCATTAAGAGTAATATCTTTTATGTTGTTTATTTCATTTTGTATGTATTTTGTAAAGGTCTCCCAGTCTGCATTTTTTGTATTCCATTTCGATGGGGTTGTGGTAATATTGTTATTTTTTTGTTGTGGAAACGTAATTTTAATGGGATAGTGGTCACTTCCGTATAGGTACGGGATAACGTCCCATTCTAGTGTTGGGGATAACATTGGATCACATAAAGATATGTCGATGGCCGACTGACTACCCGTTTGAATGCTAAATCTGGTGGGTCTACCATCGTTTAACAAATTAAGATTTTGTGAGGTCATACAAAATTCCACAATCTTGCCTCTAGCGTTTGTTTTT
Source organism: Diabrotica undecimpunctata (assembly GCF_040954645.1). Classification (NCBI taxonomy): domain Eukaryota; kingdom Metazoa; phylum Arthropoda; class Insecta; order Coleoptera; family Chrysomelidae; genus Diabrotica; species Diabrotica undecimpunctata. Next base: position 6,371,567 of record NC_092804.1, read on the forward strand.
GTTGAACCCCACATAGGATTGTGTGAATTAAAATCGCCTAAAATAATGCGGGGGCTGGGGATTTGTTGCAGTAGATTATCAAAATCTTCTTGGACTATAATTTGATCAGGAGGTAAATATATGTTGCAAATATTGATTGTTTGTTCCATGTTTACTGTAATCGCTACTGCTTCAAAGCTATGTGTGTTGATTTGTAATTGCTGGGCTTCATATTGTTTATCGACGTAAATAGCAACCCCTCCACTGGCTATATCAGCGTTTTGTCTGTGTTTGAAAAAGTTTGAGTATTTTTGAAACTTGAATGCATGGCTGGAATCCTTAAAGTTGGTTTCTTGTAAACAAAGTATCATTGGGTTGATTTCAGAGATAATATGCTTTAGCATTTCGTAACGGCTGAAGAAACCGTTTACGTTCCATTGTATTATGGACGCCATTGCTTCTATTTACTATGTACTTTACGCTGAATCGACAGAGGTGTCGGATTCTTCTTCTAGATATATCTTCATTGCTATCGGGTCCATTTTTAGTTGCTTCATAATCTTACGTCTTATTCTCGTGCTTCTGTTTTTCATTCTTCGGTCTTTGTAATAAGGATGAATTTTAGCTAATAGGTTCAAAAAATCATAAACATTCTCGGTATATGTTTTAACTAAGCTTAACGGATCTGTGTTTCCTTTCACATTTACAAAGAAATCGACGATTTCATCAAAACTGAGTTTAAGCGATTCTTCTTCGAATATTTTCCTAGTTGGTTCCAGTAACGGCAGTATTTCATTAGATTTTGGTTCATGTGTTTTGGGCAGGCATGATTCTTCTTCAGTATCAGTTTTGGATTTCTTCTTTCTCTGCGTAGTTGGTACTAAAAATGTAACTTCAGTTTGTGAGGACGGAGGAGGTGTTATTACGTCTGTAATACTGCGTTTGGAACCTGTTTGTTGTACATTTTCTGATTCCTTTATTTTTGGGGAAGGCGTAGATATGTCTGTGGTTGGTTGTTTATCTATATCGTTATTATTATTTTGTGTATTTGGTGCTATGTTATGGGTTAGAGGTTGGGAAGGTGAAGATTTTTCATTTACTTGTACAGTTGTCATGATAGGGATTTCATTTGGTGAGGTAGGGATGTTGGTATTGTTTGTAGGCTCTTGACTTACTGCAGTTAAGCAATTGTTTGAGAAATGACCTGTTTGATTACACTTTGAACACAGCTGGCTTTCATGAGACAAAAAAATACGATATGATATGTTATCATGAGATAATAAAATCGAGTCTGGGACCGTATTGTTGGGAGGTGATATATAGATGTAACGACGAAAACTAAGAATGTGTTTATACTCAGGGTTGGTTGTCCCAATTCTGAGAAAATTTAAAGGAGATACTAAGTTATAGCCTTGTTCTCGGAGTTCTTGTTCTATACAATCATGTGGGATAGATGGACACACATTAGATAATAATAAGCGTTGGCTTGGAGTAATGAATCTGCGAGTTTGAATTTGTTCTGAATTTACTGTAATTATTCCATTGTCAGTGTTCATGAATTCATCGACCTTTGCCACACTGGATAGATAAACACATATTCTATTGTTAGATATCCTAGACGAGAAAAGTATATTTTTCGGACTAATTTTCGTTCCGATGGATATAAGATATTCTTCTAGTTTTATTCCATTAAGGGAGTTGAAAACTATAGCTTGATTTTTTAAAGGGAATTTCGGTTGGGTAAGAGCTCTTGAGTAACTTTGTTGTTGATTGTTAGTATTGTTGACAGTAATAATTACAGCATTATTTTGAAGTTCCATTATTTCCAAATAACTATTTGTACCCCCTCAGGCCGGACCTGCCTTGAAGCAAATCAGACTGATAAGAGGCACGAAAACTAATTAATAAGAAACCTGTCTTTGTTTTTATTTCTTACTTTAGTAGATTGTTTATTTACTTCAAAATAAAATAATAATTGTGCATCTTACTTTAGTTTTAAAGATGCAAAGAGACTGCACTCACTACTACTTATCACTACATACTTGTTTGATTAGGAAAATTAACTATAAGTAGATAAAAATTATGAATAATTATTTTAAACTTGGTAAAATTAAAAATTCAATTATCACTAATTGCTATTACTGATAGCGTGTTTACACTTCGATTGCTCGATCGATTCTCCTCCTCAGTGATTAAAAATAGTAAATTTCTAATGTTTGCTGATGACCTTAAAATATTTCGAATATTTAATGACCTAGTTGATGCCTCTTTGTTACAGAATGGCATTAAAAGCTTAGCTAGTTGGTGTGAGGTAAACATGCTATACTTAAATATACAAAAATGTTTTAAAATTACTTTTGGAAGAACAAGAGAGTTTGTAAATTATGATTATTGTATAAATAATGTTCCTTTAGAGGCACATCATAATATTAAAAATTTAGGTATAAATTTTGATTCTAAACTAACTTTTAAACATCACATTAACGAAACTTCAGCTAAAGCTTTAAAAATGTTGGGATTTATTCTTAGAAACTGTAATCAGTTTTCAGTATAAACTTTAAAAATGTTATACTGTAGTTTAGTTCGATCAGTTTTGGAGTATGGTTCTCTCATTTGGTCTCCTTCATATAACAGTGACATCTACAGTATCGAGAGAGTTCAAAATAAATTCTTGAGGGTATGTGCTTACAAAATTGGTTTTATTAGACATCAATACACATATGATGATATACTGTCAATACTAAATATCTCATCACTACATGATAGAAGATGTCAAGCGGATTTATGTTTTCTTTTTAAAATTATAAATGGATATGTTCAAGATCCAGAGTTACTAAGTTTAATAAATTTTAATGTTAATACTAGAAGAACTCGTAACACTGAGATTTTCAACATTCCATTCCACACTACGAATTATGGCCAAAATGAACCCATTACAAGAATTTTACGAACTGCCAATGAGCACAGCAATAGTTTAGAGTTATTTGGAATATCTACAGCAACATTTAAGAAATCATTTGAGAGATTTTGAGCATTATTTAATAACTTAAGCTACTACTTTAATTGAATTTTGTTTGATTTTAATTTTGGTTTGTTTTTTATTAACGCAACCTATAAGCTTTGTAAAGGTTGACGTCATATTTCTGTAAAAATGGTATATCCGTTAATTAATTAAATAAATAAATATTATATCAATATTAGACACAAAAAGAAGGCTAACTAAATGCGAAACAAAAAAATATATCTACTTTTGGTCAGAGGTAGATAAAAATGAACATGCGTGGCAAGAGTCTCCTTTTTAATAAGATCGGAATTGGCAAAATACACCGAGATCCTTAAAGTAGCAGGTGATTTTAACATTCGAGTGGGCTCACAGAAAAAATAATGATGTAGGAAAATATGGGAAAGAAGTAATCGACGTCTCGAGAGGAGAATTGATAGAATTCTGTAATCGTACAACTTAAAAATGTTAAACCACAGTTTGCTATTAAATACGTACACAGATAGAAATGAGAAAGACCTACGTTACACCAATCCAAGTATATTTGATCATTACTTAGTTGCATTCAAACTGTTCTATTTATTTCAGAATACCGCCTTAAAAACTTCGTCTTTTTTTTTATGTAGACATGACCCTGTCTGTTTTTCAATTTACCTCCAATGAACTGTCGTTCCATCCAAACAGAGCGAATATTTATGTAGACATGTTTTTAGGCAAAAAAGAAAGGTTGCAAAGCTAAAAGAGTCCAGAAGAAACTGGACATATAAATGTAATTTTCAGTTAGCAGAACACCGACTCTAAGTTTGTAAAAAAATATTTTTGGACACTTTTAGCATAACAGATATATGGTTAACTACGCTATTTAAAAAAAATTGATAATCAGGAAGGTGAAGGCATAAGAAGAAATCAAATGCTGTAGATGCAAATATTAAAAATTTCATTCGTGCGCATTTAAACTTTATTCCAGCAAAAGAAACCCATTACATGTAAAGAAATAACAACTAAGATGTATTTTAATGAGTCTTTAACGCTTCCCAAATTATATTCACTGTATAATGAATGGATGTTAGAGAATCACCCATGCAATATACCAGCCACCAAAAGTCAGTATAGACATATATTCAATACTGAGTATAATATCGGTTTTTGGAGCGAAAAAATTAAAGTCTAACTTGTAATCTACATAACATACATACCGATGTGAATCTAGGACCAAACGACAAATGGAAAGAAAAAAGATAGATACACTGAAATGTTCTGTTGGAGAAGAATGTTACTAATTTCGTGGACCGACCACAGGACAAATATTTCAATTTTAAATGAGCTAGAAATCAGCAAACGGCTATTCAGCAAAGTTCATCTCCAACAATTAAAATATTTTGGACATGTTATGAGAGCAGACATAGAAAATATAGAAAGACTTACTCAGGGAAAGGTAGAAGGCTACGAGGAAGATCTCCAACAAGATGGATCAATCAAATTATAGGCGTATGCAAAAGACCTATGCATGAGTTAAAAGAAATTACCAGATACAAAGATCTTTGGAAACGCACAATACATAACATCAAGATGACCACTACACTTTCTCCGGAGGATTAAAGAGAGAGACATAGAGAGAGAGAGAGAGAGATTGCAAACAAATGTATTCAAGCTTTACAGCTTAATAAATTTTTACAGCTTTCAACTACACAGTTTAATAAATGGAGTCGTTAAATATTAAACCCTTTTAAATTAGATAGAACCCAGCATTAATACCAAATAAACTTATAATTATGACATTTTTAAAGTAGACTTCCATGAAACAAAGTATGGAAAAATGAGTACGAAGTAGACGAAGTACAAAACATCAAATACTCTAGAATCCCGAGAAACCTATAAAATAATACTTTCTTTCTTTCTTTCTCCCCTTCCTTTTACCCTATCAGGGTGTCGGATTTGGGCTAGCTATTTTAATTTCCATTTACTGACCTCTTCCATTCTTTTCTGTTTCCTGTCATTATTTTCAACAGCAAGTATCCAAAAAATGGATACTTGCTGTATCCATTTTTTTCTTGGTCTGCCTCTTTTTAGTTTTCCGATGTTTTTTGTTTCATAAATTTTTCTTGTTATTCTATTGAATTGCATCCTCATCAGATGCTCATACCAGTTCATTTGTCTCTTTGCTATTTTGTTCATTATCGGTTGCTGGTTGGCCATTCTCCTAATAGTCTCGTTGCTTAATCTATCCCATTTTGTCTTTCCAACTATCCTTCTTAGATGTGTCATCTCTATTGCGTTTATCCTGCTATTATGTTTTTCCAGAATTGTCCAGTTTTCACTTGCATAGAGCACAGTCGGTATCACTATTGTGTTATATATTTTTATTCTTGTTTCTCGTGCAAATTCTCTTTTTCCCATTATTGGAGCTAATGCATAATATAACTTGTTTAATTTCTTTGCTCTATTTGTTATTTCCTAGTCTATTTTTCCGTCATTAGTTATTATACTTCCCAGGTATTCGTAAGTTGTTACTATTTCCAATTCTGAGTTTTTACATTTTTTCTTTATTTGATTATCTTCCTTATCTCCTTTGCCGCTGATTATCATTATCTTACTTTTTTCCTCGTTTATCTCCATTTTAAGTTCTTTTATTTGTTCTACCTATATATCCATTAGTTTCTGCATTTTATTCTCGGAATCTGCTATTAGTACTATGTCGTCTGCATACATTAAGGACTCTATTATTACCGGTTGTAATCTGCGGTAACCTGTTATTGTCTGTAGTTGATTGGTTCTGACTCCAGTGTTTCTTATCAATTCGTTCATTACTATTATGAATAGCAAAGGGCTGAGACTATCTCCTTGTTTAATACCTCTCTTCCAATTAAATGCTTACGATCTTTCCACTGTTATTTGTACCCTTCCTTTTACCTCTTTGTAAGTACCTCTATAATTTTTATCAATGCATTAGGTACGTTTATTTTCCTCAAGCATTTCCCTATACTATTTGTTTCTATCGTGTCAAATGCTGCTCTTAGGTCTATGAATGCTAATACTAGTTTTTCCCTCGTATCTATCCTTCTTTCTATTAGGTTTCTAATGATATATATGTTGTCATTTGCCTGTCTTCCCGGTCTAAATGCCGTTTGTTTTTCTCCCAATACCATTTCTACTTCTTATCTCAGTCTCTTCTCTATTATTTTCGTATATATTTTAAAGCATACCGATGACAGACATATTGCTCTATAGTTGTCTCAGTTTACATGTTCTCCTTTTTTGTATATTGCCACGATGATATTGTTCTGCCAGTCTTTAGGGATTGTTTGTTTTTCCCACGCCTCTTTAATATTTTCCATAGCCAGTTTATTTATTCTTCTCCCATGTATTTTACCATTTCCGGTTCAATTTCATCATCTCCACCTGCCTTGCCTATTTTTATATTTGATAATCCTTCTATTACTTCTTCTGTACTTATTTGCTCTGGCTCTGTGTTTTCTTCGCCTTCATTGATTATATTGTCTTCCTTTATCACTTCGGTATCAAATTTTTTCTCATAATATTCTTTCCATACCCTAGCTACTTGTTCTAGGCTTATTTGTAATAATAATAAGCCCAGATAATTCGTATAAAAGAACACGAAATAAAACAAACCAGTTGGTAAGAAGAACAAAAAATAAACAGTGGGAACAGTTTACAAAAAGGATCGAAAGCGACTTCTACGGTACACAAAAACAAATATGGAGATTCATAAGAAACCAATGAAAAGAAATGGCAAAATTGAAGGAATATCAGCAAACGAATGGGAAAGATAACTAAAGGAACTGTTTATAGAAAAGGAAAATAATAATCAACACGATAACGTACCTGAATTATGACACGAAAAAGAAATTAGTTTTCAGGAAGTAGAGATAGTCATAAATTCACTTGAAAATAGAAAGTCACCAGGACCACACGGAATAACCAACGAGCATCTAAAACACCGTGGAGAAAGTATAACCCTAGAGATGACAAAACTGGACGCATGAACTAGACGTATGGAGAAACAGTATAGTGATACCAATGTTCAAGAAAGAAGAAAAAAAAGACCCCAACAATTATGGAGGCTTAAATCTACTGAACACCGCACTTAATCTTACCACAAAAGTCCAATAAACTAACAACTTTATCAGATAAATAACAAGGAATCAGATCCAGAAGATCCTGCGTAAACACCGTATTTTTACTAAGATAAATCACAGAAAAGGCCATCGAGTACAAATAACTAGCATGTCTATGTTTTGCAGACCTGACAAAGGCTTTCGATCGCATCCAAGTTGAAGACGTCTTACACCTGCTGTATAAAAGAAACATACCAATCAATATTATACAAACCATCGAAAAGATCATATTCCATAATCGAATACAGGCAAAGATAAATGGAAAACTAACACAGTAATGACACAATCTGGAAGAACAAACACATAAGACAAGACACAAAAACAAGAATCTATAAAGCAGTAATTGGACCTATATTAACATACACGGCGGAGACAAGACCTGACACATCTAAAACGAGACGTCTATTAGAAACAACAGAGATGAAAATACTTCTACGATTATTAAGGAAAAGTCTGTTGGATAGGGAGAAAAGAGACAATACAAGAAGATAATATTTAAATAATAACAAAAAATATTTAATAAAACTAGAGGTTAGAAGTTTCCTCAATGATATTTTTTTTACTTATTAATACTTTAGTACTATGTGTTACTTATGTATGTATGTTTAATTTTTATATAAAGTTTATATTTTATAAAATTATTTTTTATCCGTTAATAAATAAATAAATATCATTAAAATTACTTTAATGTAGTTGACTTGTCAAAACTTCACGCACCTTTTCCAGCACCACCACGCTAATCCAAAAAAGTCCCATGAACTCGCTAAAAACCAATCACACCGGTAATCGGTAAACACGCGGATTTCCCAAATAGTTATCCGATTTTCCGGTAGCTGTGTATATCCGCCGCGGAGAAACTGCAGCATCAGACTGACACGACAGGCAAGAGATGAATTTTCAGATTTTCCCGAAAGCTCACGCGCTTAGAGTGCAGAGTGGGAGGGATGTTGGGGACTAAGACTAAAGTTTCCAAGGGTGAACGTACACGGTGGAAAAGATTTATAAAGAACAATTATGGAGAAGGTGTGAAGATGAGAGAGAATGTAGGTCAACTGGTCAGGGTCCGGGATGCTAGAATCATCTAGCGAATTTAATGAAAGCAATTATTAAATGTGTAACACCACAAAATACTCAAAATTGATCAATGTGTTTTTATAATTGATCAGTGATGAGAAATTTCTACTATTAAAAATGATTGTTACATTCTATTTAAACTTGAATGCTAAAAGTCTTGATAGATTTAGACCCAAGACAAGAACTAAATATTGTTATGATAAATATTATGTCGCATAATACTGTAAACATATTAACCCATTCGTCTTTTCTAGATCATAAATATACCTGAAGGCAGAAATTTCGGTATGAGCGACCTTCTCGGATCTTCGATGGGGAATCGCCGAAATTCCGGAACTAACGGCATTTTATATTTAAAGAAGGAACTCTGCTGAAAACAGTTAGTTAGTTTTTGAATATCGCGTCGAGTTTTTAAACGCACGTAGATAAATTATATAATTATTAGTGTAAAACAAATTAGTTATATTGTACAAATAAAGACTTTAAATAAACTTGTAAGTGTTATAAGTGTAGAACCTTTGATAATAAATTAGATTAATAATATTACAATATTTATTTGATTATTCTTCTTCTGCTAGTGCCTATCCTTTATGGATGTTGTATATGTTGACCATAATGGCCCATCGTATATAATATCGCGCCAGGTCTGTGGTGGTCATACCTGTCCACTGTTTCAAATAAATTCTTAAGCCAGGATATTCAGCGGCGTCCTGGTCCTCTATTTCCTTCTATTTTCCCTTCTAATATCAATAGTAGTGTTCTGTATTGATTTTCATTTCTCACTATATGTCCGAAGTATGCTAACTTTCATTCTTTAATGGATTTCAAGACTTCAGGTTCTTTTTGTAAGCGTTACCATTACTGCGTCGTTAGTTATATGATGTACATATGATATTCCGAGCATGCGACGATAGCACCACATCTTGAAAGACTGCAATCGTCTGCAAGACGCATCAGTGAGTGTCCATGCCTCTGCTCCATACATAAGAACAGAAAACATATAACAATTAAATTGCAGAGAACTTTCTTTATCTGTTGAAAGGCACTCCTTGCTTTTTCAATCCTACATTTAATCTCGTATGAGTGATCCCAGCTATCTGTGATGCTGCATCCTAGGTATGTTATTTTTTCTGTTCTATCCAATACCTCATTGTCTGCCATAAACTTTGTATCTGTATCTTGGTTTTTGCTTATGATCATAATTTCCGTCTTCTTATTATTAAGTTTCATTCCATATTTTCTACCGATGTTAACTACTTGATCTATCAGTCTTTGTAATCCTTCAGCACTATCCGCAACAAGAACAGTGTCGTCTGCATATCTTAGAATATTTATTACTTCACCGTTAACAATCAGGCCATCAGTCGTTTCTCCCAAAGCTTCTCGAAATAGATGTTCGGAGTACCCATTAAATAGCAAAGGCGAGAGTATGCAACCTTGTCGTACTCCTCTTTGTATTGGGACTTCATCGGATAATTGATTGTCCACTCGAATCTTGGCTACTTGTTTCCTATAGAGATTGACTATTATTCTTATATCCTTGTCGATGTTTGCGATTCGCAAAGTTTCAATAAGACTCTCATGCTGTACTTTGTCAAATGCCTTTTCGAAGTCAATGAAACAGGCAGACATCTGTACTAAACATATCTTGCTCGTTGTATCAATACTTGTGTGCTAAAAAGTGCTTCTCTTATGCCAAGACCTCTGCGAAATCCAAATTGTACATCAGCAATACCCTCCTCCAATTTCTTGTATATGCGAGCATGGATGATGTTTAAGAATATTTTGAGTGAGTGGTTCATGAGGCTAATGATTCGGTGTTCTTCACATTTCTTAGTATTTGCTTTTTTTGGCAGTGGTATAAATATGGACATGTACCAATCTTTTGGTAAAGTTCCTGTTTCATATATACGGTTAAATAATTCTGTCATAATGTCAAGTTGATTATCTTCTATCAATTTCAATACCTCAGCATATATTTTATCAGGTCCTGGTGCTTTGTTGTTTTTTAGACGACTTATAGCAGATCTTACTTCTGATTTTGTTATTGTTGGTTCATTCTCGACGTTGTCATATATTTCAATGTGTTGGTTGTCACTGAACAGTTCTGCTATATATTCCTGCCATAGGTCCAGTTTTTCTTGCATATTGAATAGCATATTTTCATCTTTATCAAACAGTGCAGTCGGCATTGTTGTTCTATATATTCCTGCCATTTCTTTGATCTTCTTGTGCATATTGAATATATCATGTTTTTTTCCGTAGGATCTCTATTTTTTGATTATTATGTAGCGCCAAATAAACTGGAAACTTCATATAAGCAAAATAGATAAAAATCCAAATACCTTAATCCTGGAATGGACAAGAAGAAGAATAGGAATAGTTTTGAATAGTTACTACTAAAAGCACTATTTAAAAGAAATATAATAATAACACCAAAGCAGTGGCGGCCCATGATATAGTGTCATAGAGCCATGGCACTACCTTGCTAACTATGCAGAAACAGATTTCTTCATTAAAATCCGTAAACTAATTTTCGAAACCAAATTCAGATTTTTGCTTTAATCTGTGCCTTCTAAGAATTGCAAGGCAAAACATACGTTGATAAAGATGTTATTAGAGACATGGGGAATCTAAAAATTGCATTCCACAACATATCTCCTCAACTAGACAAAAATCCTTAGCGAATTGGTTTCTAGTACTCGTACAGAGTATATCGGAATAAAAAAAGACAGTTAAGATTTAATTTTACTATCATTTTTTGTATCCTATCTCCTCTTCGTTAAAATCTCACTTCGGTAGCTGTAATTTTTTTTGTTCCTTTTTATTAAATCCCACGATTCACATCAATAAATTATTAAGGGCCTTACTGCTTTCTGATACTTTTGGGTTTTAACTTTCGTAGGTATCTATTTTTTTCAAACGAATTTTGCATGGACAACTTATCCTCCTTCTGAATTTTCTGGTTTATTTCTGAATCCCCCTTGTCATTTACTTCAATAATTGCACCTAGATAGTTACAGTTCCTAACCCCTTCTAATTCTTTTTTTATTTGCCAATATCATTGATTTGCTTTCGGATTTTTGCTTTAATCTGTACCTTCTAAGAATTGCAAGGCAAAACAGACGTTGATAAAGATGTTATTAGAGACATGGAGAATCTAAAAATTGCATTCCACAACATATCTCCTCAACTAGACAAAAATCCTTAGCGAATTGGTTTCTAGTACTCGTACAGAGTATATCGGAATAAAAAAAGACAGTTAAGATTTAATTTTACTATCATTTTTTGTATCCTATCTCCTCTTCGTTAAAATCTCACTTCGGTAGCTGTAATTTTTTTTGTTCCTTTTTATTAAATCCCACGATTCACATCAATAAATTATTAAGGGCCTTACTGCTTTCTGATACTTTTGGGTTTTAACTTTCGTAGGTATCTATTTTTTCCAAACGAATTTTGCATGGACAACTTATCCTCCTTCTGAATTTTCTGGTTTATTTCTGAATCCCCCTTGTCATTTACTTCAATAATTGCACCTAGATAGTTACAGTTCCTAACCCCTTCTAATTCTTTTTTTATTTGCCAATATCATTGATTTGCTTTCGGATTTTTGCTTTAATCTGTACCTTCTAAGAATTGCAAGGCAAAACAGACGTTGATAAAGATGTTATTAGAGACATGGAGAATCTAAAAATTGCATTCCACAACATATCTCGTCAACTAAGCAAAAATCCTTAGCGAATTGGTTTCTAGTACTCGTACAGAGTATATCGGAATAAAAGAAAAAAGGACAGTTAAGATTTGATTTCACGTACCTATTCCGCTTATACGTATTTCGCCCTAAAAGAGCTCTTCAGAGACGGCTATTCATAGTCGCTGTGAACGAAGCCATGTTAGAGTTGCTTCCTAAGACAGAAAAGATTTATTTTCACGTTCAGAGCGACTGTGAATAGCCGTCTCTGAAGAGCCCTTTTAGGGCGAAATAGGTATAAGCGGAATAGGTACGTGAAATCAAATCTTAACTGTCTTTTTTTCTTTTATTCCGATATACTCTGTACCAGTACTAGAAACCAATTCGCTATGCCTTGCAATTCTTAGAAGGTACAGATTAAAGCAAAAATCCGAAAGCAAATCAATGATATTGGCAAATAAAAAAAGAATTAGAAGGGGTTAGGAACTGTAACTATCTAGGTACAATTATTGAAGTAAATGACAAGGGGGATTCAGAAATAAACCAGAAAATTCAGAAGGAGGATAAGTTGTCCATGCAAAATTCGTTTGGAAAAAATAGATACCTACGAAAGTTAAAACCCGAAAGTATCAGAAAGCAGTAAGGCTCTTAATAATTTATTGATGTGAATCGTGGGATTTAATAAAAAGGAACAAAAAAAATTACAGCTACCGAAGTGAGATTTTAACGAAGAGGAGTGAGTTTTATTGTTTCACTTAGAAGTGAAACAATAAAAACAATTATTATAATTGAAAGTAAACTAGGATGGCTCGATCAAATAACTGAATGACGAAAGACCAGCAGAAAAACTACATGAAGTCAGCACACAGAGAAAAAAAGGTAAGCCGATAGGAAAGATGGGAAATAGAATGGAACGAGATCAGATATTTGGCTCAAAATACGACACATGATGTAAAATAAAAACCGAAGAAACAACACAATAATAATAAACAGAAAGCACTCAATATTAATTAAGTAAATTATAAGTATATTGTTACGATAAATTCTGGCCCAAAACCGTAAACATATTTATTACTAATATTCTCATTCATTCACGTATTTTCTAGGTAATTCCTACCTGACACACGATGGGTCCCCCTCCGCTATAAAAACAACAATCGAACTTTCTGGAGACGAGCCGATGTAAAAATACCAGTTTTGCGACCATTTACCGCTCTGTCTAGTCGAGAAGACCATCGACTTTTTTAGTCTAACGGTATTGGGTAGATACCAAGACCTTTTTGGAGGAAACGGGCAGTCAGAAAAGAAGATCGCTACGCGTTTCAAATGTAACTTCCGGATAGATAAATTATGTAATTATTAGTCAAATAAATTGTTGTACAGTGGTTTAATAAATTGATATAAATTATCGTATTTTAGTAAATTAAAATAAAAACAATAAATTAGAATTTGAAAACATTACAGTATTGTAAATATTGTAACTGTACTAATGTTGATAAACTATGCCTACCTACACCTGCATGTACATTGGGTTTATTGATAAAATAAAATAAAAATACGAGATATTTTTTGTATATCCAAATGTATACACACGTTCAAAAAGTACGGCTATAATATTAAAGAAGCATTTTTTGATATCACTTACCAACGTCCGTAAAAGATACACTATATTCTAATCAATGCAAACAACAAATTACTTACTTTCTAAACATGCTAAGTAAAACATTCATCACGATGTGTTGTCCATAAATAATTTTATCACATACAACTAATTGCATCGATTAAACAAGATTGAAGCCAGCGAAATAATTTGCTTATATTATATGCACTAGTAAACGACATATTTTAATAGTCGATCGGTGTTCCCCTAAAAATACGCTTAGAAACAAAATAAACAGACGTTTTTTTTATTTTTAATGCACCAAAGCTTTTTTTATTTGATTCTACATACATATTTTTTATGTTTAAATGCATTTTTTAAATTTTTTTACGTGGGCCGGAAATTATTATTAACAAATAACTTTTATGTTTGTAGACATCGGAGGCTTAGGAATTTTTAGACATATCTCATCGAAATACAACCTCGAGTCCAATACATAAGTATACGGTCTTCCACATATTTTTCTTGAGTTCCCAAAGTTCATATTCTTCCTTTAATTTCCTTATCATCTATTCCATATCCTCCCTGTCTTGTGCAAAAATGACTTGATCATCTGCGAAAAGTAGTGAATGTAATATATTCTCTTGTACTGGTATGCCCATTGTTCCACATTTTCTATACCATCTTTTCAAAGCCTGATCTATATATATATATATATATATATATATATATATATATATATATATATATATATATATATATATATATATATATATGTTAAAAAGTGTAGGTGAGAGACCACATCCCTGTTTGAGGCCTTTTGTTGCGGTGATTGTTTTTGTTATTTCATTACCTAACTTTATTTGCACTTGTGTTTCTTTATACAGTCTTTGTGTTATATTCACCCATTTCTCTCTAACGCGCTTCTTCTCATTGCTTCCTATAGTTGTTTCCTGGGCACGTTATCGTATGCTTTCTCTAAGTCGATAAAGGGCATATGTGTTTCAATGTTTTTTTCTTTGTTCTTTTCAATCACCTGTCTCATAATGAATATATTATCTAAACATGATCTGGCTTTTCGGAATCCAGCTTGTTCTTCGCTATAATGGTCCATGTGTTGTTCTAGTTTTTCTTTCTTTCTAAAAAGATTGTAAAGTGAAAAAGTAGCATGGGCAGTAAACTCATACGAGCCCTATAGATCACCAGGAATGGACCGTATATATCCAGTGATATTATGAAAGGGACCGGAACTTTTTGTACAGCAGAATATGCAATGTACTGAATGTACTAAGAAGTAGTGTAGCCTTTGGGTACATACCTAAAGCATGGAGAAAGATTAGAGTAACCTTAAACCGGGTCAGGAGGATGTGAAAAGTCTCTAAGACCAATCAGTCTAATGTCATTCTTACAATACACATTAGATAAACTGCTCAACAAGTATATCAGGGATGAAACATTGGTACACATTCCAAAACATCAAGAACAACATACCTATAAATCAGTGAATTCAACCGAGACAACACTCCAGACTCATCGAAAAAGTAGAGAACACAATTAAAAATAAAGAGGTGGTAGTGGGAACATTTTTTGAAAATGGAGGGGGCTTTCAACAACACTTCGATAACCAATACCCATAACCAATGCCCTGAAACGGAAAGGAGTCAAGGACATGTTTGAATTGGATAGGATATATGCTCAGGAATAGAGTGGTAAATACCACTACCCTTGGAGAGACTATAGGAAGAAAAATAAAACGTAGATGTGATCTACCAAAAGGTCGCCCTAGAAAATATTTCCAAAATATGGAAGGACTTTCAATCACATGACAAATAATTCGATTTTAAATTAACTAAAGGTCAGCAAATAGCTCTCCAGCAGTCCATCTCCACCAATTAAAATACTTTGGACATGTTATGAGAGCAGACATAGGTAACATGGAAAGACTTATTATCCAAGGAAAGGTAGAAGGCTGAAGATCACGAGGAAAATCCCCAAATTACAGGAGTATGAGAAAGACCTATTCATGAGTTAAAAGAAATTACCAGAAACAGAGATTTTGGAGACAAACAATATATGGCATTGCAATCACTACTACACCCCCTTCAGGAGTCAGGACTTAAGAGATTTTCTGCCTTTGTTCCACTATTCTTGTGTAAACTTTGAATGTTGCAGTCTACTATGGACAATCGTTAAATGTAGTGCTGTATATTCTATGATGGAGAAACAAAGAGATAGATAGAATATGACAAAATAGGATTGACAGCTATGGAAATGAATGTATGGTGGAGATCAAGCATATTCTTATGACAAGACAGAGTTAAAAACAAACAAATAAGATAAATCATTGGAGCTAAAAGGCAATGGTGTCAGATGTTCAACAATTAATATGGTGTGAACATCTTGCATTTGAATATTCAAAGTACCACTAAATATAAGTATGATGAGTGTACAATATTTGGCATCTAGTCTCTGTAGAGGCTCTGTAAAGATATGAAGGTCTTTTCAGGGTAAGAATAACATGTTTTACAATTATGTACTTTCTTTTTTCACTAGCGTACAAATTTGGCAACTAATAAAACACATTCTTAATTTACGGTTTATATTTACACTTAAAAATTACTACAATGTTTTTAATTCCCCTAATAGGTTAAAAAATATGCAGTTTAGATAAATTTGAAGTTACGATCCTTGTATGCTACTTCGCCTCTTCTTAGTTTTGCTTCTTGATTCAACTTGGTGCTATTCATGAGGTAGAAATATCCTGCTAAGGGTAAGCAAAAACCTACTAAACCATAGAAACCAGTTTTTCTGTTTGCTTTAAAGTGATTCACACCACTGACCTGCAGAGCTTGATACCTTAGCATGGCCGGATCAAACTAAAATATACATACCAATCAAAGTAGGTCTTAGTATATAGCAGAAATTATATCTATAATAATGGTGCAAATTTTTATTTTCTAACAAAGCATTAAATACCCAATTAGCTGTACAGAATTAAGTTAGCATTAAGTGTTTAGTGCTTATAAGTGACACATATTAGAAAAAACAATAGCTAGGTTTCAACAAATACACTAAAAACCCAATGTTATTCATGATGCCTATGATGACATAACATCTATATTTCTAAACAAAAAATATGCTTACCACTGTGCCACCTTCTCCGGTTGCATGGATAAAAGGATTAGATTTTAGTTTTAAGAATTGTTGTCGCAAATCTGCCCTTCTTTGGGCTTTTGCTTCTATAACTTTAAGTTCAGTAGGACCTAAATCATAGGCTTTCGACATTTTGACAAGGAAAACCTAACCTAAAACCAGAAAACACAGTACATAGTCCTCTAGTAAGATAAGTCCTATAGAAAGATTTAAAAGAGAGTTTCTAACGCCAAATGTGGACGGGCCGAAACTCATTTTATTTGGCGGCAAATTTAAAACGTAGATTTTGAATCTTAGGTCTTATTATAGGTGACAAATTCAAAAAATATGCTCTGAATTTTAGGCGGCAAAATTCAAAAAGTGTGCTTTAATGAAAAATGTAGTCATAAAATAAGAAATAAAAACTTATTCTATGCCAAAATATATATTCTCTCTGTCCAAAAATATAGTATACACTATTATGCATTTTTATATTAAATGTATAACATAATATCAGACAGAGATTATATATTATGGTACAGGAAAGTTTTATTTATTATTTTATGACTATATCTGTTTTCCATTACATTAACAAACCAAAGTCCCGAAAACAACAAAATAAAACACAGATATCCTGACACTTGTTTATTTGTATAATTTTCTTTGGTAAAGTATAGGCAACAAATATCCTCCTCCTCCTCATTCCTTAAGCCCTTGTCAGGGTGTGGGTGCTTTTTCCACCAATCTTCATTTAATCTTCCCATCGTGTTGAAGATCTTCCTATTGGTAATACCTTCTATCCATATTTCCATACCTTCTAAAATACTCTTCCTTAATGGACCAACTGTAGATACTAAAGTGTAAACTCTGTAAAGTGTATTTCTGCTATCTTGCTCTTCAGGATCATCCATCGAGCAAAAAGACAATGTCTTTTTGCTCGATGGGATCATCACAAATTCCCATGTAACTATTGCTCAGAAGTAGAAGGTCCATGTAAATCTATAATAATGAAATATTAAAATTAAGAATGTATGACTTTTTTTTATAAAATAAGGTATCTTTTAGGAATGCAATTATAAGAGTTAAGAGTTTTAATTATTTTAAAATACATATAGTAATATAAATAAAAGATTCATCTTGGTTAAGATTTAAAAGTAGGTAATTTAAATTTAACTACACAAGCAAAATGTACAAAATAGTATGAGTTTGTATTTACTAACAAATGTTTGGTATAATTGGGTGCTGTTCTTACTTGGTGCTAATGTATGTAAAAATAAACTCCTAATCCTCAGAATGTTTAATTTTGTCCAACTTTATCTAACTTTCACCCATCAACAAAAAATATTATTTTGATTTTTCGATTTGGAATATTATGCCATTTTAGTATTGTACCTTCTCCTTCTCCTACCAATATTTATTAGATATATAAAAATTGATGAATACTGTTTTTATCGAGTATTTCTAAAATTTTGGATAAAATATTTTTGTGACGCCATTTCTAACTTGCAAAGGCGTGGATTACAATGTTGCCAGTTGCCACCTTGCCACTAACACATTTTGTCTTTTTGTGCAATTTGTTGTTGTTTTGGAAAACATTGTACAATAGTACAATCATTATTTTTGTAACTATGCAAAACTAGTGAAATCAAGGCAACAGCACGCATATCATTGGGTAAATTGCAGAACTTGTGAATTCATGGCAACTGGCAACAGGACTTACATCAACGTCATACGCCTGTTGCTATTTCACACCTCCACCTAATGTGGCTAGTGGCGCCGTCGACATTATGAACGGCTGGGCCTATGCAATTCACTCTCCCGACCTGTCCTATTGGACTTCCACTACTATTGGTGGTAGATACTGTGACCTAAAAGTCCTACTCTTCTATAAGCAAAGAAACGGGAAAGTAAAAATTTGCAAAATATAGCTGTAGAACTGGTTGCCGGTAAAACTGGCGTTGTAATTAATTTGGATTTCCAAGATTTATATCTTTTGATTACTAATAAACATAAGTATTAAGTATTAATCAGTAGATCAATATTCTAAAACACTGAAACTTTTATATGAAGCATATTGTGTATTTTGTAGGATTTATCATCGATGTTATGTAGTTCAAAATTATAGAAAGATGCTATGCTGATAGCACAGTTTAACCACAAATCTTTTCTTTTTTATACTATGCTGATAGTATCAATACTTTTTTAAATTTATATAATTCCTTTTCCTCCATATATTCTTTTTCTTTTTGACTATGTTTGTAAACTCTGTCTTATATACTGAAAAATTTTTATTTTGTATTTTAAACTATGTTCTTCAATCATGTTTAAGATAAGTAATTTGATGTATCTTATCTTGCTGACATTCTAATAAACAGATTTTCTAATGAGCTCCTAGTCTACTTCCCTAGGGATTTTAGACCAGGATGACAAATTCATTTCGGGCTTTTATAAAGCACGAATTTCCATAGCAATGTCTTCCATGATTTTTAAGGTAGTTGTTGTGACATCGCGTTGGTCTATCTCTATATTTGACTGTCTTTGGTCACCTCTATTAATTCGTGCATTGTTTTTTGCTGAGTATATCATATTTTGGTCATCTTTCGAGGCTTACGAAAGATAAACTGCAATTTAATTGCCGACCAATTGTCCCTACCTCTTCTAAAGTTAAAGTTTTAAAATTTATGATTAAACATGGGTTAAAATAGATTATAGATAATAACGAAATCATCAGGCAACTAATGCTAGGCTTCAGAAGATGTAAAGGATGTTTAGAATGTCTTTTCTTTCTGACAACTAAGTACCTACACCTCAAAAAGTATTTAAGTAAGCAAGAATTTAAATATCAATTCGACTATACCTGAAGAATAGTTTAAAATATACAGGCAAAAGACATAATTGGAAACTCTAGAGTCATGACAATAGGTGACAATAGTGTATGTTAACTGGGTAAATTGAAGGACACCGCCAAAAAAACAAGTTGATTTTGGTTATGTATTCTGATTGTTGTGTTGCCTATCCACGGTTATATGTTTAATTCCACACCAATATTTGATTCCAATTTTTCAATCAGGAGATCAATCAAATAATCAAATCTCCATGGTTATTTGCGGGAAGTGTCGTGTCCGCAAAGGCAGGTTATTTATTTTTAGCCCATTTTTGATGTGTCCGTTTCTCATTTTTCATAAACTTTCCCTATAAACTCTCGTATCAAATAGTTGTGGAGACATTCTATATTCTTGCCTGAAGCCTTGTTCTAGGTGAAGTTTATTTAAAAATGTGTTAAATACTTTTATTGATCTAGTCATATATATGTTAATATATCTATGCTAGGAGTATGTTTGTATAACTAGGTTAAAAAAGAAATCAACTGGTGTATATACGCCATAAATTATGCAATTTATATGTCGAATGCGTGTAAAGCAGGTGTACGAGAGATTCACGATTTATGTAAATCTAATTTTGGCAAAATCGGTATGTTCTGGTAGTTCTTTGTAGGAAAGATATCAGTCTCTCATAAATGATTTGTAGTATTATCTTGCTGGCATGCAAGATAACAGACAAATAGTTCCGTAATTGTCAGTTTCTTTTTTTGTAAATTATGGTAATTTATCTAGTCAGTGGGCCATTATCTGAAATGTCATATTTTACTGCAGGGGTGAAGAAATTTTATTCCTGTTTGTTATGAACATTTTTGCTATTATCATACTGGACTGTTGATCATCAGTCTTACTTCGCTTTCGAGTTTATCAGGTTTTTCTTCTATTGCATCATAGTCCCCGTTCATATTTTTCAGGGATTGGTCGTTTTTATAGAGATCTTGGCAGAATAATTCCCAGAGATGTTGTATTTGGTCTATCGAATTCTTATGTGTAGCATTATTATGCTAGTATGTGAGATAAGAGAAATGGTTCTATAGTTGTCGCATTTATGGAAGCTTCTTTTATGTATTGTCGTTATTGTAGATTTTGTTCAGTCCTCAGGCCATTGCTTGGAACGCCATCTTATGTTACTGAAGGAATAAAGCAATTTTATTCCGGTTTCTTCTGTATCTTTGATCATTTCTGCTGTTATCATATCTGGACTTGGTGCTATGTTATACTTAAGTTAACTGATCGCCAGTCTTATTCCATTTTCGAGTATATTAGGTTCTTCTTTGATTTCTTCAGGGGTTTGGTGAAGTTCCTGGTGTTATCATCTTTATATAGATCCCGGTAATATATTCTCCATGTCTTTGCTATATCTTCTTTGTTGGTTCTCAGGATTCCTCTGTAGGCTTCATCTTCAAGTTCTGACTTTAGTATCTCGTTATGTAGGCGTACTTTTCTAAATACATCTCTTGGCTGATTGTTTTGATCGTGGCTCTTAATTTCGTTGCATATATTGTGATAATATTGTTGTTTATCAGCCTTGTATCTTCGTTTTATTTCTTTGTTGAGGTCTCTTAAACTAGCCTTTTGCATTTCACAATGTACACCATTTTGACAAAGATTTTTTCTATTCTTAATTATTTTAAGGGTTTCATCCGGCATTCAGTGTTTCTGTTACAGAAACACTGGATAACAGTTCTAAAAATATAAAAGAGATATAACATAAGAAATAATTCGTGACTTTAAAATATTTGCAAAGAATCTCAGCAATGTTTCATTTTTTAGGGTTTTTCGGACCAACTCTTGCATCTACAATGATTAAAGAATTTCTGCTACCAAATTTAAAGGGTCTTAATGAAATAAACCACACATATCGAACTCAAATTTTATTCTAAAATGTACAGACTCCAATATATAGCTAATAAATTGGTAAAAGTCATAAAATAAAATAAAATGGCACACCCACTTTGTTCTTTTATTTATTTATTATTTTAAGTTATAATATCACCCATTTTAAAAAAACATACTTAACCTAATCTAACCTAAAAATACAGTTACATTCAGATCTAATTTCGAACAAAATTCGAACACGATTCGAGACTTTCACAATTTTAATTACGTCACTAAAAATTTATTTTGTTGATTTTATTTCTCTACTTTTTGGTTTTTTGTTTAAACTGAACATTATATTAATCTATAAACTTAAACTAAAGGATAGCTGGCTTGAGTTGCAATACCACAGGAGTTGTTCCTGTTTCTGGCCATTTTGATGTAACCGTCTAGACCCCAAGATGGACCCCAGGAATTCTTGACGAGCCAATAGTCTTGGTTGTTTTCAGTACCATAACCGACAACGAGGACACCGTGATCTAATTCGTATGAGCTGCATTCAGGTTCATAATATACACCTATAATAACAAAAATAGATTTAGAAGCACGAAAATAAATTGCTCTAATAGAAAAAATATAAAAAAACTAAGTATTTCCGATGTTTTTATACTACTAATAAAATATTTACAGCAAATCGTTTTATTATCTTTCTAGATTGGTAAATAATCAACTTTTTGACCAAATTTGTTTTTAATTGTATTGTTTACCTTTATTTTTGTTTACTGATCGGAGGAAGAAGAGAGAACATAGAGTAAAGGAGGACAGAGAGAGAGAGAAGAGGGGAGAGAAAGAAACAGGGTAGTGGAGTGATAAGTAGAAGAGATAAAGGGAGAGAAAGAAGAGGGAGTAGAAAGATAGAAGACCGTGTAGTTAGTGGGTAATACATATGAAGGAGTGAGGGAGATCTGATATAACGAAGAGCTAGAAGTTGAAAATATTATATGAAATGATGTTTAAAAAAAAATTAAAGGATCATAAAATTAGCTTAAAAGAGAGACAGTGCGCGACAGAGAGCAAGTAAGCAATCGAAAGAAAAAGAGGCAAGGAAAGGAAAGAATCAAAATAATGGATCAGAAAAATGAAAGAGATTAGATGTTAAATGGAGGGCATAAAATATAATAGAGCGAGAGGGGGGAAGAAGGGTGATAAAAATATTAAGAAAAGAAAAATGGGTGAAAGAACAAAAGAAGGGGGTAAAGGGGAAAAGGAAAGAGGGAGAGAAGAGCAGGAGAGCAGAGAGTAAGGGTGGGAGGAAGAGAGCGGAAAGGAAAAGAGATAAAGAGCTGGGGGAGTGAGCAGAGAGTGGGATATGATGGGGAAGAGAGGGGAGAAACAGGATAGTGGAGAGTAGAGAGGCAAACGAAAGAGAAATAATTCTTAAAAATATTAAGTATAAACTATAAAGCACACCGACAGTGAGCGTAAAAAGTCTATACTGTATGCAGATAAAAAACATGAATTTTTAATAAATACTTACCCTGATTGTAGAGTTGGAAGGTCTCGTGGCTAGCGTCAATGGCTACGGATACGGGTCCGATGGTGGCGACAGCGGCCTGGAGGGCATCTTCGTTTCCAGATTCGATATCTACGAAACCTTTGTCAGTGGCTCCTATTTTCTTGGGATTGTAATGGCACTTCTCGTCTTCGGCCTACAAATCAACATTAAACATAAATATTTATATAACGACAATAGTGATTACGATAAAATAAACTCTTACAGATGTAGCGTTTTATTTTTCTAGCTTTTAAAAATTTGTTGACTGTTTTTATTGCTTGTAAGTATGCAGTACTTCAGTTCCCATGTCATTAAATTCGTATGGGTGCGATTATCTTGAAATAAAGTAAAACCTCCTACGAAAATAACGTCTTTTCCCCCAAGTACCTAATAAAAATGTATCATCATCATTCAATCTTCGCTTATCCATTGCTGGACATAGATCTCCCTCATAATTTTCCATCTATTTCGATCTTGTGCCTCTTGCATCCAATTCCTATGACAACGTTTGAGATCGTCAGTCCAACGTGTTGGTGGAGGACCTCTGCTTCGATAGGCATCATCTCTTGGTCTCCATTCCAGTATCCCAGTAAAAATGTATATATTAGTTTAATTAGGCTTTCAATAGGTTATAAAAAGAAGCGAACTCCCAACTTGATCTAGTTTATAGTTTAATTGAAAAACTCACGTATCTATGTGGTAAGTTTAATTATTTTTTAGCTCTTTTCGTTTAAACATGAACTATAGCAGTATTTTTCTTATTTCTCAGTGTTTTTTCAATGTCCAGCTATCGAACCGTGCTTACAAATTATGTTATCAATCTTCCTTCATCATCATCTTTTCGCCGACGAGGCAAGAAAGGAATTCGACCTGGTTCAAGGGTCCTGTGTTTTTAGCGATAACAGATGGATTAAAATGGTTAACGATTTCCATTAGTGAGTTTTAACAATTTAAATAGACTATCTGTGTTTTTACGGTCAATTAGGGACACATTTATACAGTAACGTATTTTTTGTGAGATTATTAGAGAATGATTCTAAATGGTAGTGAAATAGACCTGATTTATTTCCATGTTCTTGGAGAATCTTTGTAAACAAAACGTAAAATAACTATTGCAATTTTTTCAATTTGTATTTTGCTATTGGTCTGTTCTTTACATGTACTGCACTATATTTTTTGGTTTCATCATCATGTGTGGAATTACAGCTCGTTATGAGCCAAAGCCTTTTTTAGAACAATCTTCCATTCGCCCCTCTCTCTGGCAACTCTTGTCCATGCATATTTTTTGGTTTATTGTATGATTTTGTAATATTTTTAAGATCCTTTAGTTTCTTAAGGGCCTGATGATGCGGTATTACTTGTAAACAGCGAAATCGTTCGCCCAATCTTTTTCTTAAAAAAAATCTACAAAAACTTAACAAGGATTGTGAGTATAAGACTTTTTTTTCCTAACATTCATAAATATGTGCTCACACCAGTAACCTTTTCATCATTTATTGTTCATTTACATTAGATAATATTTCAAAAATGCCACTTACCTTGTATTTATAACTTGCTTCAGTGTCGATACCACCGTTGGCTTTAATATAACGGAAGGCATTATCCATTAAACCTCCATTGCATCCGTTGTTGCCGAATTTAGTAGAGCAGTCGACTAAGTTTTGTTCGGAAAGGGAGACCAATTTTCCGGTTTTCCTAAAATGTTGTCCTTCGAGAGATCCAGTCTAAAAAAACACAGAATAATTTTAGCTAGGAACGACGAAAAAAATATATCGTTGCTGTTTTTAAGGCCACCCTTCGAACGTTTTATAAATCCCCCCACCTCACATGTTCTCGTGGAGGACAGGGAATAGAAGTGGACTGATAACGAACGATATTTAAAATGACGAATAAAGGTAATAACTAATCCCTAGAGTTTTCAGAAAGAAATTTATTTGGAAGAGAGATTAGAAATTTCGGTTTCGGAGAAGGTTAGTCAGTAAAATAAAAATGGGAATTTTGGATGGCAGAAAATTTAAGCAAATTGAGACGCATTTGACGAAAATCTAAATTGAAATATGATTGGTAAAGAAGATGAGTGCAGAGGGAAGTATGAGTTTAGTTGAAAGTGGCGAAGAGGAAAGAAGCAAATGTTCCTGCGTTTTTGAAGTGACAGGTTGTCTACTGTTAGTAAATAAAAGTGATTTGGGAGTGTTTTCCAAACGTAGTTACAGTAAAAGGTAATAAGTTAACAAAGTTTAAAAGTGTTGACAGTGAGTAGTCAGTAAAGATTGTTCTAGTTAAGCAGAAGTTTGCAGTATTTGTAAGTACAAAGACAGTGGTTTTTGATAACACATCGTAAAACACAGCGACACAGGATAGAATATTAGTCCGAATCCTTGAGATTTCAGAGCAGCCAGAATATTAAAGCGGATAGTTAGGGAATTAGATCCAAATTACGGGATAACGGGACAGGGAAGTTGAAAATGTACAACATTCATAATTGGTGGGAGTAGCCACTTGAAATTTATCACGGTTACTGAGTAAACAGAAGATATGTGGTGGTGGGTCTTTGAGACCGCGATCCTATAATGGACGTAGAGGAGAACTAAGAGAAATACCGAATAATAAGAGTAGGAAGTCACCGAGTTTGGTTAGAGCTTTGCGTAACCAGAACTCAGAAACCAGAATTAAGGGAAGCGGTAAATAGATTCCACTTGGATCAATAAAAATTTGAGAAAATTCTAAATTCAAAAAGGGATCACACATACGCTTATATGAGTAAACGTAACATAAAATATAAATTTGCATGCTCCTCATATATACTGCGAATCGAAAGAAAAAATAATTATTTAGTACCGACAGAAAATTATTTATTGTTTGATGGCCGCTGAGAAAACGAAGCAAATGAAAGTATTAGGCAGGTACTTGTAATGGATTATCGCTTTTAACTGCTATTGAATACAAAAGGAGGATTAATTTATGCTAATTCACAGAATGGGTGAAATATGACAAACCCGCTTTCAATTTACAACCACACTGATTCTAACGTTTAAAACGCAGTATAGAAGACTTCTTTTCGAGATTTGATATAGGTACGACTATTTTGCAACTTTTCCGATAACCGCAACTTTTTTGGTCTTATTGGTCTTAGCTGGTTAATATGGCAAAAGAATAAAATAAAAAGAGCACGACTTACAGCACTGAAACTCCAGCACGATCCGCAATGCCCTTGGTCCTTAACACCAGTAACGGCGCCCTTTGGTCTCCAGTCAACTTCGCCGGGTAACTCTACGTTAGCGGGTTTTATGAATGTGACCGAGTCTTCTAGCTCTGACTGCCTCAACATATTCTTTGTTTTGTTGAAGCCGTTGAGGGTGGCGATGAATTCATGGTGGAGCATATCGGCGTATTTGTTGAGTCCTAGCACAAATACAATAATTCAGCAAATAAGTTCACCATATTCACTTAGGATAGATTATTTGGGAATCATTAAATAATTTGAAGGGAAATAGTCTTTACAGACAAAAAGTCAAAGAGAGGGAAGTAACAAGATGTATCATTATTTCATTTTGAAATACCAACTTACCTAATTTATAAGAAACTAATCCCAAAGCGAAGAGCTTGTTGTGTTTGGCAACTTTGTGTGAATTTTCCATAAAGATCTTCATACGGAACTTTTCCTCGGTTGGGCTTTCATAACTTTTTCTGTGTGTCATCTGCAAAGAGAGAGAAATATGATATGCATAATATGTACATACATATATGTAACAGTCAAAACTACTAAATTATTTGCCTTAATTATGTAAAAATATTTTTATAAAAAAAAATAGAAAACTGAATAGATGAACTTAATTAAACCGCCTGTCCATACACAACAGCAAACATCGATCAGGACAGCCAAAGTCGGTGATTGATTCACCTACTGGCAATTGTAGACAACAACAGTTTTGGCATGTGCTAATGCCAACGGATCCATATTGCCACCTATGATACTCGACAAGGGCAAAAGGTTATGGGACAATATGTATGGTACAAATGAGTATCCAGAGACATCTTACTACATGACCAAAAATGGTTGGATGACTGAACAAGTATTTTTTCTATGGTTCAAAATTGTTTTTTTTTTAAATTGCGTTGCAAGGCCTGCTCTTTTGATTTACGATGGTCATTTTCGCACATTTCACCCGAACTAATTGCATTGGACTAATGCGAATTTTCCAACCTTTTGGGAAAAGCTTTGAGCAGTATTCAAGAACCTGATAAATGGCTGGAGAAAAACAGGTACAAACATTTTTCTTGTAGATTTAGATTCCATTTTGCAAAGAAAAGTTTAATACCAAAAAGTAAAAACGATATTATGAAGAGAAAATATTCCTAACACTATCACTGACGAGCAAAGTTCTACTGGTAAGCAAACTCCGATCCAATGTACAACTTCTTACAGCTCTACTACAGAAAGCTAGAATTGCATTGCATCAACTTAGGTTGCATCGTGGGACAACGATCTACTCGCAACAGTGAAACCTTCTACGAAGCTAGAACAAAGGGAGAGGAAAAGAATAGATGTTGCTGAGGTGATCACAACTTAACTACAAAATGAAGTTTAGAAGATTCCCACTCTCACACAAAAAAAAATGTATTACACACACTGGCGGCTACAGAAATTTTTTTGGGGAGGTCATGGATCTTGAGGGTGATTACTTTTCTTTGATGCAAGGTCACTTTTAGTCTTACCACCAATAGGATAAGTGGGTTTTCAAATATTTTTAAGGGGGCAGGTCATGACCCCATGACCCCTCCCTCTGGATCCGCCACTGATTACACACAGCTATATGTAATTTGCTAGCTTGGCCTACCCAACATTTTACCACACCAGCCGCCACTGCAATGTGCAAACAGCTAAGTGTTTATTTACTTGAGAAAATATTACTTAAAAAAATACAGGTAATTCACAATAAAAACAATTTAAAAATATGTAATATAAAATCTATTTGTGACATAGACATGGAATTTCCAATATGGAATGTTTAGATATTATAAAAACCTGTATTTCATTGTTCCTTTCGTAGAAATTGGTTTTTAATGCTTCTTTTAAAGTATTATTGTGTGTGGAATAGATTATATATTATTTTTAATGGAAAACAATCAATAATAAAAAAACAATACCACAAAATGTAAAACTAAAAACGCAAATTTTCTTAATTGTTTTTTATAAATCATTCCATGTTTGTTTAACGGTAAGTTTTAGAAGTAAATAATAAAGATTTACTTCTAAAGACACAAAATACAAAGACAGTCAGACTCTGATTAAAGAAAAGAAGATGGGTATCTGACAAATGTTGTATAAAAAAGAAAAATATCGATCTTCTTCTCCATTCTTTTTAAGGACATAGGCGCAAAATGTCGCCTGTCAAAATGTGCAATGCGTTTTAAATGTATTCATTTTTTTCTAATCCTGAGAAAAGTAATAAGTATTTTTGAAAAATTGAAACGCAGAATGAAAGATTGCATTATTACCGAGGGCCTAAATTCCCTTAGAATAACCAAAAAGTTTCTTTTGGATGAGATATTTGAAATTTAAAATCACACTAAATTTTCTCTTCTTTTCGCCCCTGTAACTTATTAAAATAAACATAGAAGTTTTCCGGGACTTTCGGCCCTCGGTAATAACGTAATCTTTCATTCTGCGTCTAAAATGGTTCAAATATACTTATTAGTTTTCTCAGGATTCGAAAAAGAAAAGGAATACATTTAAAACACATTGAACATTTTGACAAGCGACATTTTGCGCCTATACCCTTAATAGTCAAAATGCCCGGTTATCGTCGGTATCTTCTTAACAGTAACACTAGTATTTATGTTTCCACTTATGGTTATCTTCGGTATCTTCTTAAGTGTCACCAGTATTTATACCACCAAATGTTTCTTCGTCCTATTGGTGATTTGCCTCGAGAAACATTGCGGCATTTTATCACTATGTTTATTCCATTCTATTTTTGTTATCTGTACCCATGTATTAACCGGATCTATTTTTGTTGTTTTCCTTTTGTTTTAATTCCGTTCTTTATGCTCATCTTCTTCTTCTGGTTCCTATCCGTTTCGGATGTTGGAAATCATATTGGCAATCATGACCTTGCTCGCTGCGGCTCGAAACAGCTCCGTTGAGGTTTTCTTAAACCATGTTCTTAAATTCCGCAGCCATGATATTCTCCTTCTACCGGGTCCTCGCTTACCTTTGACTTTACCTTGCAATATAGACTGCAGCAGGGAGTAACGGTGCTGATTTCTCATAACGTGTCCCAGATATTGCAATTTTATGCGTTTGATCGTAAACACAATCTCTGGTTCCTTCTTCATTTTTTCTAGAACTTCCTTGTTCGTGATCCTTGCTGTCCATGATATTCTCAGCATTCTTCTATAAAGCCACATCTCAAATGCTTCAAGTTTTTTAATAGTGGTGTCTGTAAGCGTCCATGCCTCCGCCCCGTACAACAACACAGAGAAAACATAGCATCTCAAATGTCTCATTTTTGTATCTAGGGATATGTTGTGACTTTTGAAGATGGCGCTCATTTTGTTAAAGACCGTTCTTGCTTTCCTATGCGGCACTTTATTTCCTGTACATTGCTCCACTGTTCGTTTATAATGGTTCCCAGGTAGCAATACTGTTTTACTCGCTCTATCTGCGTCCCATTAATGTATAGATGAGCCCCATTTATATTCTCCTTGCTGATAATCATTTGTTTCGTTTTGTGGGTATTAATGTTTAGTCCGTACTGTTGACTGTACTCGTTTATTCTGTCCATTAGCCTCTGAAGTCCCTCTAAACTATCTGCTATCACCATGGTGTCGTCGGCATATCTAACATTGTTTACTCTTTCACCATTTAGAAGCATGCCTTCGTCTATTCCGTAAAGAGCCTCGTTAAAAATTTTCTCTGAGTACATATTAAATATCAACGGCGATAGGATACATCCCTGTCTAACTCCACGTAGTATTTTTATGTGATCTGTTTCTTCTCCGTTAATTTTCATGTATGCGGTCTGATTCCAGTAGAGTTCTGAAATTATTCTGAGGTCTTTGTCATCCAGGTCTGCTTCTTTTAAAATGTTTATCATCTTTTGATGTTGAACTCTGTCAAATGCCTTTTCATAGTTGATCAAGCACGCGTATACGTCGCAGTTAACGTTCCTGCATCTTTGAATCAGTACCTGTACTCCGAAAAGTGCATCTCTGGTACCCACTGCGTTAATGAAGCCGAACTGTCTGTTCGATATTTGTTCCTCGCACTTCTTATAAATTCTTCCATGGATGACTCTAAGAAACAGTTTCAACATGTGGCTCATTAGGCTGATTGTTCGATATTCTTCGCACTTTTTAGCCCCCTGTTTTTTAGGTATCGCTATGAATTCTGATTCTTTGAATGATTATGCTCATAGAAATTGGTATTACTTTGGAATTTTCTTTATTTGTTCTCCATGCATTCGTAACCCTTTCAGACCATCTCAGTTATTATGCACAGTTATTTCAGCTAGCTCCATCTTTAAGAAATCTTGAATACTAATGTGAGAAACTTACGTAGATCACTTGTAGGAGCCTTTATTTTAAAACTGAATCATAATCGCGACTCAACATTGGTTGTAACGAAAACTTATTTTATTGTTTATTTGCCATGGCGGACGTTCCAAAACTTCCTTATGGTAAGTAAATAAAAATCCAAGAAAATCCGTTTGCTTTTATATAATTTTTAACATTTTATAATTTCATTGTGTAGTAAAACCATAAAATAATTTATGTTCAAATGTATTTTGCAAAAAAAAATTTTTACCAATAAAAAATCTGTTTTTATTTGTTGGACATAATTATGAACATTAGGATTGCACTGAAATGGAAATGAATATATTTTCATATATAATTTAATTTTTTTGAGCGAGCTGCAATAAATATACATGCACATATTTTAAAAAAAATATGAATTTTCGTTTTTTACATATTTTTATTTTAAATGTGGGTTTTAGTAGGTGATTTACTAAAGTTTATGTAGATATTTTTATTTTTAGAAAGAAAATACGATCCAGAAAATGAAAAAGATGCAGCTATTTTATTAGAATTACTGGATACCGTTTCTGATCTTGAACTTAATAACGAGGATGAGGAGGAAGATATTCCAGAAATCTTCTCAAGTAATATAGAAGTTCGTGTAGGTGTCGATAAATTGGAACCTACCCTTGATGTGTTATCTGAGTCATACTGGAATGAAGAGAAAGATAAAGCTGATATTTCAGAGGCCCACAGGGGGGCCTCTTAAGCGGAGGGACAAGAAAGAAAAAAAGTATATGGATGTCGAAAGACCTGAGGTGGTAAAGCTTTATAACCATTCGATGGGTGGCGTTGATCTATTAGATCAAATGATCCGTGTGTACAACATTTATATTCGTTAAAAAAATGGACCCTTCGAATGATTTTTTATGCCGTAGAGTTGCCTGCAGTAAATCTTCTTCTTCTTCTTCTTCGTCTAGCCATTCACGTCCACATCTGAACATAAGCCTCTTCAAGTCTTCCTTTCCATTGTTTTTTATTGTACGCTACTTGTAGCCAATTTTTCCCGGCAGTCCTTTTCAGATCAACTGTCCATCTCATAGGAGGTCTGCCTCTGGGTCTTTTGTGTTGGTATGGTCTCCAGTAAAATTGATCTGTGCCATTTGTTTAGATCGCTCCTAGCTACATGTCCAGCGTATTCCCATTTCAACTTTAATGATTTTTGCAACACATCGGTGACTTTGGTTTTCTGTCTTATCCATGTGTTTGTTTTCTTGTCCTTAAGTGATATACCTAGCATTGCTCTTTCCATCGCGTGTTGAGTGACTCTAAGTATATTCATATTCTTTTTTGTGATTGTCCATGTTTGTGCCGCATAAGTTAATATCGGAATAATGCATGCATCAAAAACTTTAGATCTAAGATGTAATTGAATTTGTTGATTTCTGAGTATATAGTTCAGTTTACCGAATGCTGCCCAAGCTAACTTTCTTCTTCTTTTTATTTCTTCACTTTGAATTTCCCTATTTAGTATTATTTTTTGTCCTAAGTATATATATTCTTCAACTTTTTCTATAACTTTATCGTTTATTATTTTCACGGTGCCTTCGGAGTGCACTGAGGTAGCGGCCATTGATGTTTATTCCCTTATATTTCCAATTTAGGTTTTTAAAAACGTCCTCCAAAACTAAGGTGAACAGTTTGGGTGATAAAGTTTCTCCCTGTTTGACTCCCCTGTTTAATGGTACAGGGTTCGTGTGTTCATTTTCATTTAGGTAGTATGTAGCTGTAGCTTGGTTCATAGTTTCTTTTATTAAGTTAATATATCTGCTGTCTATTCTACAATTTTGCATTGCGTTTATTACGGCATGCAGTAAATAGCTGGTTTGAATATCGATAAGAATGTGGTACACTAAAAATTCCAAAAAAAAGGACCGATCATCCCTTCTAGATTTCAAAATGAGGCTTGCTGAAAGTCTGATCAAGGCAAACAAACCAATTTCTTACTTCTTACATAAAATATAACCTTGAAGAAAGAAGACCAGTTCGTGGAATTCAATATGACTCCGTCGACCATATGCCCCAAATGGATGAAAACAAAGAAGGAAAAAGGTGTAAGCATGTCAACTGTAACAAAAAGCCTCACTTCTTTTGTGATAACTGCAATGTATAAGAAAAGATAGAAACTGCTTATCTTTGTTTCACAGAAAATGATTTTTTGCTATTTTGAGTCTATTACGTTTTGAAATTTAGGCTTTAGGCCAGAATCCTCCTGCATAGACCACATTAATACTGTGAGGGTAATAATGGAACAATCGGTTGAATGGAACACACCCCTATACATGGTTTTTGTTGATTTTGAACGTGCCTTTGATAGCTTGTCTCACGCTGCTCTATGGAAAATTTTAGAGCTAAGAAACATCCCGCAAAAAATAATTTCTATTATAAAGTCACTATATACTGATGCGAAATGCAGCGTGACACACAATGGGATCAACAGTGACGAATTCAACGTACTTACTGGAGTTAGACAGGGATGCGTGCTTTCTCCGTTTCTTTTTAACATAGCTATAGACTATGTTCTCTCCAAACTAGACTCCGACACAAGAGGGATACAATGGACGTTAACCACACGCCTAAGCGATCTAGAATACGCGGACGACATCTGTCTATTAGGTCAAAGGTTCCAAGATCTGGCTTACCAATTGGAAACACTTTCCACTGAAGCCAATAAAATAGGTTTGAAAATCAATATTAGTAAAACCAAGTCCATGAGAATAAATGCAAGGAACAACACGCTATCTACTATCGACAATATGCAGATTGAAAATGTGGAAAACTTTACGTTTCTTGGAAGTGTCATAACAGAAAACGGAGGTACAGAAGACGATATTCGTATGAGGATACGAAAAGCTCAACAAGCTTTCAGCACGCTCAACCCTGTTTGGAGATCTGGCGAGTATACTACAAGGACAAAGATCCGAATATTCCGATCAAATGTCATGTTTGTTCTACTCTACGGATGTGAAACCTGGAAAGTGACAAACACCCTCACAGACAAACTGCAGGTCTTTGTTAACAAATGTCTACGAAGAATTGTTCGTATATTCTGGCCTAACACCATCAGAAACGACGATCTGCTACACCTGACCGAACAAAAGAGGGTACAAAATGAAATTAAGTCCAGAAAGTGGGGTTGGATCGGTCACACACTCCGAAAAAATAGTTGCAGTATCGCAAAGACTGCCCTAGAGTGGAATCCCCAAGGGAAAAGAAAAAGAGGTCGCCCAGTACAAACTTGGAGAAGATCCATCATGGACGAGATAAGAGGCCAAGGAAAGTCTTGGAATGAGGTGAAGGCCTTAGCGGAAAATAGAACCCGATGGCGCGTTTTCACTGAAGCTCTATGCTCCACTTAGGAGTTCAAGAACCTTATATATATATATATATATATATATATATATATATATATATATATATATATATATATATATATATACGTTTCGAAATACATTTTAGTTTTTACATTTTTTTATTACTAACTAGTTTTTGTGTTTTAACTTTTATTAAAAGTTTTAGTAAATCTTGCCAATTTTTGTTTTCTATCGAAACAATATAAAAAATTTAAAAAATATACATATAATATGACTTTTAGGACCACTGCCTACTACAAATTGTAGAAACTGATTAAAATTCTTTTTTCCTATAAAAAAAATCAGGCCGAAAGGGTTAACATAATGACTCAGTGCGCAGTCATAAACTCAAACTCAGCAGAAAAATTTGATAATTATTATTGTTCTGAAATAATAACCTTGGATTTCGTATTATGTTGTGGTAGTGTCGTCTTTCCTACGTGGAAATATGACTCAACACACAATGATACAGAACCAGAGGGCGGGGTAATAAAATCGGCAATAATACACTGATAAGACAGCAGTTGAGGTGATACCAAAAATGCCAGACACCTACATTATTAGTCATTCCATATATTTATAGTTACTTTTAAAAATATTAATAAAAAATTATATAGTCATTTGTGAGGAAAAATGGTAATAAACAAATTCCGTATTAAATTTACCAATTATTAATTTCAACTGTGATTTGTTATGATTATATTGTGGAAAATTTGGCAACCCTTTCGTTTCAAACCATTCCTCAAACAAGTTACTCGTCATATTTTCATGGTAAAGCAGCTTTGAATCTTTAATGTTTTTTGCCGATAGTAAAAAACTTTCTCCTCCAAGCCAGCCATTTTTGGATCCAATGTTCAGAATAATTATTTGCTGATCTCTAGTAATTGGATAATTGGGTGCACACTTAATAAAGTCGTCTGTCCAACCTTTTTGAGCAGTATCGCGGGTATCGAACCATGTTTCATTCAGATACAAGTATCGGTCTTCCTTCATCTCTAAATTTAGATATAGCATTCAAGTATTCGTTTCTCCAGTTAATAAGTCGAGGGGAATCCATTATTGATGATCGCTTATTAATTTTCTTCTATTGAAAACCAATGTGATTCAAAAACCTTGATAAAGTTGAAGGCGAATACGTAATAGAATAGTCTTTAACAAGTTGGTCGTAGATCATACTAAGCGTTGGAACTAGGTTCTTTGAATAGAAATTATAAACTGCTCTTCTAAATACCTCAGCGTCTTTTTCATTTATTGCTTTCATCATCATGAGTGGCGTTACAGCTCTTTGTGAGCCAAAGCCTTCTTCAGAACAATCCTCCATTCGCCCCTGTCTCTGGCAACTCTTCTTCATGCTCTAATTCCGATAGACTTCAAATCATTTTCTAGGTTGTCTTGGTACCTAAGTCTCGGTCTTCCTCTTCTTCGTTGTCCGATTGGCCCTCTTCGGTCAAAAACTTTTCTGACTATGGCATCTTCCTCTCGTCTAATTACATGACCTATCCATCTGAGGCGTGCTACCTTAATGAATTTTACAACGTCAGGTTCTCCAAATCTTCTATACAACTCAAAATTGTAACACCTGCGCCACAAACCTTGTTCTTTTATACCTCCATATATTCGTCTTAGTATTTTTCGCTCAAAACGTTTGAGCAATTCTTGGTCATTCTGTGTTAGTGTCCAAGTTTCTGAACCATATGTTAGCACTGGTCTTATTAGTGTTTTGTATACAGTCAGTTTAATTTTTCTAGTCATTTTTGAGGCCATCTGTCTTCTTAAGCCTTAGTAACACTTATTGGCGAGCACTATTCTTCTTTTGATTTCTTCACTGACGTTGTTATCTTTGGTTAGCAGCGACCCTAAGTAAATGTAGGTGTCAACACCTTCCAGTTCTAGGTCATCAATTATTATTCGTGTAGGTGTCGGGTTGCTTGACCTAGTGCAACACATATATTTGGTCTTTTGAACATTTATATTTAGTCCCATTCTGTGTGCAGATGCTCTTAATGACCGAAATGCTTCAGTCAGAGATTCTGTAGACCTACCTATGATGTCTATGTCATCTGCGTATCCGACAATTTGTACTGATTTGTTAAAGATAGTACCATTCGTAGTAATCTGCGACTCTCGAATTATTTTTTCTAATGCCAGGTTAAATAAGAGACACGATAGTCCATCACCCTGTCTTAGTCCATTTTTGCAATGGAAGGGTCTTGAGAGATCGTTTTGGATTTTTACCATGCTCTCTGCACATGTGAGTGTAAGTTCAGTTAACCGGACAAGATCAAACGGAATGCGAAATTCTACCATAGCAAGTAGAAGTTTATTTCTATTAACGGAGTCGTATGCGGCTTTGAAGTCAACAAAATGTGGTGGGTGTCGACGCCGAACTCTAGGGTTTTTTCAAGGATCTGCCTCACTGTAAATATCGTCTTTTTCATTTACTGCTTTATATGTAGAAAAGTCACAAGAGTCACAAAAGTCAAGACAATTGGTACACCCGCGTTGATCTTGGTATAATCTTAAAGGAAAATGTTTAAACTCTTTTGGGGACAATAAAAGTAATAGAAGAGAAATTCCTGCATATTTCTCTAACAATCAAGGATTGGCTCTAGTACATATGGGTTTAGTTCAAAGAACTTCGGGAGCACTTGGGAGGTGTGGTGACTGTGAATGGAAAAAGAATCGAAAAACAAAATATTTTGTTCGATTTGTAAAAAGTATCTTTGTTTGGAACATGTAAATCCAATTTGCAATATCTGTAAAAATATTCCGGCTTAATTTTATTATGTTTTTGCCATCTCTTATATTTTTTTATAAGGGTCTTACTGAAATAATGTTCTATTTTTGTTTAAGATAGTTCTTGAAGACTGATATGGTATGTTCTAATTTTAAATTAATTGTTATTTGTTTATTAAAAAAGAGAATACATCAAACTATTACAAAAATTGTGGACTATTTTTTGTGCTATGTAAATAAACATTTTAAATAAACAAAATATGTCAATAATAATAAATAATGTTAAAAAACTACAAACAATACATTATTTTATTAAAATTTAAACAAAATGCATCCAGAGGACTATTTTTATGGTCCGGTGTAGTAGACCGTGTGAGACTATTGATACACAAAATTAAACTGCGTCTACTAATGTTAAAGACGGCTCATGTGACTGAGTTAGGTGAGAACTCATTAAATTACACTCATATATTATGGAAAATAAATGAAAATGTAATTAATTGATGGATTCGACCGTTATCCTCTATCCTCTATCCGACCAATCCTCTAAGCCCATTGCTATCAGATATTTTTATGGATCATCTAGAGACAAAGATTTCAAAACATCCCATATTCAAACAGTTTTTATATTGGTGGAGATACGTAGACGACGTACTGGTATGTTTCACAGGAACTAACAGGCAACTCGACCAATTTTTATCGTATATTAATTCTCTTCATAGTCATATTGAATTTACAATAGAAACAGAACAAAATCAATCCATAATTTTTTTAGATTTAAAAATTATCAGACTTAAAAACAAACATGACTTCTCCATATTTCATAAACCTACCCATACTGACACGACTATTCACAATTCATCATCCCATCCCACACAACATAAACTAGCAGCCTATCATAGTATGTTACATAGATTAACAGCAATTCCTATGTCAAAATACAATTTTGAGACAGAATTAAATATCATTAAGCAAATAGCAGTAAACAATGGATACAACGAACAAACAATTAATAAAATGTTAAATCAAAAACTACACAAGAAAGCCCTGAACTTAGTATTTCCACCACCAGAGAAAAAACCCAGTACCTTCTGCTCGATTACATATACAGGCAAAATATCAACAAAAATAGCCAAACACATAAAAAATAAAGGAATAACACCAGCTTTCAGAACAAATAACAACCTAGGCAAATATATTAAAAACAACAAGAGCCAACATAAAAAACACTTACACAGTGGTGTGTACAAACTTAAATGTGGCGACTGCCCAAAAACTTACATTGGTCAAACAGGTAGAAATTTTAATAAACGAATAGCAGAACATAAAAGGGCTTTCAATAATAGAAAAACAGATTCTACATACGCACTTCACCTTCTAGATCATAATCATTCTTTTAATGACGAATTTAAAATTCTAAACATTCAAAATAAAGGCCTTAAACTATCGGTAAGATAGTTTTCTGTCTTTTTCATTTTCATTGCCTTAAACTATCTTTGTTAGAATCTATGGAAATCAACAAATTAAAAAACACAGATATAATTCTGAATGACCAGCTTGAGACAAACAGTTCTCCCCTCCTCTACCTATTTCATTAGAGACTATAAAGTGTAAACCCATGCCAAAAACAGATCACTTGAGAAAGGCAATTAGCCGAAACAGCTGTAGTGATAAGAATTTAAAATAAATTTTGTGGAAGTTTTGAAAACAAAGTTTTCAGTGTTTTATTGTTACAGAAAATGTAATTAATATGGTACATTTTTGTAAAAATGCACTCACATACCTATTATGGAGGAATAAACCTGGTATAGTTATTTAATATCCGTTTTCCTGTGTAAATTATATTTTTTACAACGGTAATATAACAAAACAATATAATTATTGTTTTATTCTATGTAAATGTAACTTCTATATAAACAATATTTTTAGTCTTACATCATACATCCTAGCTGTAATATGATATAAAAATATAATCTACCCATGAGAAGCTAGTTGCTGACACTGGACAAACCAGAATTATATTATGTAAATTAATATGTTTTGTGTTTATGATAAAAAGTGGTTGTTACTTTATTATACGGGGTGGTTTTTAAAAAACTCAAAACAGAAGATAAACGAGATAATTCAACAATTATACTTGGTCACTATTTTCCCCCTTAACTCGAAAAATATAGACATCACAAAAAAAATTACAAAGAAAAAATTGTAGGAAATTGCAATTGCAACAAGTACTTACCATTTTGACGAGGAAAGTTGAAAATGACCGATATATTAAACAAAAATAAATTGCTATAAAACCAATACCCGGAAGGACTTACGCCGGCGCCTTTACCAGATACGTACGACATCAAATATTGATTTTAGCAATAAAATTAAAGCAACCTAAAGTGTATAAAATATAATTCTCTCTCTGTTTCCCTCTTTCAGTACGAAAACACGTATTTTTTCTGTAGAGGTTAGAAAAGAACGTGTTTTTTTCTCGTGCTGATAACAATGTGTGACGAAAAACATGAGCAACGGATTAATTTGAAATTTCTCGTTAAATTCTCTCGAAAAAAACTCTTGTTGAAAGAGGCCTATGGTGAGAATTCTCTATCTCGTAATGGCATAAACGGTTTTCTGAAGGCCAAGAAAGCGCCGAAGATGACCAAGCAACGTCCAGGTCGACCTGTCTCTGTTTCAACTCCGCAAACAATGAGCAAAATAAGTGAAAGTGTGCGCAGAGATCGTCGTATGTGTATTCGGATGATTGCTGGTACTGTAAACGCCGATAAAGAAACTGTCAGAAAAATTTTACATGACGAATTGAACATAAAGAAAGGCTGTGCAAAGTTGGTCCCAAAAAATTTGACCCCTGACCAAAAGCTCGTCCGTTAACAGATCTGCTCAGATTTTCTTGAGAGGTTACATGAAGAGCCTGAATTAATGGAAAACATCATCACTTGATGAAACCTGGATATTCAAATACGATGTTGAAACTAAGCAACAATCCATGCACTGGAAAACTCCTACATCGCCAAGATTGAAAACAGCAAGGATGTCGAAATAAAAATTTAAAGCAATGCTAATCATTTTTTTTTTCGACAATAACGGCATCGTGATGACTGAATGGGTCCCAGAGGGTCAAACTGTAAACCAAACTTACTATTTGAAAGTTTTGGCAACGCTGGGAGAGCGAGTTCGTAAGAAACGGCCGGAGTTGTGGAAAAACAAGCCATGGATCTTGCACCAGGACAACGACAAGGACCTGTCCATAACGCGCTATCTGTGAAGCGTTATTTAGCCGCTAGAGGCATATCAGTGTCAGAACACCCGCCGTACTCGCCTGATTTAGCACCCTGTGACTTTTTCCTGTTTCCGAAGATCAAGTCTGCCTTAAAAGGAATCCGGTTCGAGTCGATGAAAGAGGTGAAGCGAAAAACGGTGGAGCTCCTAAAAGCTCTAACAAAACAAGACTTCCAGCATTGCCTTGACCAATGTAAAAAACGAATGGAACGGTGTGTGGCGAGGGAAGGGAAATATATTGAAGGAGAGCATTCGATTGTAGAATAATTTTTAAAATAAAACTCTTTTTCATAAGCAGTCTCGTTATTTAGTAGCCAGACCTCGTATATTCAGTGACAAAGACGTTGGTAGTAAATTTCTTGACGTACAGTAGTGAACGCATAT
Source organism: Diabrotica undecimpunctata (assembly GCF_040954645.1). Taxonomy (NCBI): domain Eukaryota; kingdom Metazoa; phylum Arthropoda; class Insecta; order Coleoptera; family Chrysomelidae; genus Diabrotica; species Diabrotica undecimpunctata. Next base: position 6,411,771 of record NC_092804.1, read on the forward strand.
TCTTGGCTGATATGTCACCTCGGGGGAACAAATAAGGATCTAACCACATTCTGATATCCCCGGGTGCTCTGTAGGGGGCTTCGAATATACTGTCGAGAGCTCCTCTACTTAAGTCCATTTTCGGGTTATGGACTTGGAAAATATTTATCTTCGGTGTCTTGCCTTGAAAAATGCAAGATATTTCTTACATGACAATTTCTTCGTCGAAATAAAAACACCAAGTTAAGTTGAAACAATTCTCAGCCACAGAGTATGGAAAATAAATGCAGGAAGCAGAGCCCCGAGAGCACTAAGCTCTCGGAGAGCCCGTGAGGGACTGACCTGGCTGACCTGAAAATCGCCAATATTTATATGAGCTGTTCGAGCGATAAATAGGGATTTCCAGGTCAAGAGCCAATGGGAAAATTCGATGACAGATATGCGGATACCTTTGGTAGTTCTGCGCGGAAAAAATCCTCCCTAAACGTTGGGTTTTCGAGGACTGTTTGTTAAGAGTGTTAAACTTGGGATATACCTACTGCTACATGGTCTGAGAGTCCTGCATTAATAATTGTAGAACGTACATCAAGGAATGAGAAATCTGAGTCAATATAATCAATTATGGTAGGTGTCGTTTTACCATTTTTGCCAAATTCAGTCGCGATGTTAAATTTACACTATTACTGACCCCCCTCCCGTAAAGGTTGGAATAATAAAATTTCGGGTAGCTCGCCATGCAAGGTTAGGCCTTTTTTCGTTTAACTCGACGGAATCCCATACATATGGGTAACTGGCCTACTGGGAAAAGGATTTAGGCAACAGTGGTCTAAATAATGAAGAAGAAAACCGACTGTAAATGAAACTGAGATATTGATTATACCTTAAACAAAAACAAATGTTATCAAAACGATATTCTCTACAGTGAACCAAATTAGTAAAAACTCATCATTATTCAACTTTCGGCATCCTTTACACGTCATGTAATGCAAACAACATAAATTACTGATAGACTAAGGGTTATCAATGTCGAGGCTATAAATAAAATCCAATCACTTCACAATAACTTCTCGGCCTACATATTTTTTGTCTGCTTCGATTAAATCACTTTTGTCTTTCAATAGATTTCTTGCTATAATGATAATCGAGACTGGTACAAAGTTTATGAAAATTCCAGCTCTTCAGTCAAAACAATCGAATGAGGAAGTTACGGCGTAGTTCTTGTATTGTTTGCCGATGATGTGTCAATATCTATAGTAAACATAAATAAAAGATAACGAGTTTCTTCTGTTATAGTCACAGTGACAATAACTTCTTGGTCTAGATATTTCTCTTCTCTTAGTTATTGATAAATTCTTTAATCCATTTCTCGGTATTCCTGTTATCAGAAACTGATTAAATATTTAAGAAATGTACAATTTTTTAAAAGAAGCCACAACGCAATTAGTGTTTGTTTGCAAATGGTGTATCCATATTTAAAGTAAATACAAATAAATGATAAATTAATTCTCTGGGTTGCTTAAGCTTTCATTAAAAATTACTTCTTGTAGTTCAGAAAAATAAGTATTTCTCGGGACTTTCCAATAGTCAGATATTTGACGAGTTCTCCCGTTCATATATACAGTGGTACCTCGATATACGAGGGCCCTAATATACGAGTGTTTTGAGATACGAGCCGCGGAGCGAGCGATATTTTGCTTTGAGATGAAAGCAAGATTTGAGATACGAGGAATCGGTTTTTATTCAAATTCGTACCTCTTATTTGACTACTTCTAATTTGCTTTGTAAATAAAAGGTAGTTTTACTGGTAACAGATCTATACGGCCTCGCCATAAAGATCATTTTATGGGTCTGTACGTGGATATTACTTGGACCGACAAATTAAATGGTCATTGGAAGTTAAATCCGACAAAAATTTGGATTCTAATACTAACCATATTGCACTCTCGATGTCGGTGTAATTTACACCGTGTAAATTTTTACTATAGAATGTCTGTCTGTTTTGCTTGTTTCTCTCATTTTCGAAGTATTGTTGATAAGTTGGGTTCGCGTTTTGTGCTTTTTGTACATTACAATATTACATTTATTTTTACAACCATGGGTTCGAAAAAGAAAATGATGTCTATTGAACTAAAACGTGAAATAATTGAAAAATATGAGCAAGGTGTAACTGACTTGGCGAGGATGTACGGGCGTACCACATCAATGGTATGTACTGTACTTAAACGGAAGGAGGTGATAAATGGTATAATGTCAGCTAAGGGAGTTACAATAATTTCTAAGCTCCGGACTTCTCTCCATGAAAAGATGGAGAAACTACTAATGGTGTGGGTGACAGAGAAGCAGCTTGAAGGAGGAACCTTAACACAAAATATCATATGTGAGAAGGCACGAACGATTTGCTGAAGCAGATCCCACACACTTGCACAAATGATGATTCGGAAGACCCATTCAAGCCAGTCGGGGCTAGTTTGACAACTTTAGAAAAAGGACAGACATTCACTCCGTCGTCAGGCATGGTGAGGCAGCAAGTTCGGATGTGAAAGCAGCTGAGGTTTACATCAAAAGGTTTTCCGAACTGATAGAAGCCAAAGGATACATCCCCCAGCAAGTTTGCAACTGTGACGAGACAGGGCTTTTCTGGAAAAATATGCCGAATAGGACTTACATAACGGTAGAGGAGAAGACGATGTCAGATCACAAACCTATGAAAGATAGATTAACTCTACTACTTTGCGCTAATGCGAGTGGCGACTGTAAAACCAAACCTCTTCTAGTGTACCATTCAGAAAATCCTAGAGCCTTTCTTTTAAATACATTTTTCTTATTTAAAAACACTTAACAAAAAGAACTAACGTGTTTTTTTGGGGATTGGAACGGATTAATGACATTTCAGTTAATTTCAATGGAGAAAAAAATAAAATTTTTTGCAGACATTTCGGCGTTGTTTTTTAATTATTAACAATTTAGTGTAAAAATGTGTTTTTTTTTAAAGTCGCTTACGATAGAGTAAAATGGGGTATTCAAATTTTTTTAAATTAATTTGTTGCTCCAAAAAGAGCAAAATAAGGCAAAACCGTTAATTTTTTGCAAAATTAACTTACATTTTTGTGATTCATCTCAAATGGGGATTTATAGTACTAAAAAAACAGACTTGAAACATGCAGAACAAACTACACTATATCTAATTTCATAAAGTACATCGATTCTACTGAAAACTGTCAGTTAATGTTAATCAACTTTATTAATTTGTCATTAAAAGAGTGCAAACCATAATTTATTGGGGAAAATAATGAAAATAAATATCGCAATTGCTTAATAATTATTTTTAAATTATTTTATTAAAAGGCCAGAATAATTTATTACTGTTGATTATTTGTCTTAAAAACCAGTTATTACCTCTACTTTCCTTCATAGTATTAAGTCCTTCGGACTTCAAGAGCATATAGTTTCCTCCAGGGGTCCTCAGATTTTAATCCCCTACAGAAAAGGGTTACAGGTAAATTTGATCCGGCCATATATTTCTTAGAAAAGATAGTTTAAAAATGCCTTTGGTAGGTACAGAATGAATAATAATAAATAGTCAGGATCAGGGTAAGTAGAGAACATTGTCTTCATAATGTTGGTACTTTGATACATTTTATTATAAAGTTTTTAATAAATATTTCCCAAACTTTGTAGTTACCTGAATACAAAATTACTTCTTTCTTAAAATTTTATATCGATATTATCACTAAAGTAGTATGATGTTAGAGCTCATATTCCCTTGTTCAATATTTTATTGGGTTTTTCCGGGTCAGAAATTGCAAGTGATTGTAAGTATATTTCTTAGAAAAGATGGGTAATTAGTATTCTAACTGAAATTTTATGATACACATAAGTGGTGGCTATCTCAATATTATTACTTTTGTTATGGTTCGAATGCCTTTAGTCCATCATGGAGAAATTTGAAATAAGTGAAAAGGACAAGTCTATGCTAGTTATTGACAATTACAAGTCCATAAAATGCTTGCTAATAATATCAAATGTTGGATAACTGAATAGACTTTACCTATATAATCTGTTCAAAGATAAAATCATTATTAAGAAGTATATTTAGGTCTCTTTAGACCATTCATGTTCAAAGCAACCTTTTATAGACTTTTGAAAGAGCAAAGCACTAAGTATAGATACAAGGATTCGGAAAGGTATAGGTTTTGTATATATAAAAATGAACCCTCATAATAGTAGGTATATTTTTTTTCACTTGTGACGCTAAAAACGAAGATGTACGGTTACTATCAATATTATTTTTTAAAAATGCATAATGACATATTATAAACTTTTTATTTTGTTTATGAATCATATAATTATATTTACTAACTTCCAAGAAACAGTGATAACACTTCTTGCACCTAACTTTAAATGAATATGTGAAAAATAGCATACTCTTTGACAAAAGTTCTGCTGCAGATATTGCAGCCATTGTTTAACATTACATTTGGACCCCTTGTATCTCTTTATGCAACAAAAACAAGGACTATTACATAAGCACCGAAAACACCAACAATAAAAAACTTAGAAATAGAAATATTGTAAAACAAACAATTCAAAGAAAGGTGCATTTATTTTATTTTCAAAATAAAGTAGCTACTTAGTACTTAGACAAATTTTTAGCAGATATAAGTAGTGATGAAACTTTGCCAAACAAAACAATAGTCAAACTGTGGAAAATTGTGCAAGAACTAGACTTGGTTTGGGAGAAATATGATAAATAATATGTGAAAGAAGAAATAATTTGTTGTGAGGTAATATTTTAAGAGAAATTCGAAAACTGAGAATATAAGGATCTAATATTTTTTTTATCTGCTTTTGTAAATATAATTTTCCTGCTTTGAACAGTCCTCTAGAAAGACAAATGCTACAACCATTTCCAAATGAAGAATAAAAAAAATGATTGTTTTTCACTTTTTTGGTACATATCCATGATACAACTCACACTCTTTCATGTGGTACCTGTACTGTGAAAATACAGAAAACAAAAATTGATTTATAACATAGAAATTATAAGAGTATGGATATTATGATGATTAATGAAAAAAAAAAGAGCATAGGATTCAAAACTGTTGTTTGGATGATCTAGCCAGTTTTATAAAACATTGCCCAGAAATTTGACAGGTATGAAAAGGTAGGGAATTACCTGATCTTAGTGCATGGTGAATATTGAGAATATACTCAATGGTAACTGTCCTAGAATTAATAAGAAGTGTGTAGACATTTCATTTTTTTTTTTAGTAGGTATTGTACTTGGTGCAATATGGCTCTAGTGATTTGCTTCATTTTGTTTTCTGTGATTGACCAGGAGACATCATGTGATTTTCAGGATAAATTCAAAACACTAAATGAGAATTACTACTGAATGATATTGATCATTCTGTAAGAAAAAATATGAAGAAAAGACACAAAATGATCTCTAAATGTATTTAATTTTTGCAGGACAATTCCATTCAAACAAGCCCCTTATTATTCACCAGATCTGGCTTCACCTGACTATCATGTGTTTTCTTAATTGACAAAAGTCTAAAAGTTCTTACATTTCCTTCGAATGACTAAAATCTATCCAATTAAGAGTATTGAATAATGAGCCTGAGAATTTTTCAATAAAATATTGGACAAAAAGACTATTGTACAGCAAATGCTGTTTTATACTGTTGGAAATTTATTCTTCAAATGACTATATGTAGAGATAATGCTCTTAATATATATAATTGAGGTTGACCAGCTGTCAAATATTAAAAAATGAAGTATAATCAAAAATTAAACTTTTTTGTCTTTAAAATGTTGAAAATATTCTTAGAATACATAAAAGGGGGATTACTATAAACATAGAAAAAAATATAATACACAAATAAATATTCAGCTAGAATATACTAAATACAGAAACAACACATACAGAAAATAAAGGTTACAGCTTCCACATGAAGATATTTTCCTCTATATACTAATTAATAAAATATGACAAAAATATTTCTTGAAATAGCTGCTTGACAAAATAATTTATATTTGATTACCAAACTGTTATTGATAATATTCAATAAATATTTTTACTAAACTGGTGAAGAAATTAAATTTTTTATTGCTTCATTGGATAACTGTTTAAAAACAAAGAAAGTTATTGCATCAGCAAAAAGAAACAGGATTTGTACTGCATGTTTTTCATTTTAATCTCAAACAAGCTTTTTGTAAATTCTTATATATAATTTGGATTTCGTAGTGTTTCATTAGGATCAAAATAATTATAAAGTTTACTAAATTTAAACACTATTGAAATAATAGAAAATGAGACAGAATTTAATAATGAATAGTTGGAAAATACAAAATTGCTTTTACATGTAATTAATAATAAAAAAAACTGACCTTGAAAGCTGTCCATTCTTCTTGGACCAAATCAACAAAGGAAATAGCCTGGCTGCCCACAAAAAATGCAACAAAAAGTAGCAAAAACTTCATGATGTATCCTAGAAAAAATTTTTATTACATTAGGTACATATTAAAAATACTCTACAATTAATTTTTACAATCTTTTAGAGACGTTGCTAGGCGTAATTATTAACTAAATTATATATCAGAAGGTTATTCCACGTTATTCTATGATCTAAAACCACAGAAAAGGGTTGGTTGAAACCCTTGATACATTTTTACTCAATAAAGCTACAAGAACTTTGTAAAAATCCTTTGTTTAAAAAATATGGAGTCTAGCACTTACCTATTTAACAAAACTATTACGTTGAAGGTCTGACAACAAATGATTTTCAAATTGTAAATTCAACTGTTTATTAATAGTGGTCCTTCCCAGAGCGATATCAACAAAGAATCCCACTTCCTCGACAATCAGATGATTCGTATTTGCTGGAGTGGGGGACGCTGAAAGACAAGTTTTTACAACAGATGTTGATAATGGCTAATATTACAAATCTAAATCTGCATGGAGGAAAACCAAACATCTAATGTTTTATTATATTTTCGAAAATATTAGTTTTGGACAATAATACAAAAATTAATTGACTTAAATAACAAATTTAATCTCTTCTGTACTGAGCACAATAAGTAACGAATAATAAAACAAGAAGTATAGATAATTTTTGAATTTAAACTTTTTTTGTTGTCTTTTTAGTTATAATATCAAAGTTCAACCTTAATGTTATCATAATTTGTATAAGCAATTATTAGCAACAGAGTACCTATTAGAAATCAGTAGAGTATCTGCTTTCTAAATTGTAAATTGGTATATTACTGATGAAGGACTCATATCTTCTTCGGAGTCTTTTTCTGCATCCTTTTTACTTTATTCGCTAGCTCATCGAAGCAATATTTCGTTGAATCTATTGTTTTTCCAAGAAAGGCATATAAAGCTTTCTGTTTCATTTGTCCCAAACTAAGATACTTCTTCACAGCTAACAAGTATTTACTGACATATATTTATCTAGTTTTATGAAGAAGGCATTTCCGTTTGTTCAGTCCAGATGATGCTACTTAATTACATACTTTCATGTATATTATTTTTAAGTACAAATAGTTTTTCATATAGATATCACTAAAGAGCAACATTTATTAACTCCTTCTAGGTGTTTTTATAAAACTTTATAACGTAGTCCGAAACGTTAATATACCTAGTTTAATGTTAGCTTATTTAAATTTACGTAGGCACTTTACTGAACATGAAATAAGGTTAAAATAAGTCTATTTCAATAAATTTAACATTCAAATAGACATAATTGGCTTTAATATTGCTTCAATCATGTACTTGTAACAACGTAATTATTTTTGAAACGATTGTTGCATTTAAAAAAAAGTGTAAAGGTTATTGCATAACTATGTCACTGCTTTTAAATTTTACTATAAAATTAATTAAGTCAACTACTTATATCATAAATAAGGTAACTGTTCTAATAAAGATAAACAATTTTGTACACGCTTATACATATAAATAAATTCTACATAATTATGGATTATTTAAATGTTGTAGGTACGGTGTTCTAGACATAATAAACCCAAAAGATGTCATTTGTCAGACTGTGATGTTGTCATTGTCATGTATTAACCAACTTCAACCTTCTTGATCAAAACAAAAACATGTTTATATGAGTGAAAAATAGTTTTAAAAATGGATATTTTAAAAGCTGAAATAGCCCGTAAACGAAAGTTATTGGAAGAAAAAGAACTTCTAGTACGTAAAATAATATAAAATATGTAATAGCAATATATAATTAGGAATTTATTTGTAGGGCACTGATAAAAAGTATTTTAAAAGAGGAGAACTTATAGCTAAAGAACAAGAAGAGTACAGGAAGAAGTATTATTCTCTTAATGAAGCAGACGATAAGTCCTCTACCATATCAGATGGTACGACCTATTAATAAATGATAATAGTATTATAGATATGACTAAAAATGTTCAATTTTAGGTGACAAAATCGAGTCTGATGTTCAGCATAGTATTTTACCTCGACAAGAAGTGATAACGCGGTTAAGAGATAGAAATGAGCCAATCCTGCTTTTTGGTGAAACAGAAATAGATGCATTTAAGAGACTACGAAAATGGGAGCTTCTAGAACCAGAAGTAAACAAAGTTAGTAAAGTTGTCACTTATCTACAAGTACTTTTAAATTTAAACATCTAGGGGTTAATTTAATCATTAAAATTATGATTGATAGTCATATTCGGCATATGTTCATGCTTCCTGAAGCATTTTGTTGAATGTAGGTGAGGATTATCAGCCAATTTCTTGTCAATGCTCCTAACATCTCAAATTCTACTTAATGTGTTTACTCTCCTTGAAGATATTTAAAAAAAAAACTTCCAAGAATGAGCAGCTTTCATATTATTGCCTTGCTAGTATTACAATGTATAGTAATACAAGTATTACTTGGGTTGAAAGGATATACGTTTATGTATTGAAGTAAGTGCAAAGAATGATATTTTCTTCCAGGGTTTTCGCAATGACTTTCAAGAAGCCATGGAACAAGTGGATCAAGCTTATCTCAATGACCTGCTGAAAGATTCTGAGGCAACCAAGAGTACAGAAAAAGTTGACAAGAAAAAACATGAAACAACTATTGGCTATGAAGAGATAAGGGAAATGGCTAAGAGTATGGGAAGAGGCAACAGGGAACATGATATGACTGTTATTGTATATTTTATTCAGGTAAGTGTACAAATTTATTCCTTTCTATTCAATGACAAGAATGAAATTTAAAAACATTGAGTTATTTTTGATAAGAGATTTCTTTTGGAGTAGCTTTTGTGTTTGTCCTTTTTGTCTCTTGTTTTACTTTTCAATGATTTAATTTTCGCCACTTCAGTGAATTGACTATACAAGTTGTTTTAAATAAGCTTCCTTGGTTAACAATGAGGATATGGTTCAAAAGGATTTAAACTAATCTTTACAGCCATGATTATTAAGTAAACAATATAAAGATCTACCAAGTAAAGCTATAGATCAGTGATTGTAAGGTGTATCTTTAATTTTCAGTGAAAGTTCAGCTGAAATAATATGATAGATGCCTACTTTTTTTACACTCTTAAATGGTTTGCTGTTCTTCTTCTTTGAGTACTGTGCCCAAGTTTTAGGTGTGGGTGGCTTTCATGATGATTTGTCGATATCATTCTCGATCTTGCACAGCATGTAATAATTCATCTGCTGATAAGCCAGTCCATTGACGAAGGCTGTGGAGCCATTTCTTCCTACCAATTCCTCTTTTTCCGTTGATCTTTCCATTAAGTATCAACTGCATTATCCTGTATCTGTGTCCTCTCATTATATGCCCCAGATATTCGAGTTTTCTCTTTTTTATCATCTTTATTAAGTCGCTTTCACCTCATACTCTATTAAATACTTCTCTGTTTGAAATGTGTTGAACCCATGATATTCTGAGCATTCTATGATATAACCACATCTCGAAGGCTTCTAATTTGTTCATCATGTTAACATTAACATTTTAGGAACTTAATAAATGTATAATCATAAAATTTTCTTAGTTTTATATTTTTTCTTCTGATTGAAGAAATATTTTGAACTACATAAAGCATTTTGTCTTGGTCTCCTTTAGTAAAACTTTCGAAATGTCATTTTTTAGGATTCAACATAACCGTGGTGAAGAGAAGGTTCTATTTGCTATATTAGAATGTTTTTTGATCTGCTGAGTTAAATAGAATGCTTTGGTAACTATTAGTACCAAATCCTGACCTAACTCATGCCTACATGCGTGATTGGCATATATTTAGCTTAAAATCTAGTAGGTTGGTAATTTAACTCAGACTGAATAAAAAATTCTGAGTTTTTGTGATTCATTTATTAGTACTGCTAGTTTTGGAAGTGTACTGTTGCTTTCTAGTAAATATTTCTTAAGATACCTATTGTTGTTGAAAAAAATAAGTCAATAGAGTCAAAAAACAGGGTCATCGTGTATTCATCTGTCCATAAATCTGTAGTAAGGGACATTTCACAGTTTCTAAGAAGAGATTGTAACATACATTTTATTCTGTCATATTCTCCTGGTAAATTCGTCCTTGCTAAAGTTCTTCTAATGTTTTTCACATCATGTTTACCAAAGTCTACACCCAAATTGATTAACCCTTGTGCAAATATTATGAAACCCTTACCTAAAAAGTTACACAAGTCGAAAATAGGTTATAAAAAATGTAAACAAAAATTAGATTCTGTTATATTCAGTGGACAGCGATCTTTTGCAATAAAATTTAATTTTTGTTTAATAGTCACCTCCTCTCTGGAAACTGAACTCTCCGAAACTTTGAAACTTTGTTTAATAGTCAACTCCTCTCTGGAAAAGAGAACATTTATATCTTGAGGGAATTGCTGGGCCGCTTTTGGAAATATATTGTAGTATCTTTGTACAACAATATACCATGCAAGTTCTAGAATAATTCCTTTAAACTCTATTAATTTAAAATTCACTCCCACACTACTTTTGGCATTGTTATGTTTAAGAAATACGCTAGAAAGATTGTTTTCCAAGACTTTTTAAATTACCTCTTTGCACGAAGCACGACCTGCAATCTGTCAGAGATTCAAACCTCAAATATGCGTGACACTGCTTGATTAGTGAGATTGTTGATATTATTTCCGTAACGTAAACCACCGCAACCGATGCAATGGGTGAACTAATCGCGAATTGTCGTGAGTCACGCTCACACTTCATCGTTTCTGTTTACGCCCGGGAAGGTTACTCATACTCACGCTCGGGATTCTTCAAGTCGTGACCCTTCGTGGATTCAATTTCAGGTAACCACCAACCTAGTATGAACAAATGGCGTCAAAATCGTGATTTTTTGGTCAACAATTATTGTATTGTTAAATAATAAAAAAATTGTCTCTATTTTGTTTTTTAGTCCATAGAGTATGTATAGATTCATATTTTAAGGAAACTCCAGCATATTCAAAAACAGAGAAATAAACCAAACAGTATTTTTAAAAATCTTTTCAGAAATTCAGCTTCTATCAAATTTATACAAAACTCAGTTGCGCAAAAACTGGTTGTCAGGTTGCGTAGCGACGAAATGCAAAAACGTTCTTTGGAAAATGTTTGTTATTAATTATTTATTTTTCTAATCATTCTTAAATATTCCACGAACTAAGAAGCATATTATACAAATTATCTCTGATGTATTTAAAACATTAGTGAATTGTTAGCTAAACTTTTGTAGTGTTTGTTTACGATATAATTTGTTTTCTTGGTAAAGTATGTTATGAAGCAAAAATAGGTACTCACAGTATTGTTTATCTATCTTAAATATTAGTTGTTCTCTGGTATCGGTAGTGTTTCTGGAATTTTTTTTTTTTTGGAAATTGTTTGATAAAAATGTTTTTAGAATTAAAAGTAATTTTCTCAGACTCTGATAAAATGAATATTTCTTATGTGAAGAGGATGACGTAGATTATAGATTTCAAAGGAGTCGTTTGGCCTATAGAGAAATAGAAAAATGTATAGATATATTATTGTGATTTTGAAATATATTAGAAAATTAAATAGAATTTCTATTGAAATTAACTTCAAGCACGTCGTCAAAATACTTAATGGTTTTTCTCAAAAATACGTGGAAATTTGTGAAAAACCACAAAGCATATATATATACTGCCTGCGCTTCAGAGGAAACGGGCCACCCAAAAATTTAAATCTGTTGTGTATTGAGTCACTTACTCTTGTAACACATAACCCGACATTATCATTAGTAACAAATGGAAAACAAGGAAAAAAAGGAAAAAATTGAGAAAGTATAAAGTTTATTGAAAATTTGAAAATTTCGATATATTACAGTTACAGTGATTAAATTATTTAGTCAAGAAGAGGCAAGTATCACTCGTTTCAATAATGTATGTTGCAACCACGGCTCTGAATAACACTCATCATTCCATTTGGCATAGAACTGCCTACGTTTTGAATGTCACTTTAGGGAATAGTGGTCCATATCTCAATGAGAACCATTCGAAACTCTTCACATGTTGTTGGAGCAGGTACATAATGTCTTACACGCCTTTTGAGAAAGCTCCATACATGCTCAATAGGATTCAGATCTGGACTTTGTGCAGGCCAGCCCATTTTTGGAATACCAATATCTTCAAAATAGTGTGTTACAATCCTTGCCATGTATGGTATCTCATTATCTTGCATTAGCAAAAAATCATTGCCAATAAACCCAGCATATGGCATCACATCCTGTTATAGGATCTTTGTAATGTATCTGTGTGCCATAAATGCGCCCGTCTCAATCAAGACGAGATCCATGTGTTCCTCAAAAGAAATCCCTGCCCAAAACATTACTGAGCCACCACCAAAAACAACATTCTTGTGAACGTTCTTCAGCCCTTCTGTAGACCTTATTTCGACCATCTTTACGATAATTTGATATTCTACAATCATTCTTAAACAATACTTTTTTCTAATTGTCTATTGTCCAATTGACGTGTTCACGGGCAAATGAATGTTCTCTTAACCTTCGTCGAACAGTAGAAACACTGATTACTGGTACTTAGACTTGCTGAATATGGCTTTGGAGCATTCTAACAGTTGCGTCCGGTCTCGCAATGCAGCAGTAGTGAGAACGCAATATTTTCTGACTGCTGTGCTCCTTTTCGTACCCGTATCGGGTCGCCGTTGATGAGATCCGGTCTCAAGCAATCGTTGGTAAACTCTCTGAGTTGAAAAACTTACAATCAATTGTCTTGCCATATCTCTTTGGTTTGCTCCATTTTCCAGCAATGTAACAATCTGAACAGACTTTCGATATTTCTCCATCGTTATTAAGAGATACACTTCACTGCCAGTGTAACATTAATATATCTTAGAAACTTTTTAAAAGACTACAATAGTTCACACAGTTCTCAAAACAATCAATTCCGCATAGCCTCGTTGATATAATAATGAGTTCTGAGAATTTTATCGTTTAATAGGTTTTGCGAATTTGTTTATTCTCTTTGCAGACTCAATCTAGCTTCACAGTACACCTGACAATTCATTTCATTTAATTAATATAAAACAAAGTAAAAGAAATTGGAGAAATATGAAAAAAATATAAAATTTCCTAAATTTTGTTGGTGGCCCGTTTTCTCTAACACGCAGTGTATATATATTTATATTTAATGATTTACAAATACTTGCAGAGGCATAGAGACGAAAAATTAACAAAAGCAAAGTTAAATTTATACAAACCATATATTATATGAGACCAAAAATGAAGAAACACAATGTGGGTGATATAACTACAATTTTGACACCTCCGAAAACTGTCAGAGTCTAAAGTGCCTGTCAGTTGATAGCTTTAACTGGAATTATTATTGAGAGAACAACAAGAAATATATAAATGATTCTACACTAGAGTGACCAAACCATAAACTTCAAAAAACAGGACACACACAAGGAGGGCTTGGGGGTGATACTGTCCAGCTAAAGAGGGGTTTAAATTGTGAGGCGTATTATAATAATAAATAAAAACAACAATTTTGAAGTGAATACGTATTTATTATTACATACTTAAAAATATAATTAAACAAGAAAGCCCGTTTTTAAATTGTAGAGTACCTGCAATATTTCCGAAAGGGTATCCACTCCCATTTTGTTCCTTTCGTCCGTCCATTGAATGTTCGTAAGCGAAACGATTCTTTCAGGGAACTGGGCAAGGATCGCAAATACATTCTGGCACATCTTCCAAAACTCATAGTGCTATTATGCGTTAAAAAAAAACAAGCCCATTTTTCGTGACACTGAGGTGATTTTTTATCTTCATCAGTCCATTTTTTAATTTTTCCTTACAAAATCCATTAATCGTGCCAATTAATCAAATAGCAAAGTATCATTATGTCCATGCTTTTTTCTTTGGAGTAGCAAATAATTTCTTTAGTTTGTTCTCAACTGGGGATCTTCATCAAAAGCATTAATTTAAACTTTAAGAAAGTAGAACACGGTACACTCCATCTTTCAAGATACTGTATGTAGGTTTCATAAAAGTCATTAAACAAAAAGATAAATCAAACGATTTCTACCTAGCGAAACCGAATTCAAATTTTTACCACTGTGTTTCCTAAAATTTGCGAAACAAACAGCTGGATAAATTACTCGGCAAGGGAATCTAAAATTGCATTCCACATGCCGTTCATCCTGGTCAAAATTCGTAGTGAATTCAGTTTCTGGTACTCCAAACGAAGTAAGTAATAAAACATAATGACGGTATTAGATTTTTGTTTTGATACAGGGCAGCGACAACCGCTTATACGTATTTCGACCTCTTTAGGTCTCGTCAGAACGGTATAGCCACTGCTCTGAACCAAATTTAGTTCTAAAGTTAATTTCATCTTGTTCCGTTATACTGTCACGCTTAAGAATGGATTTTACATTAAATGATAAGAACTGTTCCTCTTTTCTTCTGGTCCAAGCTGTGAAAGTAGATTCCAATACATAATTACACTGAATGTACTTCCTTTAATCTGTTTAATTCGTTGTTATGAATATTGAATTGGCTATGGACACACCATAAGTATGACTCACTTAAAGGATTATTAAAAAATGTATGGAGCTTTTTTCTCGTTTCAAAGAAATCCTTTTGAAAAGAAAAAACAGCGCTACAGGCCTTGTAGGCCCCTGGATTCTAAAAACATGGTTATTTCCCTCCATTTTGTTCGGTCCCTTGCTTTCTCTCTCCAACTATTCACGCCTACTTCTGACAAGTCTTGCTTTACTGCTTTTAATTAATTATTGTCAAATTTCTTTTTGTATATTGAGACGCCGTTAATGGGTTAATACTATATAAAGAATAAACTTGCCTTAAATTTACTTTACTTACATCAAAACTATTATAAGGTTAATAATAAAGTTTATTTAATAAATGTATTCCCAAGAAATAGAACACTGTACGCTTATGTAATACGAAATGTTGATTAAATAAACTAAAATATCATATTTCTCTCATTCTCATTTTAAGAACGTAAATACAGGGTGAGTCATGAGGAACTTTACATACTTCTACCATATGTAGAGTCCCTCAGGGAGCATATCATGTGGCCACTAAAAAATGTCAACTCCTCTTCTTTATTAATTAACAGGGTGATTTGTGTAATTGACCATTTATTTCATTTTACTGTAGTGTTTATACGGCTCATTTGATTTTTTTAATTTTTGCATGATACAGTACACTACTATCAAGCATTCGACTGGTATTAGCTAAACTAAAAAATTTCAGGACTGGCTTTGGAAAAATTAATTTAGGGATTCTTATTAAATATTACACCCAGTATATATTTTTTTTAAACTGCAATAAAAGATTTTCAAACTACATAAATAGCCAATGAAAACGTCATATGCGACAATGTTGTCGCACTTTTATTAAATTTTTAGTGAACGATCAAATCTTATCAAAAATAGAACAACCATAATGAAGTATCAAATTATAAGGTAATTAATTTAAACAAATGTTATAAATTTCAAACATTTTAATTGAAATGATAAACTGAGTCACTGCACAACAAAAAACAGTAACTACTAACAATAACGAAGAACAATTTAAAAAAAAAAAACTAAAAATATGTACATAGTTATGATAAACCATAAATTAGAACTGGAAAAGATACAATAATGGTAACAAAATAAAAGTAATTCAAAATAGATTTTCGAAATGGAACCCTGCAGCCTGTACACATTTTTGTTGCCGAATTGTTAATTGACGTATTGAATTACGGATACTCTGGGGATCGTTTCTAATAGTATTACAACAATGTATAATTCTATCAATTAATTGTTGTCGGTTATGAATATTCACTGCGTAAACTAGTTGCTTCAATCGTCCCCAAATATGGTAATCAACGGGATTGAAATCAGGGGATCTTGAAGGCCACGAAATAGGACCTACACGTCCTATCCACCTGTTGCCATAAACATTATTGAGATGTTGTCTCACTGCCAGTAAAAAGTGTGGGGGTGCCCCATCGTGCTGAAAATACATCCCTCGGATAGCAACGTTCGCGTTGGCAAGCAAATTCGGCAAAATATTTTGTAGAAAGTTCAAATAGACTTGCCCTGTTAAAGGACCATCAAAAAAGTGAGGACCTATTAATTGGTTATTTATGACACCAATCCACACGTTAACCGAAAACCTTAACTGAGAACGACGTTCTCGAATAGCATGGGGATTTTCTTCTGCCCACACATGTGAATTTCGTGAATTATTTATCCCGTCTCTGGTAAATTGGGCTTCATCTGTAAATAGTGTCCTGTATAGCGTTGGTCGATTATTGTTAATCCATCTACAAAATTCCAACCTATCGATCTCATCTCCAGCATGTAATCGCTGAACCATTTGAATGTGATATGGGTATAGATTATTTTTTTGTAAGACTCTACTTACTTTTGATGGAGTAACATTGAGTTCTCGACTTACTTGTCTAGTGCTTATTGTAGGGTTCATAGTAACGGCGTCCATAATGTCATCTTCCTGCGCTTCATTTACATGTCGCTCTGTTGTTCCACTAGGAAAAGTGCCATTTTCTCGCAAATAATTAAAAACTGACCCAAATGTTGGATGCCTGGGAGTTCGACGATTAAGAAATCTCCTGCGATATTCTCTACTAGCAGCTCTACCATTCCCATTACAGAATCCATAAACAAATCTGCATATTCTGTGGTCGAAAACTGATGTGGCATTTTGAACGAAAGTAACAAAAGCTCTACCAAAACTAACACAATGTACTTAACGTAGATATGACAGAAGAAATATGTATTCTTGTACACATAAATAACAATTGATAATGACAATAATGACAATGGGTATAAAATATCAAGAAACGTCAAACGGTCAACGCCAACCTTCATTTTAAACTTTTTTAGATTTATTTTTATTTAGTACAGTTGATGCAATGTATTATTATTTGACATAAAATTTTAATCATTTACAATCAACAAAAACTAACACATACAAGAGGTTTGACTTTTTAATCAATTTAATTTATTATTTATCGAAAATAATGCCCCAATACGATCTATGAGTAAAAATTTTAAATTGAAAAACAATTGATTCTATCGTAGAGATAATACAAAGTGGCAGTAAAGATGTTAATTTTCTACGTATTTGATTATGTTGTAGGAACTCATTTTAATTAAAATGTTTGAAATTTATAACATTTGTTTAAATTAATACCTTATAATTTGATACTTCATTATGTTTGTTCTATTTTTGGTAAGATTTGATCGTTCACTAAAAATTTAATAAAAGTGCGACAATATTGTCGCATATGTCGTTTTCATTGGCTATTTATGTAGTTTGAAAATCACTTATTGCATTAAAAAAAAAATTTATACAGGGTGTAATATTTAATACGAATCCCTAAATTAATTTTTCCAAAGCCAGTCCTGGAATTTTTTAGTTTAGCTAATACCAGTCGAATGCTTGATAGTAGTGTACTGTATCATGCAGATATTAAAAAAATCAAATGAGCCGTATAAACACTACAGTAAAATGAAATAAATGGTCAATTACACAAATCACCCTGTTAATTAATAAAGAAGAGGAGTTGACATTTTTTAGTGGCTACATGATATGCTCCCTGAGGGACTCTACATATGGTAGAAGTATGTAAAGTTCCTCATGACTCACCCTGTATATATAGACCAGCAACATATTGATAAATTTACCGATGTTTCAAACTATTCTATGAACTTATCTCACTATACACTCGTCAATCGCACCAATTTATATTATACGGGGGCAAATTTTCTTACTTTTTCACTTATTTACATGGGCGAAGCATACACAATAAAAATGACCCCGGTAACAATTTACTGCTGACATTTTACATGATTGCCGATACCGTTTAGTTCAATTTGTAGATTAGTCACCTTTAATTGAAAATTGTCCGATATAGTGGTAATATTTGCCGAAGAAGATATTTGTATTAAGTAATGAACAAGACAAAAAATATTTTATTTTCACTAAAAATTATAAGAAATCATACTGATCAAGAGTATAGAATGTACAATATATTTTTTAATATTAAAACATCGATTTATTTTTGTTACGGTACGTACTCTGGTGGTGCTACTTTATCGTCGAACACTCTCGAACCATCAGGTGCTAAAAACCAAAACAGAATTAAGGCACATTACAAACGTGGTACATATAACGTATTTTGCTATAGAAATTTTCAATAAAAACAGTACTACAGGAGGTGTCTATTTAAGTTTCGATGGAAGAAGCAAAGTAAGTTGATTATAATCTATTTCTAATGAGTGTAGAGTAATAAAATCTCATGAAGTATTCAAAAGCGCTACAGGATAATCCGTCAATAATCCGTCAATAAATTCCGTCCGCATTGCAAAATTCTGTCGTTTCATAAAGAGCAGGTAGGTATCACCCTGTTTTAAGGGATTAGTCCATTGTTATCGACAGATAAACACTGAGCCAGAGGCGCGCTAGTGGGTTAATTGACAAAAGAATATGCATTCTTAAAAATCATATTAAAGGAAATAAAAATGTAATACAGCAGAACAGTGTTATTAAAAAAATATAAAATGTAACAATAAAATATATACGAACCGAAATCGGGAAATACTCACAAACACACACGAATGAACTTTACATATTGAAACACTTGTGGGGAGTTTAAATCAATTTATTCACAAAAACTACAAAAACTTTACTGGATACGTTATTACAATTCTACATCACTATAGTCTTCATCCGAAGAACTGTCATC
The DNA here is from genome assembly GCF_040954645.1 of Diabrotica undecimpunctata. Lineage (NCBI taxonomy): Eukaryota > Metazoa > Arthropoda > Insecta > Coleoptera > Chrysomelidae > Diabrotica > Diabrotica undecimpunctata. The sequence goes on from NC_092804.1 coordinate 6,430,980, forward strand.
ATCCCCTGGTGTTATAATTATAGGGTCAACCACCTGATCGACCAAGTTGTCCAGTTCCCACATTTTATCTTCCTCTTTTAAAACATGCTGGATTGCTTTTTGCCAGTTTTCTGATGTGATTTCCATAATGGCTTGATCAAACAATACCTTGACATCTTTCATTTTAAATGTGGTATTGTGCCTTGCAACATATCCTTTAACTTGTGCCCATATAAGTTCTATGGGATTTAATTCGCAATGATATGGCGGTAGGCGTAGCACAGTTACTTTATACTTTTCTGCTACATCTTCTACGGCATATTTTATGAAGCGAGATTTATGTTGTTTTACTACGGCTAGTAGTTCCTTCTTTATTGAATTCGTCTCAAACTGAATACCTTTATTTGACAGCCAGTTAATAATTTCTTGCTTTCTCCAAGCTGAAGTTGGTACCTTCTCTATGCGCCTTGAATGGTAGCTTGCATTATCCATAACCACGACCGAATCAGCTGGAAGAAATTTTAACATTTCCCCGAAGTAGTCTTCGAAGACATCCGAATATATGTCCTCATGATAATCTCCCGTCCGACACGACTCAAAGCTTAACAAACCTTCTTTTAAAAATCCTTCTTCTCTTCCAATGTTAGCAATTATAAGCCTCTTCCCTTTTCCCGAAGGCACTTTAATACCCGTCGAAAGGCCTTCTATGAAAGCTTGGCGAGCACTTGTTACATTTTTATCTTGCCAAATTTTTTGGACTATATAACCTTCGTTTATCCACGTCTCATCAAGATAAAAAATTTTCTTGTGCTCTCTGCGGTACTGTTTTATAGTTCTCAAATATTTTCGTCTCCAGCAAATGATTTCATCACTTTCCAGTAATAGTGCCTTTCGATTGTGCTTTTCCCAGGAAAAATTCATACTTTTTAAAGTTTTCCATAAAAGTTTTCTGGATATCAAAGGAATATCGTTATCTTGGCTTATCTCCATTAGTATTTTGTCAAGGGTGGGTATTTCCTTTTTAAAATAAAACGAATGAACTTTTCTTCGAATGTCACGTTTGGTGTCTTCACCTAAGATTTTTATTGGTCTTCCTGATTTTCTCTTGCATGGACTTAACTGGCCTGATATCTTTCTTTCTCGCAATAATTTAAAAATCGTGGACTGTCCAATTCCAGTCATTCGGGCACATCGCTCAACACTTTCTTGCACAGACAAACTAGGGTGATCGTGTTTTATGCAATCATATACAATTAAAATTATAACTTTTTCACTAACAGATAGCGGAGAATTTTTTACACCTCTTTTCTTTGGAGTAAATGTCGCCATTTTATAACTTTTTCACTATTTCTATATCACAATATTACTGTACGTTTAATTGATGTAGTAACAATTACTAACTCGAATGTCGAATGTCGAATGATAATAATAAAATAAAAGAGGGATTATAATGAAAGTGTAAGTAAAACCTCATTACGCGTTATTAGTCTTCATGTTGATTTATTTTAGTTCTTAGTAATATTAGGAGGTGCGTCATACCCTTATCAGTTTCTTCTAATGCTTTTATTCGTTCAGTAAGGAAGTGAATTTGTTTTTATAAATAAAAATGTAATTAGCTTTAATGACCATATAATGGAATACGAGTTTGAAGAATAAGTTAATCGAAAAATTAAATAAAATTGGTTATCACAAAATATCCAAAATATGATATTTTGAGGTACATCAATTTTTGACGACGAAGTTGACATCCGTCCATTTGCCTACGCCCATGACGACACCGAAATTCAGGCAAATTTTATGACACTTCATGATTTATTACTCTACACTCATTTGAAACCAATTATAGTGACAAGGAATACATTTCTTTTCTCTTTTTTTGAACTAATTGTCTCTTTTACTTGGATTCCTTGATCATCCAGTTTTTCCTTCTTCTAACCAATTTTATTTAATTCTTGTTTGGTTATTTTAGGACGCTGCTTGTAAACTTAATCTAGTGACTGTTTACGTCCTGTTTTTTTCTGTTATTATCACCTCTAGTAGTTGGTAAATTTTCGTTTATACGTTTTTCTATGTTTAATTGAAATCCATCTTTTAAGAAAGTCAAAAAATAATAATTTACCTTAAATATCGTCAAAAAAAAGTTTGCTAATTCACTTTTAATATATGGGGTGTAAATCATAGGTAAAAATTATTAGTCTTATTTCCAGAGTTGCCAAATATATTGTTATTAATATCAGAACGATTTGTGTAATGTAAAAAAACATACATTACTGTGGATAAATAATTATTATATAATTCACATTTCCCTTCATTCTCTACCATACCGGTAATCTGGCAACTCTGTTCAAAAATGTCATTGTCAAAATTTAATAACATGCAAATAATTAATTTTAAAGAAAATAATTTACATTTATTTTCATTTATATCTTGTTTTTTTACTTCCAAAAGCATTGAAAATAAAATGAAATAATTCTGCTTAGCTTTTAAGATAGATTTACGATGATACGGATTTTATTATAAGTACTTCATGGAAAATGTGTAAATAAAAAAATAACGTTCATGCAATTGACACAATTTCAAGTATGTATAGTATTTTTCATATAAAAATGCGTGCACGTCATTCAAGATTTACGACGTCAGAACCCCACAGCGTTGCCAAAACATCAGAATAGTTAGTAAATGAGGAAGTTTTAAAATGTCAACTATTTGTCAAACTATTATATTAACAGTAAATACACTTAGTTTTAAGATTACTTCAACACACTTAAATACATAAGAAAACATTTTAATACAAAATTATATATTCTAAATTTTAAACTTACCACTTTTAGAGCATTAATAATAAAAACGTCCCGCCATTATTTCTTGTTCAAAATAATCTATCTTACATGAAAGCCTATCAGCTTTCTACAGACTCTTTAGTTGTTTTGGCATAGCACAATCACAATACACAACAACAATTAGTTTTTAACGCTATTAATCTAAATTTAATATGTATTTATAAATACAATTTATTAATATATACTATATTATGATCAAATTGTGTAAGAAATCAAAACATAAACAAAATTCTTACTCTAAAAAAGCGGCAACACTTTAAACAATTTTACCACACGCTGAACTGTCAAAAATTTGAAGTATTCCCATATCAGTTGCGTACAATTGTCTAATATATTTAATTAAAATTATTATTTTGTGGAATATTAGACTTAGAGTTATTTCATAAAATTTATATTATTAATAATAACAAATGTTTTTGGTTATTTAATCAATATAATTTTAAAATTCACAACATAATGATTACATTTTTTTTTTATTATTATACCATACAATAACCGAACACACATAGAAGCGACACAACGGTCCAAAAGCGTGTACCATTTTTGTATACGCATGCCCGATTCTGGTTGTTTAACTGTCAAAAACACGTGCTTATTCTTTAATTCTGGTTGTTTTCGATAGTCCGTAGGCGTTTATGGTAAATACTCGACACAACAAGTGCATTTGACCATTTATATAATTTATTTATAGTTAAAATGTTATAGTTATAGTTTATAGTTATAGTTAAATATATAAGTTTATAGTTAAAAGTTTAATTTATATTTAAAATGTCTGGATATATTTGTGCGATTCGCGGATGTTCATCTGTGACAGGAAAAGGAATAAGTTTATTTCGATTTCCTAAGAATAATAACAGGTAATTACTATTGCTTTGTAATTATTATTAGTTATTACATAATAGTATTGGTTTGACTTTCGAACAGTAAGCCGACGCCGACGTGTCTGTCCGAGCTATAAAAAATAAACTTTGGTCTGCCAAGGGATAGTTCAAAATGAAAACATTAAATTTGGTGTCAGTGCTATTTCTTTTATTGAAAGACGCAAGTCTCCGAAGGCTCAGGTCAAAAAATCAACAGATGGTGGTAGGGTGTCAGCGCGCTCGAAGACAACAATACGAATATAGTATTTTTAGGAAATAAAAATATATAGAGGGTTTTATACACGAGAATATTTTATTTAAGAGCGTAGGCGCAAAAGTATTAATATCTAATCTAAAGTATTAGTATCTAATCTTAATAAATTTACAGTTTTCTTCTGACTAAGTCACAAAAATGTCACTAAATATTGAGATATGCAACAAATAAAGTTTTAATATTTTTTATTTGTAATTTCCATTTAAAATTCCTAAATATTTAATGTACTTCGATCCATATATTTGATCTTTTTTATTTATATTTACCGAATTAAAAATTGGCAGACAACTTTTGTATATAGCAAAAAGTAGATGAGTACCTATTTAGTTTTTTCATAATTGAATGTAAGTTTGTTTATTTGCAACCATGTTTTTGCAATTTTGAAGTCTTGTTCTGTTGTAGTTTTAAGATTTTTAGTAACTTCTTTGTTTCGCTTAAGAGCGTAGGCGCAAAATTTTGGGCCAATGCTTTTTAAATACAATCATTTTTTTCGAATCCTGAGAAAACTAACAAATATTTTTGAAAAATTTAAACACAGAATGAAAGATTACATTATTACCGAGGGCCGAAAGTCCCTTAGAATAAACAAAAAGTTTTTTGAATGAGATATTTGAAATTAAAAATCACACTAAATTTTCTCTTTTTTTTTTCACCCCTGTAACTTATTAAAATAAACATTATAGAAGTTTTCAGGGACTTTCGGCCCTCAGTAATAATGTAGTCTTTCATTCTGCGTTTAAATTTTTAAAAAATACCTATTAGTTTTTTCAGGATTCGAAACAAATGAATGCATTTAAAAAACATTGGCCCGAAATTTTGCGATTACGCTCTTAAGAATTTATATTGTGTGATATGCCCACTGACTATTAATTTTCTGGTTGTTAGCTGTCATTGGCGGCTTGGCCACGTAACTTCAAAGGACTGTCGCTTCTCTGTGTTCGGTTGTTCTCTGATTATACCATGTTGACGCCTATGAAAGATCGAGCAGTTCCGTGTAGGTTTCGTATTATTAGGTGTGTTAGGAAAATTTGAATTCTAACGTTGACGTTCTGGAAATTTTAAATATAAGTGACTTCACTTTATATAAATTGTGACGTGCACGCATTTTTATATGAAAAATACTATAGTTATATTACATGCCATTATGCAAAAAAACAAAGTTATTAACATTTATAAATTACTTCAACAATAAGAGGTTTTTTTGCAATTATCTCGGTGCATTATGTGAGAACTGCCCTTTTCAGTGATTAAATGTGAGAACACATTTGCAACCATTTACCCATTAGTTCTTACATTATTTTATTTTTTGTTGAAGAAAAAGGTTGATTGATTGTGGTAATTCCTTTTGTTTAATATGTTTTAAAATGTTTTACCCTTTTTAATAAAGAAAATAATAAAGTTCTACAGTACCTGTATAAGTATTTGGTGGGTAAATATTTGATGGAGCACTTGGAACCTGTGCAGTTGGCTGGATGTTTATCTGAACGGGCATCGTTGCACCAATTGTCGAAATTATCGGTAACACTGATATTAGTCGTCCTAAAATGTAATTAAGAGCGAATTAGTAATTATATTTTTTATTATGTAAGTAAGCTATGAAACTTTGAAGACGGTTTACGGAGATGATTCTCTATCCCATGTCAGAGTTTGACGGTACAAACGTTTTAAGGTGAAAAGGGGGGAAGTTGAAGATAAAGAGCACCCTGGACGGCCTGTGGATTTAAAAAGTGACTTAAACACTAAAAAAGTATCCAAAATGATTAGAAAAGACCGTCGATTAAGTATTGGCCAATGCTGAATATATAGACATTAAGAAGCTGTGATAAATTTTTCATGGGGAATTAAACGCGAGGAAAACTTGTTGTCAAACGCTTAACAGTGGAACAGAAGATGCATCGTAAAGACATTTGTTGTGATATCCAGAAATACGTACAAAGATTTCTCATCAAGGGTCAACTTATTACGTAACATGGATTTTTCAATAAACCAAGCTACAATCCATGCAGTGGAAGACTCTAAACAAACTCTACGATTTAGAGGTTTTAAGAAGAGTCCTAGAAAAATTCACAAAAGGAGGTCCGAAATATGCAAAGAGAACTCTAGGTTCCTCCACCAAGACAACGCGCACTCTGTCAAGTTCTATTAATACCAAAAACCAGCTCAAAGGCATCGATCACCCAACCTATTCACCAGATTTGGCACCTTGCAGTTTTACCTGTTCTCTAAAATAAAATCATGTTTGAAAGGAACCCGCCTCGAGTCATTAGAGGGAGTAAAACAAAAATCGGCGCAGTGCTCAGCATCCTAGCGGAAGTTGACCTGCAACACTACTTCGCACAGTTGATGGTTCACATAAAGCGGTGTAGACATGCAAAAGGAGAGTCTATTGATGGTCAAATACGAAAAATTATAAAAAATTGCTAAATAACAATGTTATAACACCAGTCTCAGAACTTAATTGGATAAGAACTTGTACGGTAGATCCACTCCAAAACTACAGAATAAATTAGATATAATAGATCACACATAACTTATAGAAAATATCTATACTCATGTCACATGTATAATAAAACTCCATATAGACACCAAAAGCATAAAAATAACAAAAAAGTGAATTAGATATTTGAGAAAAGTGAAAGAAATATAGAAGATATGATAAAACTTTCCAGGAAATTCGCAGGTTATTCGATAAAATGGTGAGACATGGTAGCAAGCTGGCATCTGAGATAAGATGTAGAACAGGACTTTTAGCTACCAAAGGGAGAGACATAGATAAAGCAACAAGGTTATATACTACTGGCACTTATCTTTAGTTTATACTGATCTGTCCGTTCTGTTGAGAATAAAATAGAAATTTCTCCTGCGTTTCTGGTCACTGTCTTACCTCTTTGTATTACTACCTTCGTAAAATGCCGGTACCAGAATTTCTCGTAACAAAAATAGAACAGTTGTGTCACTAGATAGACACCGAACAATGTCACTGAGAGAAGAGCCAATTTAGTCCCATAATCTTCTCTATTCTTAGGCGGAATGTACCACTGCGTATGGCTTTGAGTCTGAATACTCATTTTTTTCCTTTCAATCGACAATATTTTATGTAAAATAGCAGCAGATATACTAAATGTTCATTACAAACAACTCGAGGTATTATTCATCTTATCGTAATCTTTACCGCGGGATTAGTGTGAAATTGCGTTCTCATTAGTTTTGTCAACTTGAGTATTATTGAAGCCGGAGATATAGCAAATATTTTTATTATAGTCAGCAATTCACTGGCTATATATAACTTAATTGTTCTTTTGTCAATTTGAGTAAGGATTTTATTTATAGTGGAAAAATTAGATGCACTTTTATAGACGCATATTTTAATTTTGATGTATAAAGGTAGCTGTAGTATATTCCACGAATTTGTTTTGGATTATCGCTACAGCACAGTACCAAAATTGTAGAAAGTGACTAATATTTTCTAGGGGCGTAGGAAATTTCGACACTAAGCAGGTAGCGACTAAAATTTAATGGCAATTTTCGACACCAGCCCCAATTCCCGTTTTTATCTTACAAGTATATTCGACACCAAATAAATATAGCTGCGACATAAATAAAATACCATAATTAATTAATTTATTTATTTTAATAAAAGTAATGTGCATTTTATTTCTTTATAACTGTAATAATATCTAAATATAATACAACTAGTACCTAATTTTTGTACATTTTACCGTTAATATACTTGTATACAATGATTTATTTGCTATTATAGGAATGATAAGATACAGCTTTTATAAAATCTAACCTACGTATTTGTTGGGATCGTAGTTTATCCATCATTTTCTCCAAAAATGCCAATTTAGCCTTAACAGTAGTATCTTTGATTTTTGCTGGTATATGTAAACTATTTATTTTGACATAAGTGTCTACTTGAAATTCTTTTAACTTTTCAATAAAAATAAAAATAGAAGGATGTGTTGAATAAAAAGAAGAATTAAATCTCGAATGAAAGGATTCACAGGCATTTGTGGTCCTCGCAATAGACGGATTCTGATTAGACCATATGTGTGGTGGAAATAGAGCGCTATCGAAAATGTAATTTTCCAGTAAATAATCTGCATATATATCAAGTGTTGCGTTTATAGGTTTATATGACATTAAATCATAAAGAAAGCATTCTTCAAATTCTGCTGGATTTAAATAAGTTAAACCAAACGTATGCCTTAACCATTTTCCAATTTCTGAATTTGTATCCTTATATTCTTGTACCAAACCCAAAGATTGAATTTTTTTAAACCAGTTTTGGTATAAGTGAAAACGGCATCCACTAATTTTTGCATTGGACCACATATACAATAAAGCACAGTGAATTGCTTTTTCAAAGTCCACAAATATTTCAGTTGGCTCTAATGATAATTGAAATGTTTCAAAAATCTTAGACCTTAATAAAGAAAATAAATTTTTGTATGTCATTGACAATTTGTCCTTTAACAAACAGTATGCTAAAGGAACATAATGTCCATTTTCCAAGCCATGTATAGTAAATAATTGTAGAAAATATTTGGTACTGTATGAAAATGTACCATCCATATACAAAGTTTTTAATTTACACAACAAACGAATATTTGTCTCGCATGGAAATACAATTACATTTAATTCAGGATGATTTAAAAACAAAAAACTTTGATTGCGACAGGTTTTAGGAGAATAATTACTAACCGCGTTATGGACTTCTGATATGCTTCTTGGTAACGGACCTGGTAACAGTTTACGACGACAGTTGTAAATGTTCTTTCTTATGCTAGCTATGTCAGGAACCGTCAGCAAATTGGCATCACACTCAGCAACAGCAGTTCTTGTAATTTTGGCAGGCTTTTCCGATATGTCCTCTTGGGCTTTTCTTTTACATGCATTGGTTACTATCTTTACTTCAAGCTTTTTTGGATCGGCTTCATGATTATGTACCAAATCACTTCTTGTGATGGTGAGGTCCTCACAGCCTATTGTAAACACTTTTGCGGAACACTTAGTGTTTCTTTGGATGCAGCGCCAAAATATCTCGCCACTTTTCTGTTTCGAGAACGAATGATGCTCCACCACTAATAAATCTCGACCACGGTAACTTTTTATCAAACTCATTTTTTAAATATCCGTATACGTGCACAAGTCAACGTCAAACAAGAAATAAATTACAACTGAAATAATTTAGTCACAAGTACACAAGTGCCACGCCCCCCGCCGTGACAATAAATATTGGGAAAACCCGCTTGTCCTGCTTGGGTGCAAATGTCCATCGCCGCTAATTACCTACCTACCTGCTTTACGCCGCGGTGTCGAAATTTCCTATAATAAAATTTGACCCTTCGATTACCCCAGGTACAAAGACAATTTGGTGTCGAAAGTTCGCCCGCCGTTTTCTAGACCTTTGCGGGTTTGGGGGGAAAGGAGATCGACGAGTCAGAGGCGTGCGGTTTTTATTTAAAAGATAATCCGGGTTTTAGATGAAGAAAACTAGTTCTTGTTAAATATATTTTTTTTTGGAAAAGGCCTTTATCCGTTTAAATTAATGATCAACTCATGATTGATTCAAGGATTAAATTTAATTCTTATATTCTTATTGTCAAATGAGATTTAATGACATGGGATTAGAAAAAGGGTCGTCTAGTAACTTTTAGCACAGGTAAAACTGAAACTTTGCTAGTAATCTTCTTCTTATGGTACCTATCCGTTATGGATGTTGGACACTAACATGGCTATTCTGACTTCTGTTGACTGCTGCCCTGAAAAGTCCGGTAGTGGTTAAGTTAAACCATTTTCGCAGGTTATGCAGCCAGGATATTCTTCTTCGTCCTGGATCTCTTTTCCCATGCACTTTACCTTGAAGTATGGTCCGAAGTAGGTTGTATCGTTGTTCATTGCGCATTATATGGCCCAGGTATTCTAGTTTGCGACGTTTTATGGTTATGACTAGTTCGCGCTCTTTACCCATTCTATGTAGTACTTCTTCGTTGGTAACTCTGTCTATCCAGGAAATCCTCAACATGCGTCTATAGCACCACATCTCAAATGCTTCCAGTCTCTTCAGTGATGCTTCAGTTAAAGTCCATGACTCCACGCCATATAAAAGAACGGAGAATACGTAGCATTTTAGTAAACGAACTTTTATTTCCAATTTTATATCATGGCTGTTAAATTTTTTTTTAATTTTGACGGAAAATTTTGCCAAAAGCCAAAAAAAATTTTAGCTTCGGAAAATTTTGTCAAAATACTACATAATGTAACTACATCGCTTAGAATCATTTTGTTCACTGGCTCTAAGTCCCTCGAGCTCATTTCCGATCATAGTTTTTTTAGGTGTTAAATTGTGACGTTTCTTTTTGATATACGGTTCACTATACTACTGTCAGTCATATTTATTATTCTTCATCAAATTGAATTCAACCAAATTACTTACAATTTACAAAAAGTAAACGTAAAATTCCTATTTTCACGCGCCTATATTTTTGTGTGTAAATAAAATGAAAATTTTCATTTTTCTTGTTAAATCTTTAAAAAAAAATTCATGTAATTTGAATATAATTATCAAAAACAAATTTCACTATAAGCTAATTTTCTCTCAAGGTTGGCATTCATGACATTAACGGTTATTTGTATTTCCTCTTGGTTGCTAATTTATCTGGTTTATAATTTATCACAATTCAATTTTATGTTTATTTAAATTCGTTTGGCAGCAGTTTCATTAACCAACCAAATTTTATCTGGTGAGTTACTACTTTTTTGCAATGATTTGTTTCACTCTGTAAGATATTTTTTATTTTAGCCCTTGAAAATAATAATTGTAACCACAATTGAAAGCTCGAGTAATAAAAAAAAATAGCGTTCTAACAGCCTCCTTTTGTTGACTCCAGCCCAACCAAACTTAGTTTTGTTTTTTCTAAACGAATTACTATTTGAAAGGGAATAAGCCACAATTCAAGTTTAAAATAAGTTTATTGACGTTACTTGAAAACTTATTTTAAAAAGGATTGCACGTCATTCAATATTTACGACGTCAGAACCCAACAGCGTTGCCAAAACATCAGAATAGTTAGTAAGTGAGGAATTTTTAAAATGTCAACTATTTGTCAAACTTTTATATTAACAGTAAATACACTTAGTTTTAAGACTGCTGCAGCGCACTAAAATACATAAGAAAACATTTTAATACAAAATTATATATTCTAAATTTTAAACTTACCTCTTTTAAAGAATTAATAGTAAAAACATCCCGCCATTATTTCTTGTTCAAAATAATCTATCTTATATGAAAGCTTATCAGCTTTCTACAGACTATTTAGTTGTTTTGGCATAGCACAATCACACTACACAACAATAATTAGTTTTTAAAGCTATTAATCTAAATTTAATATGTACTTATAAATACAATTTATTAATATATAATATATTATGATCAAATTATGTAAGAAATCAAAACATAAACAAAATGCTTACTCTAAAAAAGCGGCAACACTTTAAACAATATTGCCACACGCTGAACTGTCATTGAAATTTGAAGTATTCCCGTATCAGTTGCGTACAATTGTCTAATATATTTAGTTAAAATTATTATTTTGTGGAATATTAGACTTAAGAGTTATTTCATAAAATTTGTATTATTAATAATAACAAATGTTTTTGGTTATTTAATCAATATAATTTTAAAATTCACAACATAATGATTACATTTTTTTGATTATTATACCATGTTGACGCCTATGAAAGATCGAGCAGTTTCGTATGGGTTTCGTATTATTAGCTGTGTTAAGAAAATTGGAACTCTAAGGTTGACGTTCTGGAAATTTTAAATATAAGTGACGTCCCTTTATATAAATTGTGACGTGCAACGTTTTTACTTTGAAAAATGGTATATAACAAAATGATACATATATGTGACTGGCTGAACATATAATAAATCTAATCGAAGCTAATGTAAATATAACAAACCGAAATTAAAGGGAAACTATTGAGAACCTCTTTGACCGAACAGAGAGCAGAAATTATTGAAAGATCAAGGTTTGGCAATGGCACTAACAACGACGGTTTTCAAATAATGGAAAAAATATGGAACGGTTATTGTCCTTTACAAATTTAACTATCGACAGTGAATGATGAAATAAATAATAAGAGAAATACAATACCTTGACGATTTAATAAGAAAACGTTCCACATTCATTGATCATGTGTTGTTGTTTTGACGCCACTTTTCTTTAAAATGAAAATAATGTTTTCTTACTCACCCCTTCTAATGACTTCCTTTCTAAAAGCTTTAGCTGTGTGGGTAATCAAACATATATAAAACACTTGTGCGGCCACTACCAACCCTACTAGTGTGAAGATTGGTATTAAAATTTGATCTGGCGAAGGACCATACATAGGTTCGTCGTCAGGAAATACATTACTGTTCATCATTAGATGTTAGTGTATGCTTGTTACTTGTTACTTGTATCTTTGAGGATCATCAAGGTGATGTATTTCTTTTAACAAATAATATATCGTTATCGTTATCGATAACCAAACAAGTTTTGTTAATATATAATGATTACTCCAATGATTAACCAATGATTACTCACCACACTTCACTGTGATAAGCTAATTTCTCTTTGTCAAATCAAGATTAAAGTATTCGCCAAAATATCAGACTCGAGTGCAGTATATGCATAAAGTATATTTCAAGAATTTGTGGCGTTTTTGGATTATCGCTAGACACTCAGCAGCCAATGGTCCACTTTACTGTACAGCATGTATGAAAGAAAATTGCTCTAGTAATGAAAATATGAAACAAGTAACTTCTAAATTGAATTAAAAAAATCCTGTTATAATCTGTTTTACAGTATTAATGAGAAGTTATTTACAGTAACTTGTTATGATATAATTGATGTTCACTGTAAATCATCAGATGACTATCTGATGATTTACAGTGGTGTTGCAAAAGAAACCAGATCCAAAGGTGTCGTCCTGTTAGTACACAGAAAATTTTTACACCAAGTACAAGAATATAAATATACCTCTGAAAGAATAGTAAGTGTAAAAGTTACACTGGATGTCAAACCGCTGAATGTGATAGCAATTTATGCACCAGAGAACAACAGAGATACCACCACAAGGAAAAACTTTTACGAACACCTTCAGACTGTAATAAAGAAGGCCCCAAATGATGAATATATAATCAATATGGGTGATTTTAACGCCCGTGTTGGCAATGATATAGTTCCAGTAATAAAACAGCGATATAATGAAAATATCAGAAATGAAAACGGAGACCTTCTGACGGACCTCTGCAGCATAAACGAAATACTTATTAATAACACATTTTTCCCTTACAAAGAACAATACAAATACACTTTTGAAAACAGTAGAGGACAAATATCTATGATAGACTATATCCTGTCGAATAGAGAGTTTCAACTCTCTCAAATCTTGGATGTAAGATCACTAACATCAACAGAAATAAGAAGCGATCATAAATTGGTATTGTGCAAAATCCGAATAAAAACACATATATGTGATAACAAAATACCAGAATATACCACAAAGATAAAAGTCGAAAGTTTACTGGATGACTCCACAAGATACCTATTCCAAAAAAGAATAACCGAAAAAAGCAGAAACACATATATCACAGAAAGTGATGGAGTCGAAGAAAGCTGGGCAAAAATTCTAATAGCCTCGGCCAAGGAAGTTCTTGGTGAAAGCAATATAAATAAAAATAAATCGTTCCCAAGGCGAAGAACTCCATGGTTTTGTAGAGAAGTGAAAATCAAGAGGAATTACAGAAGAAAGGAATCTAGCGATTTTGCAAAATTTGGTTACATTAATATCTGCAAATTGAAGACATTTTTGGAAGAGCTTTCCTGGCAATGATGCAGCCGCCGATGTAAGATCGGAGTTTGATGATGTTTTATAAGTGGAATTGTTTTTTTTTTTTTTTTAAATTATGTTGTTGATGTTTGAATGGTGGAAATGATGTTTTTTTAATAATTAATAATCTGTTTTGACTAATTTTTTCTTTTTCAACAAAATGTAAAATTAGGCCTAATGAACTTATAAGAAAGTTCTTAACTAATAAAGTTAATAAAACGAAATGATTTTTGTTGTTACTGAACTTTCCGTTGAAGAAATTTTACATTAAAAAGCAGTAACCTCAAATAAATGTGAGTTACTGCATTTTTATGCAATTCATTCTTACCGGTTGTAATAATATACCTTGCTTAAAAGCAGTATCTGCCATTTTCTTTAAAATCTATAAAAATATCTAATAAAAAAATAAACTTATTCAATGATATGCAAAAGAACTACAACACTGCTAAACAATTCCGGAATCCATAAATATTTTTATAGTGGCTCAGCCATGTTTCTGAGACAAGTCATTGAAAAGTCTAGAGAATTTCAAGAACTTATGATTATATGCTTCGTTGACTACCAAAAGGCATTAGATTGTGGAAGTTGGATAAATCTGTGATCTATTTTAATAGAAATGGGCACACCAATGCACCTGGTGACACTTATTAAAAATCTGTACCAGTCCAATATAGCAACAGTACGACTAGATCAGAAGTTCTCAAACCAATTCAAGACCGAGAGAGGTGTTAGACAAGGAGGCATGTTGTCACCTTACTTATTCATCATTTTTAGTGAACATGTCATGATGATGGCTTTAGATGGATGGGCCGGAGGAGTAACAGTGGCTGGTAAGAAAATCTCCAATTTAAGATTTGCGGAAGACACTACACTTATAGCAGCAAATGAGCAAGAAATGTTTAATCTCCTGCTAAGAGTTGAGTACGAAAGCAATAAAGTGGGTCTAAAAATCAATAAAGCTAAGACAAAAATAATGGTGATCGACAGATTCCACACTATTTAACTGACTAACATATTACAGAAATACTAGATAGTGGACAGTTTTGGTAATCTCGGGTCCAGTGTAACTAACGATGGTCACTGTGCAGCAGAAGTTCGGAGACGTATTGGTAGGGCAAAAAATGCGATGAGTTGCTTAACTAAAGTTTGGAAAGACAGATCTAGTTTACCATGTGGTTTAAGGTCCTTTTACGTAGTCTCACCTGTTACTTTGATTTTGCTCATGATATTTATGTCATCTGCATATACTGCCAGTTGGACTGATTTATTGTTTCGTGTTTTGTTTCTATCTTTTGATGTTTTTCATAAATAGTAGATATAAATATATAAATGTTGAATCGGAGAATTTAAGAACATTTTGATGACACCTTGCGCATGGAAAAACAAGCAGGAAATGATTACAACAACGTATATACAGATAACGACAAAGCCATAGAAATTGAAAAAAAGCCAAATTATCTCAATAAAAGAAATCCGGCATACGGCATCCGGTTACCTTCGACATGGAAACCTTTAATAAAGAAAATATCGTCCGATCTACCGTCAAATCAAAATCTCGCCGTCAGAAATGTTCCCGTCAACCATCATGCAAACCACCACCGAAACCAGTCGCGATCAACGGTATAAATAAACCGTCCGCTGTTTCCAGTAGCAACAGTGCATTGATTAATGATCAGTGTAGTAGTGTCTGGGAACTCGGAAGCCCTGAAGAAGACATCAGAGAGGATGTTGAAAGCTCGACGCGGTTCAACCCGAAAGCCTGATAAAATATACTGATATAAGTTTGTGAAATGCTTGATTTTTAATTTAGTTTAATACTTTACGATTTTTACAGATAACGACATTGTTTTGTTGACCATAGGAATTAAGATTTATTGCAGTATATTTAATATAATGCTCTAAAACTAATTTTTTGGGTATTTTTTAGCCTTAATAGCAATACAAATAAATAAGTAAGTAAATAAGTAATATGCTTTATTGTCACTGAAAATTGTACAAATTTTATGGACAAAGCTTATATCAATAAGACAAGAAACAAGAAAAAAAATCAGAATAAGAATCGTTTGTACTTTTAAATAAAAAAAAAAACAATAAAATTCTTCCAAACTTAAACATAAAAAATACTACCTAATTAAGAACCTACAAACTTCGTAAAATGTATCTAACAAAAAATAAAAATTAGGAAAGCAGATTAATGAATTAAGGGCTCAAATATTTCCACCTCCTTGTGCTAAACAGTAACCAAATCTGTCATACAGATTTCTTCTCATATTTTAGAGTAGGGCTGGTGTAATGCTTGCAGAGAAATGAAGTATTTTTGCCCTTAATTCTACTAGGTTTGTGGCCCTTTCAAACTGATGCCTATAAATGTTTTCTTTGAGAAAACCCCAAAAAAAGAAACCGTTAGGCGCTAAGTCACAGGATCTAGCGGGCCATTTAATTGTACCACGTGTACTTATCAATCGATCAGGAAACGTTTGATTGAGGAAGTCAATAGTTGCTCCAGAGTTGTGAGCCGAACACCCATCTTGTTGGAAATAAACCTCCTGAAAATTAACGGGAAGGCGTCGAACTGCCGGAATGATCTCATCCTGTAAAAGTTGTAAATATTTGGGCCCGTTTGGTTTCCATCGATAAAAAATTGACCGACAATATGGTCGCCGAATATCCAAGTCCAAACATTTAACTTTTGCGGATGCTGCGTTCGCACTACAACACTGAGGTGCTTATTTTTCCGAGAATAATACCTTGCAATGGATGGATTGTGTTTTTTATGTAATGAAAATAAAGATTCGTCAGAATATAAAATATTTTTTAAAAAGTGTACATTTTCATTCTGTTATTTCCCAAAACTCCTAAATTCACATCCGCCTAAAGTTATCTTCCGGAAACAGTTCTTGTGTTGGTTGTATCTTAAAACAGTGATACCCATTCCTTTTGAGAACTCGCTGAACAGTTGGAGCATTCACGTTAACTTCCCTAGCAATTTGTACACTATTGCAGGGTTCACTAGGTTCCACAAAAGCACAAATATCAATATCCCTGTTTTGACGCTCCTCATCGACAGGTCTAACACGTGGTTCATTACCTTCATGACACTTTTTACAACTGTTTACACATCCCGAAGTTTGAAAATGTTTAATGGTATTTTTAACTGTTGTAACACTTGGGGGGGTCTATTTTCGAAGGCAACAATAAATAAATCAATTACTTCGCGTATCGAATGACCCTGAATGGACCATGTTACAAGTTGCACTTTTTCTTGGACGGTATAAAACGTAATAGGAATTTTATTAATTATTTGTTTATTCTTTCAGAACTTCTTTTGAAATTTTTAATGTCAATGTGACAATTACGACAATTCGTACCTACTGTGATATTAATATAGAGGTGGAAACGGGTAACATGTCATAGCGATTGCCATTGTGTTGTATGGTCAATAAAACAATGTCGTGATCTGTATTTATAACAAAATTATACGTATAATCTGCTAGCTGAAGATAATATAGTAATAGTAAATGTAACCCAATGTAATGTAATTCTAACAAACCGAAAATAAAGAAAAATTATTGAAAATATCTTTGACAGAGCAAAGAGGGAGCAGAAATTATTGAAAGAGCAAATTTTACTGCCGACGCGGGCAAAAAATGACGAAGAAGGCTTGGCAATGGCACTAAAACGACGGTGCAATTGCACGTAATTAATAAAAATAAAACAGATTTTTTCCTTTGGCCATTGAATGAGTGGAACAAAATATTAGCTTCTATAGCTTATCATGCAAAGTAACAGTCCAGGAGAAGTTCCACATTCATTGATCATGTGTTGTTCTTTTGACATCACTTTTCTTTAACATTAAAATAACGTTTTCTTACTTACCCCTTCTAATGACTTCCTTTTTAAAAGCTTTTGCTGTGTGGGTGACAAAAAATATATAAAACACTTGTGTGGCCACTACCAACCCTACTAGAGTGAAGATTGCTATTAAAATTTTATCGTGTGCAGAATTAACATTATAGTAAGGTGTGCGGTTTTCCATTATTAGATGTTAGATGTGCTTGTTACCAAATATTTGTGGATGACCAGGTTGAAGTATTTCTCTTAACAAATATTTTTATTATCGCTATCGGTATCGAGATAACGAAACAAATTGTTTTGGTAAAGGTATATGGTAAGGTTTTAATATTTAAGATTAAAAGCTTTTTTAATATACAATGATTACTCCAAAATTAGCCAATGATTAGTCAACAGTCATCACTGTGATAAGCTAATTTCTCTATGTAAGATCAAGTTAAGTATTCGCCAAAATATCAGGTTGTACGTACAATATATGCATAGGATTATCAGTCTTATAGTGTAGGTTACAGCAGCTGGTACCACTATTCCATAAACAGAAAATACCGAGTGATTGGGAAAGAAGTCGACTGTTCAAAAACGGGCAATACATAGACGGTACTCCAAAGACAAAATACGATAAGGAGAAAGGTATTCAGTGATTAAATGCCGCAGTATATTATTTTAAAAAATAAAAATTGGTAAATAAGTAGCAAAAGTTATTGTGTTGTGATAACTACCTTATCATTATGAATTTAACCCCAATAAATCAGTTTGGACTAAAATGAAAGGATATATCGCGAGAACAATGTTTTTTTTTTTTTCTTCTTTGTGATGACTGCCGGAACTGAACCCATTTGCCAGAGCGCGAGAAACAATAACATATTTAAATTTGAAATTATACGTCAATTACCAAGGGCCGATTGTTCAATTGGAGATTATCTTCAGATTAAAAATAATCTTCAATTAAACTTAATATTGCGTTGTTCAGTGCAAGTTTAACCAACAACAACACTTCTTCTTCTTCTTCCTCTTTATAAGGCTTTTTCATTGGCTACCTCTATGGAAGTTGTCACTCCATTTTTTGCGCAGTCGTCCGATACTTCTGCCGATTTGTGACTTATCCCTTGCTATTAGTTTTCCCAGTTATCCCAGTAGTTTTTGCGTTATGGCTGTATCGGTCTTGTTTCTGGGGCATATGTCATTGTTGGTCTTACACTGGCTTTATAAATTCTTTACTTCATCTCATTGACGTGAACCACGTGTTCAAGTCGAGCAAAGAAATATGTTGCTCTTTAAGTATTAAATCTTTATCCAATGTCATCGACCTAAGGTCATATTAAAATTTAAATTTGGAATCATGTAAAACCATATATTGATGTCACAGCTACTTTTTTAGTGTTAGCTTCAATTACAAAAGAAGGCACTGAGGATAGTCTGTACGAGATAGAAAACGTCACGTTATGCAACTGTAAAATTTGACGACACTTTCTTTTTTTTACTAAAGACACAGAAGTGTACTTACATTAAAATCTGGCCAGTAAGACCAATTATCAATTTGTTTCTAACTTAAATTACTAATGAAATCTTAAAATTAGGTGTCTACTCACTAGTATCTTTCCTATTATTTCTAATAACTAGCATTAAATTTAGCATGCATACTCGCACAACACTTTACTCTGCTTTTCACTCACTCATTATACCAGTTCAAAAGTCTTTGTTCTTAATAATTCTTGATAACCTCGACGTTTACATGATGATGGAGTCGTTGTTCATGGCTCCCTCCAAATTTCTTGATTATCTGATTGACGTCATACATCTTGAGGTCCCGGTGAAGGTCGTTGTTCCTAACGTACCAAGGCGCATCTACGATGTTCCTCAGCACTTCTATATAAATACTCAGAATAAATATCTCTGGAATATCTGGATTACTTTGATGTTACCAGGCTTGGTACAGCCCCAGAGTTGGCAGCCATAGGTCCATACTGGTCTCAGTATTTGTTTATAGATTAGGAGTTTATTATTTATGGATAGAGAGGAATGTCTTCCCATCAGCCAATACATTTTCTTGTAGCGGATGCCTAGTTCTTCTCTTTTCTTCTTCACGTGAGTTTTCCAGCAAAGTTTAGCATCAAGAGTGATCCCCAAGTACTTTGCTGATGTTGCGATAGGCACTTGGACATCATTTATTCTAATTGGAATATTATTAATTCTCTTATTGGTAAAATTTATATGGACTGATTTATTCTCATTCGGCTTAATTTTCCATTTTTTGGTCCATTCATGGATTTTATTTATTGAATTTTGTAGTTTTTCTGTAGCTTCTTCGAAGGTGTCACTTACCGCTAAGAAAGCAGTGTCGACTGCGAAGGTAGCTATGGTGTCGTCTTCTAGTTCAGATATATCACACGTGTATATTAGGTATAGGACTGGACCCAATACACTCCCTTGTCTCCATTTTCATTTCTGATATTTTCATTGTATCGCTGTTTTATTCCTGGAACTATATCACTGCCAACACGGGCGTTAAAATCACCCATAATTATTACATATTCATCATTTGGGGTCTTGTTTATTACAGTCTGAAGGTGTTCGTAGAAATTTTCCCTTGTGGTGGTATCTCTGTTGTTTTCTGGTGCACAGATTTCTATCACATTCAGAAGTGTACAACAAAGTGTTTAAAAGTGTTGTTGTTGGGTAACAACAACAATATTGTTAGGAAACAATATGTTCTTTTATTAAAAACTGTACTGTCTTCCTTGAAAAGAAGAAAAAAAATCTTGTTGGTTTTAAATTAGTCCTAATTTATGTGTTTTAATCCAATCTAATAAATTAATTGTCAAATTTCTCTTTGTTTATTGTATCGGCCGTTAATGGATTAATACTATAAAAAGAATAAACTTACCTCAAATTTACGTTACTTACATCAAAATTATTTTATAATAAAGTCTATTTAATAAATTTGTTCCCAAGAAATCTATATCAAGAAAAACACACCACGCCTATGCACATATAGAATGTGGAACGAATAAACTATTTCTGAAATGTTGATAAATTTACCGATGTTTGTTTCAAACTATTCAATGAACTTCTCTAACTATACGCTAGTGAATTGCACCAATTTATATTGTTACGGGGCAAATTTTATGGAACTATCTTACTATTTACTTATTTTCATAGGCGAATTATACACAATAAAAATGATCCCGGTCAGAATTTACTTCTGACATTTAACATGGTTGCCGATAGCTCTGAGTTGAATTATTTGTAGATGAATCACCATTAATTGAAAATTGTCATAGTATGCAAATATATACGTCTGAATGCATATTGATATACCAATAACAACTAACAACTGAGTACTAAAATTTTATTTTGGCTTTTTATGAGTTCACCCTGAGCTAATTATTTTTTTTTTTCGGAAGGGGAAATGTAGTTTGGTTCAAAATATGTTCCCTTGAAAAAATTATTACACATTAACTAAATTATGAGCCAAAACCAATAAAATTTAGAGACGGATTATGTGAGATTAATACTTGAATGAAGGGGTTTAAAAGAAAACGTATATTCTAACCCCAAACATAATTTATCACGAAAAGGGCCTTTTAAACACTTATACTTATACAAATAAAAATTAATAATTTTTAGGCATAGTTAATTGAAAATACATGCTTGTAATAAGTTTTAAATTCAAGAAAAACGACGTGCTGCAGCAATAGGAAGAAAGCTATAAAAGGAAAAATCTAGAAACTCGATATGTTAGTAGAATACACAGTAGAGAGAATTTAAATTAACCAAAAAAAAACGAAAAGGAAAAAGAAGTGTAGGATAAAGAAGAAAGTGCTAATCGACGTAATGAAGGTTCCACGTTCTTGTTTTGAACACTTTTCTTTAAAATTAATTTAACATTTAACATTTTTTTACTTACCCCTTCTAACGACTTCCTTTCTAAAACCTATAGCTATGTGTTTGACCAAACGAATATAAAACACTTGTGCAGCTACTATCAATACTAATAAAGATAAGAATAAAGATACTACTACAATTTTACATTGTGGAGAATCATCATCGTAGGGCCACATTTTTATTCAGCTGTAGATATTAGCGTATGCTTGTTCCAAATGTTTGAGAATCATCAAGTGATACAGTTTTCGCAACAAATAATATATTATTATCGCTATCAGTAACAAGGTATCAATAACAAATTAGTACAATCTGTAGATTTTATATGGTAAAATCTTAATATTTACGATTAAAGTTTTTTTAAATTGCATTATTCCCAGCTCATGATTGATCACCATTTATCACTTTGATAAGTTAAATTCTCCCTGTAATAAAAAGGAAGTACTTATTATCTAATAATAATTCTGTCAAGACTTTCTTCGTGGTAACCAAGAAGTGAAAGGGGAGAGGTAGAAAATTAAAGATAGATACATTTTAAAACTTTTTTGTATTTACTTAACCGTTAACAAAGTATAATAAGTAATTTCCATAATTTCATTGACATTTTCCACGATATTATTGGCGAATTATGATGTTGCTGACTAATCTCGGAGAGCCGGATGCTAAAAGAAATTTATAAAAATTAATCATGTTTTCTTGTTTCTTTGTTATGGCCTTGGCATAGCCAAATGAGCAGGCAATTTTTTATTTTGTATTCATAGATCTACAATCGGAGTTCGAGTTAATAGTGAATGTAAACTAAACAAATGTAATTGATTTTTTCTCCTTTTTGAAATACGGAAGAGAATAACGCAGGCAAACGGAGCTTACTTTGCCATCTCCCATATATTTCGTTCTAAAAATGTCCACCGAAATACAAAAATGAGAATCTATAAAACCTTAATTCGGCCAATAGCATGATATGGCAGTGAAGGATGGGTCCTGAAAGAAATATCCAAAAGCAAACTCGACACATTCGAAAGGAAAGTACCGAGGAGAAATCTAGGACCTGTGAGGGAAAACGGAATCTTCAGAAGTCGATGCAACAACGAGTTTTATCAACTTTATAAGGAAGTACCACTGTTAGACTTTATTAGAATACAAAGATTGCAATGGGCTGGACATGTGATAAGAATGGGAGAGGATAGGCTACCAAAAAGAGCACTGAATGCTAGAATGCAGGGAAAGAGACCGGTTGGAAAGCCAAGAAAGCGCTATGAAGACACAGTAAACAGCAACGCACAAGCCCTTCTAGGAGTGCGGGTATGGAGAAGATTAGCCACAGACAAGCAGGGGTGGAGACAAATATAAAGGAGGCTAAGGCTCAATTTGGGCTGTAGCGCCGTAGAAGAAGAAGAAGAACAATGTATACATGCACGATACACTACGTCGAACAGCTGGTCAGATTATGGTGGTAAATAATTGTTCAAAAACGTTCCAAAAGGAAAAGTTTAGTTATCATACACCTCAAAGCAATTAAGCACTCGTTCGGCAAGGTTGTATAGGTAAATACTTACTTAAATCTACGTTGGCTGGAGGAATGGGTTTCAAAATTTTCCTTCCCCAGCTTATGTCCACCTCCAAGAAGTAGTAACCTGAAATTAAAACAAATATAAAAAATAAGCAGAAGAATATACTCGCTGTAGAGCAAGACGATCGTCTGTATATCATATGTTTACTTGTGGGGTGAATACAGGAAGAAGCCTCCACCTACAATTTACCAACCCACAGAAAGTATGTGTGACAATTTTTTTCTGACGCCGTCCGTTTCAAAGTTTCCATTATTGCCTGTCGTTCTAATTTCCAACCTAAAGGTTCCTCTCCGACATTGCTCTTTGAACGCCACCTAGCCATGTCTGTTTGGTCCTTTCCTTCTTTTAACTGATACCATTTTTATTATTGGCTTAAAAAATATATCATCCATTCTTTGGACGGCCATACCAACTAATTTGTCTGTGTTCCATTTCTTCAATATTAGTTGTTGAGACTCTTATATTCGTTGTGTATTTGTATTATGTATTTGTACCAGTGTGGCTGTCATTTAATTAAAAAGGAAGAAAAATAAATATTTACAACACAGTAGTAAAAAGTATTACATATTATAATTTTAAAACCTATACATCGACAGAATATGCAAAGACAAACATTTAGCACGGTGGAAATGGGCGTATGGTGAAAAATATGTAGAATATACAAACCAAGGAGTGTTAGAAATGAACCCAGAAGAAATTATGTGGTTCCAGAGAAGAAACTCAGAGCGCAAACCAAAAAGGGCATCAGGAAAACAAACTTGGACAAAGACCTATGTCGACATAGGTTGATAAGAAGTCTAGAGAACATCCAGCGACACAGACACTATGAAACCGATTAAAAATAAGCTACGAAAACTAAACCTACCTTGTTCGAGCATTTTTTGCAACTTTTTTCTCAATAAAATTCCCGATATAATCTGAATCAAAAGTACCAAACAAGCGGCAGAAAATACCGTTATTAAAACTATTCCAATGGGTATCATTTTTCGTTATTCTTCATACGACTGTTAAAAAAATGCGTCTACCTCAGTACAAGTCTTGATTAGTGCCATAAACAATAAACTTATCTCGTTATCTTAGTTTCGCTAAATCCAGGGGATTATAAATTTAAAATGCCTTAACTCTTGTTTGGATAAAACCCAGAGATGGACTGGGTTATGCTATTTCAGGAGCGGCCAACATTTCTTGAAAGTGTTTATGAAAATTGATTCGTGGTACTAAAAATTTTCTAACGAATTCTTCAGCAATTGTGATTTATACGAAATAACACCAAATATAAATGATTTACTTTTCTTAATTAAAGCTTGAATGTTGAGGTTTGTTACAGCTAATAAAATTAAATTTAGTAAATAATTAAGTAAATTTACTAAATAAGTATGAAAGTCAAGATAAATGGAAATAATAGTTGATTAATTGTATTGTAAATCAACCAAGGCAATTTGTATATAAATAATTGTGAAAAATAGTAATAATTGGTTATAAAGAAAGTTCAGTGTTGTATAGGCCACTAGTGTGGCCGATTTACTAAATTCGAAGGTCGTGGCATATTGCATCTATAAAAAATCCTTCACAGGTTAGGAATTCGCTGAATCAGGAGAGCATTGCTGCTCCAGAGTCTACTCAGCAAAAAATGTGGTCGTCGGCTCCTGGGTCAGTTGAACTTGTTACTGGCGCAGGCCGAAGCCACGACACATAATACGCCAAGTTGTGGTCCGTAAAAGACCGAGTTCGCGAAAGCGACGTGAAATCTACTGCCTCGAATTCTCCTACATATTTCCGCGGACATTGGCGATGTTTTTGGTAGATCTTGCATTTCGTCGACGTAAAGGGTGTTGGTTGATTGTTTACTGAACAGTTAACTCAAATTTATCAACCACGCAATGTTGCCCGAACAGAACACCTATTTTGGTAAAACAGTTTTTATCGTTAGCACTTATAGCAGCTAAACTGACTATGTACGCTCTAAAATTTACTTAACAAAGATGAAAGTTATGGCATTTGAAAAACAAATATCTAATACTGCCTCAAATAATCATCGGCAATAGACCCAATAGAGTAAGAAGTAACAACCTATCTAAAACTTCTTAAAACAGCTAAAAAAATGTACTATCAGAATCGTCTGGGAAACTCTAAAAATGTTGCAAGAGAAACTTGGTCGATAATAAACACAGCTCAAACATTTTCTCTTCCAAACCCTGAAAATCTAAATGAATACTTCATTAATGTGAGTAAAAATATAACATCAACTATTTTGCCACAACAAGATCCTATTTCCTATCTCCCCAATTCAAAAAAGGTCACGAATTCATTCTTTATAAGACCAGTTGATAAATCTGAACTGATTCAAACAATCAGTAGTATCAAAAGCACCAAAAAATCTTCCTGAAGTACTGATGGATCATCCATAAAAAAATTTTTAAATCTCCCAAAAAATGTGTTGGAAGTCATGATATCACTAATTAACGATTCCTTTGAAAAAGGTATATTTTCTATATAAGGTATTAGGTATAAGTGCCCAGAGACAGCCATTATTATTCCTCTTCATAAGGGTGGTGAAAAATCGAATGTCTGCAACTATAGACCTATTGCCTTACTACCGGTTCTATCCAAAATTATTGAGAGGGTTATAAAAGCCCCATTTAGGTCCTTTCTCGTTGAAAACAACATTTTATCACAGTCAGTTCGGCTTTTTATCTAATAAATGTACCAGTAAGCTGTTTTTTTGTAGTATATGAGGTTTATCAAGTACTAAACAATAATCTTTACACTGCCAATGTTTTTTGTGACTATGACAAAGCTTTTGATTGTGTAAATCAGGACATTTTGATAAAAAACTAAATTTCTACGGAATTCGAGGTATTTCTTTGAATTGAAACAAGTAATTCCTTTACTTGTAAAAATTTTAAGCATTATTGGTACATTAAATAAACATGATGAACATACAAATACTGTAATTATATGTAAAGTTTAGATTAAAATGAAAATTAAAGATAAAAAAAGTATAAATGACAATATCTGCTCACCTTGGTCGATCATTTTGTACAATTTCTTTTTGAGTTTAAACGCCCATACAATCTGTAAGAGGAGCATTAAAAAAACTACTAAATATATGGGAATGATTATTGCCAACGGTTCCATGTTTGAATAATTCACGATAAGTACTGTTAGAATTTCAACACAGTTTTATGTGCGATCTAAAAGTTTTAGTCATTAATTTAAAAAAATATATCTTATCTCTAATATTTTAGGAAAAAATGTATTATCTTTTCTGAAATCCAATTGTTTTATCACAAGTATTATCGATATTCTAGTATCAGATATGTTTAAACGCATTTTTTATTTTATTGCTATTGGGATTTTCCTTGCAAAACCATTGCACGACATCTAACGCGGTGTTGTCAGTTTTACGCAGCGTTGTCATAGTACCGGGATAGCATATAATGCAGCGAATTATAGAATAATGAAAATGCATTATTAGTAATTCATGTTTGTTTAGAGGGATATGAGAAAATATATTCTAATCTGCTTCGTCGATATCAGAGGGGCGGGCGGGTTATTATAACTTTAGTAGATCGGAATAAATATATGGCACTACTCATTAGTGATTAGTGAGCAGCGTAGTAGTGTCTGGAAGCTCGGAAGACCTGAAGAAGAGATCAGAAAGGATGTCGAAAGCTCAGCGCAGTAATAATACACTAATATAAAAACACTCAAACATATTATGCATGAACAAATTTAAATCAATTTAATGCTTTTTGATAAAAATATTTTTATTTTTTTTGCGTTAAATAAATATATGATGACGGTTTTTCGATACGCTAATAATTGCATATGTCCGAAACATGGAAACTCGAGTTAATTCCGCAAACTTCCAACAGTTGGCTTTGTGATTTGTTTATTGTCATTGCATAAGCCAAAAGCACGGGACATTGTAAACGTTTAAAATTAAATGGTACGTTTGTTGAAATCATCTGTATACGCGGGATCAAGAAATTCTCTCTTTTGTAATTTTCCCTAATGATCGTTGTTCCAATGCCATTATTCATTAGACTTTTCAGTCACTTAATTGCACAGTCTAGGTTACTTAATGTTACACAGGACAATGACAACTGATCTTACTTTTAATTGTAAATTGTTGAGTGGGTGTCCAGGCAGTTCCAATGAATTCAAAAACTCTGTAGAATAGTTGACTACGTTATGCTGATTTTTAATTGTATTAACTGATTTGAATGAAAACAACTTTCATGGAAAAAACTTCGGAGTTGTATATTTAATCGAATATACATATAAAATTTCATAAAAATCGGTCAGTGGTTTTCGATTTATTCAGTTATAAAAACAGTTATAAGAACAATATATTACATTTGGTAAATGTCATTTTATGATATTGTAGCGTTTTTAAATAAAACGAACGGTTCGAATTTATATAAATATATTTATTTGTAAGTTTACAGTTCGGTACTCTCTTATCATCTAAACTCCTCTCATAACATCGTTACATATATACCA
Source organism: Diabrotica undecimpunctata (assembly GCF_040954645.1). Classification (NCBI taxonomy): domain Eukaryota; kingdom Metazoa; phylum Arthropoda; class Insecta; order Coleoptera; family Chrysomelidae; genus Diabrotica; species Diabrotica undecimpunctata. The sequence continues at coordinate 6,458,632 of NC_092804.1, forward strand.
AAGTTACTATCTTCTAGAAGATTCTGTGTAGCCCACCTCTAATTCGCCTACGTGACGGGTTGTTCTCTCTCGCACTCGATACATCGCGAAGGTTCTCGATGCCTTTTCGAGATGCAACCGTTACATGGGCCATGCCGAAAGCATGTTTGTAACAATATTTCATGACTACATGGATCAAATAAACTAAAACTGTAGAGGTGAAGTCGTATAAAACATTTTGAATGTACAATTAAAAACAATAGGGGTTATTCATCGAGATAAAAAACCAATTGATATTTGTTTTGTTTTTAGTTGCTGCTAAAACAGTGGAGCGACCAGTTACAAGACAGATCCAAGGAAGAAAAAGCAGGCACTAAAGGAAAACTGCAAGGTGCTACCTACGCTCAAACGCAAGAATACCTAAGGCCGCTTCTAAGAAAGCTTAAAAATTTTTCTCTGCCGGAAGATATTTCCGACAGCCTTACTGAAATCGTTGTTCATTTATTGGAAAGGAATTATTTAAAGGTAGGTACAATTGAGAAAGAGTATACAGGGTGATTAACTTTTGTAATAAAGTCAGTTATATCTGTTATTATATGCGATACCAAAAAAAATTATGTACCAAAAGAGGAGTTTCACATTTCAAAATGAATTACAAATTTGCAGGGTCTTCCATAACACTGTACCGCATCAAAAATATGTTTTTTAGATGGATCACCCTGTATTTTATTTGAAATTTCAAATCCGCTTTTCTTGCTAGTTACAAAGTTGTTTTGTGTTATACAGGGTATTTAAAAAAAATTGGTATCTCCTATAATAACTGATATAACAGACGTTGTTACAAAATTTGATTACCCTGCATATAATTCAGCTCAACGTGCTGTAGAAGCCCATAGCCTGAACAGTATTTATTTGGTTTCTTGGATGCAACATAGGTCTTATATCATTTCTCACCCATTAAGTGGACATCAATGGGTGAGAAATCTCAGATAATATAATCAATTATGGTAGATGTTGTTTTAGTAATTCTTGTAGGAGAATTAATATGCATTGTGAGATTATACGATTGTAATATATTGACCAAGGACAGTTGGATAGTATAAGTAGCAGCGTAATTAATATTTAAGTTACAGCATAGAATTTTTCTGCTTTTATTAGGTAGGTCATCTAACAGATTTACCAGATTCTGAAAAAATAGTTCCGTGGAAGAGTCAGATGATCTATAAATGCGAAGATTAAGATTCTTATTATAAACTAAGGAAAACTCAAAGAAGGCTTCACTCAACAGAAAGTCATATTTGGTTCCGGAGAGAAATCATTATTTGTAGAAAGAATTAGGGTGCCATCATAAGCTGAACTTGGATGATCATACCTATCAATTGTGGTAAATTTCGAAGAATCATACAGCTACTAGTTCCTAAAAGCTTCACCAACACTTCCGCCCCTTTTGGATTTCAGAAAAACCCGTCCCAAACAGTATTTATGTATGTTCCATTTTGTTTGTATATTTCTTCTTCTTCCTCTTTATAAGCAATTCTGCTTGTTGATTGGCGGATTAATACCTCTATTAAAGGTTGTCACTTCATCTTTTACGCGGTCGTCCGTTACTTCTTCTGCCAATTGGTGACTTTTTTGACGACACGGGTCTCCTCTATTCTGCTTATGTAATTATTCCATTCTTTTTTTCTATTTTGTGTCCATTCATTTAGACACTGTACTTTACAGTTTCTTCTAATGTCTTCACTTCTCTTTTGATCTCTCAGCGTATTTTCTGTAATAATTCTTCTCAATACTCTTATCTCTGCAGTTTCCAGTAGCCTTTGCGTTGTGGCTGTGTCGGGTCTTGTTTCTGACGCATAATATGTCATAATTGGTCTTATACTGGCTTTATAAATTCTTGACTTTATCTCAGTGTTAATGTGTCTGTTTCGCCATATAGTGTTATTAAGGCATCCTGCCAGTCTATTTGCTTTTTGTACTTGATCTCACTTCTTTGTCCAGGTCTCCATGGCTAGATAGTGTAATTCTCAGGCATTTTATTACCATTACCTGTTCCATACTGATGCCATCAATTTCCATTTTACATCTGGTTGGTTATTTGCTGTCTACTATTGTTTTAGTTTTCTGAGATGAGATTGTCATATTAAATTCTTTTGCTCTTATGGTAAATTTGTGGACCAGTCTTTGCAGATTATCTTCATCTTGGGCTATCAATATTGCTTCGTCTGCCAGATATGCATTTGCATATATTTAGCAGAACTTTATGAGGCTCCTATATTTATTGTATCTTTGTAATTAAAAATTTCTTAATATTTGACAAGGTTAAAATCGAAACGCCTAATAGGAATTTTTAATTAAAATTGTGGTTTATTCCCATTAAATGTAGTAGTTAATATAAAAATACTACAAGAATATAGTTTCCACACCAGGCATAGATGTGTCTATCTATTTTTTTTTGCGTTTCAGGCTAGTGCTGCATTTCTCCAAATGGCGATCGGTAACGCTCCTTGGCCCATTGGAGTTACCATGGTAGGTATCCACGCTCGTACCGGTAGAGAAAAGATCTTTTCTAAGAACGTCGCTCACGTGATGAACGACGAAACGCAGCGAAAGTACATACAAGGTTTGAAGAGATTGATGACCAAATGTCAAGAGTTCTATCCCACCGATCCGTCTAGATGTGTTGAATACCAAGCTTTTGGAAAGCCTGAAGCGTCAACTAGCGAGTAAAAGGGACAGATTCATGCAAAGTGTTAAATATGGTATGATGAAGTGAAGAACTTTAAGCAACAAACAGTTTTCTTTATAAGTTTACTATACTTAAGAAAACCTTGTATATAAATGTAAATAAAGCTTTAAAATCTGTTATAATTTTTTTTAAACTATAAAATTTTGCATAAAATTGCTATTGGTTTAATTCGGTACAATAGCCATCCTGCATCAAACTGCAATATGGATTTGAACAAGAAAATTGAAAATAGAGATTGTGACATCGATATTATGTATCACCCTAATCTAACCTAACATAACCTAAAAAAGTGTTAAAAAAATAAAACTATAAAGGATAACTTAAAACGATAAAAGTGAAGAAGGCAATAAGACAGCAAGCCAATAGATTACAATTAATTGTTTATGTATCGTCGTCTCAGAATGATAGTAGAATATATACCAAAAAAATATTTGATTTTGAGTTACATATATAAACAGGACCACAAAAGCTAACTTGGTTTGGTGACCAAATCAGGATATTGTTAAAAGAGTTTTTGAATTTTACAAAAAGAAAAACCTTGTGCTATTTTTTAGTCACTTCCAGTTAAAAAGTTAAGTCTAGTCTAGTTAAGTTTAGTCTAAGTTAATATATCTTACTGTTTATTGTTCAGATGGCGTTAGGATTTTAAATATAAATTAACTCTTCTTCTTTAGGTTCCTTCTCCTATCGGAAGTTGGAAATCATTATCGCTACTTTAATTTTATTGGCCGCGCTTCTGAATAATTCTAATGAGCTGCAACCGAACCACTCTCTCAAATTTCTTAGCCAGGATATTTGACGTCGTCCTGATTTTCTCTTCCCTTGCATAATTAATCTAAGTAATACGTACTTCTCGCCCCTCATTATGTGACCCAGATATTGAATCTTTCTAATTTTAACAGTTGTTATGACTTCACATTCTTTGTAACACCTCTATATTAGTTACTTTTTCAGTCCACGATATTCTGTGGATTCTCCTGTAGCACCACATCTCAAAGGAGTTTAATTTTTTGATTTCAGACTGTTTTATTGTCCACGCTTCCATGCCGTATAGCAAAGTAGAAAAAACGTAACAACGTAGCATTCTTATGCGGATCTCTAGATTAAGGTTACGGTTGCAAAGTAAGTTCTTCAATTTTATGAACGTGTTTCTTGCCATTTCTATTCTAGATCTGATTTCTTTTGTTTGATCTCCATCTTCGGTTAGCCACGTTCCTAAATATTTATATGTTGTTACTCTTTCGATCGTTGTATTATTGATGATCAGGTTATCTACATTTTGTGGTTTTTTTGAGAATATCATTGATTTCGTTTTCTTGAGATTCATTTGCAGTCCATACCTTTCACATGCATTGTATACATGTTGTATTATGTACTGTAGATCTTCCATGTCACTTGCAAATATGACCGTATCGTCCGCATATCTAATATTATTAATGCTATTTCCGTTGACCAAAATACCTTCCACAATATCCAATAACGCTTCTTGAAATATCACTTCCCTGTAGACGTTGAATAAGAGTGGTGAAAATATGCACCCTTGTCGAACTCCTCTAAGTATACTTACTTCCTCTGTCAGTTCTCCTTCGACTCTTATTCTTAAAAAACATTAACATAAACCTTTAAAGTATTTTGTAATAAATTCTACCTTAAAAATATTAAAATTAATTATTAATTATATTAATATGTAATTAATACAGTATTATTAATTTAGCGTATTATTTTAAGAACAAAAAAATGATTGAAGTGTCAAATGGTGGTAGTTCAGATTTCTTTACTAGATGGCGTCGTTAGTTTTCTAGACAAACGGTGTGACTTGTTATCACAGCCTTTTATATATAGATATGTATAATACACATCAAATTATTTTAAGGGCAACAATATATGTTAGTTCTTAAATTACCCAGGTCTGCAAACATTTTTTTCTAAACCTTGGTACATTGTCTCGTATATATATTATCTGTAATGTCCCTCTGTCTTCTTCTTCCTATGCCGTCCCCATTAACGGAGGTTGCTGACCACATTTCTAAAAGTTTCTCTGTCTTTTGTAACGTGAAATAATTCGTCTACAGTCATGTTTGTCCAGTCTCGAATATTTCGCAACACAAATCTTGAAAAGCATTCTTTTGACTATATTTTTGTAATCAGGATCTTTATTAGTGCTCACAAATGTCTCCATGACATCCTAAAATGCGAAACATCCTTTTCACTGAGGATATGTCATTGTGTTCAGAAAATGTTGATCTGCTACAATAATTTTGATATATGCGGCTCAACAAATATGCCTTCAAATTCGCTTCTAAGAGACCTAGAAAGTTTTTAACAAAGTACCCATTTGATACATCATCCGTCTTTTGGAGGCAATTTGACAAACTGTTTAGTAAGACCTAGCTTTATGTAAGGGAGAGAAAAGAGAATTTTTTCTTGCAGAACATTGTATTGAGAACGGTTAACGTACTTGGCTCCCTACACTTCATTGACCAATGATTTTTTCGCTCTAGACTCTCCAACAGATATAAAAACCAAGAAAAATTTTTGTCACCGTGATCTTTATATTTGAATTTTTGAGATATTGCCAAGGTCTCTGTCAGGAACACAGAATAAAAGTTTGTTATAGCGCAGCTCAATGGTTGTTCCACTATTTCTCCCATTACAATCAATCGAGTTTTGTGTTCCATATCCATATTGTGACATGTCAAGAAGGAGGAATAGTTGTGGTGACAATTAAAATATTGTAGTCTTTTCCAAGTAGGTATTCCAGAATTATAATCAAAAAGTGGTTATATACTACAAGAAGCATAGAAACCACCGTTATGGGGTAAGTAACTACTTTTAAGCTGTGCCTCGATCAGACGATAGAGTATAGAGTCGCCATTGAATAGATTCATACTAGATTTTGAATTAAACCATCCAACCTTTGTCACTAGCATAAACTAAACTATTTGAATTAAGAAACACTTGTAATAAATTTTTATTCTTGAATCTAAATTAAGTATTAGTAATGTAGTACTTTTTTTTGTACCTGCACTTCGTCTTTCGTTTCTAGCAATTCATCAGAATTTGACAAAAAATATTTTATTATATTTTCTTACATTAAAAAGGTTCTCTAATGCCATCTCTTCTTTTTGAACCCACACTAGCAGACATTAATGTCAATGTCATCAGAAAGACGTCTGTATCTGTCAATGTCAATTAAGTACAATAGCAAATGAAGGTGGTATGTGGTGTATTGATATATAAATTGAAAAACATAACAGAAACTTGAATAAAAATGATACAAATATGCCTAAAAATGATATAACAAGAAGTTAGTTTTGAACTGCAACCATGTATCGATTATTTGCGTTACTATTTTTCATTAAATCAACACACACCTTATCAGAAGGATACTGTGCATCATACCATGGTAATATTTGTAAAAACTACATTTTAAGTACAAAACAGGTATGGTACAATAACAGCGGTGGATATGAGAACGAATTAATCACTACAGCTCTATGGGATGAAATAATAGTGCCACTTGAAGAACCATGTCGTTCAGCAGCAGAAAAATTACTTTGTTTTTATGCATTTCCAGACTGTAATATCTCCAAACCTCTTCCACTGTGTTACGAAGACTGTGTAGCCGTAAAACAGCTATTTTGTTACAAAGACTGGGCTCTTATAGAGGACAAAAAAGAACAAGGCATCTTTGTAAAATCCAGAGGTCATTTCCGTCTGCCTGATTGTACAGGTTTTCCTAAATTTAATAAAGATATGGTAGAATGTTCTTACGCGGGCCTAACTGAATTGAAATTAGATGAAATAACTTATGATTGTGTAAAAGGAAGGGGAAGATTTTATCAAGGAAAGGTAAATTTAACTAAAGATGGGATTCCTTGCCAAAGATGGGATTCGCAGTCACCTCACACGCACGATTCACCCCCACATATATTCCCGGAGTTGAAAAATGCAGAAAACTATTGCAGAAATACAGGAGCAGAAGAAAAAAGGCCTTGGTGTTTTACTACTAATCCTAATATAAGGTGGCAACATTGTGATATACCACGTTGTCCAAATTCTACTTTTGATGAATTGGACACAAGGACTATAGCTATGGACCAGATCTTATCTCCCACATTTCTTATTATAATATCTACAGTGGGACTTCTGGTCCTGGTGACTTGTTTGTTGCTCATTTTATTGTGTTATAGAATCCATAAAAGACACTTAATGGGATATAATGCCCCTGAAGCTGCTGAAGTCAATATAGACTTGGATAAACTGCCTAGCAATATGGCTTATCACAGTCATGGTGCTACCTTAAATCCAAAATTAGAGAAGCTCGAATTCCCTAGAAATGATATAATATACATTAGAGACTTGGGTCAAGGTGCTTTTGGAAGTGTTTTTCAAGCAAAGGCTCCTGGACTTATAGCTGGTGAAGAATTCACTATAGTAGCTGTTAAGATGCTAAAAGAGGATGCTTCAGATGATATGCAAGAAGATTTTGAAAAAGAGGCTTGTCTTCTAGCCGAATTTGATCATCCAAATATTGTAAAACTGCTGGGGGTGTGTGCTGTGGGTAGACCAATGTGCCTGCTTTTTGAATATATGGGAAAAGGTGATTTGAATGAATTTTTAAGACAGTGTTCTCCTAGTAACTATGTAGTAAGAAGTATTGTTGATGGTAGTTCCCCCAGTAGAGAAATTTACAAAGACAACCAAATCAGTCACTTGGATAAGGTTAATATAGCTTTACAGATTTCATCTGGCATGGTTTATTTATCTCAAAGGAAATTTGTCCATAGAGACTTAGCAACCAGGAACTGTCTAATAAGTGAAGATATGGTAGTAAAAATAGCAGATTTTGGTTTGTCACAGAAGATTTACCTTCAAGATTATTATAAAGGTAGTGATAGAGATGCCATTCCAGTGCGGTGGATGCCATTGGAGAGTATCCTTTACAACAAATACACTCCAGAATCAGATGTATGGGCTTTTGGTGTCTGTCTGTGGGAAATATTTTCCTACGCCTTACAACCATACTATGGAATGACCCACGAAGAAGTGATCAAGTTTTTGAAGGAGGGTAATGTACTAGCAAGTCCCGAGGGTTGTCCAGCACCTTTGTATGAGATCATGAAACAATGTTGGGGACAGAAACCAGTGGATAGACCCAGTTTCCAAACCATTTACCAAACTTTGATTGATATAAGGGTGAATATGCTTTCCATGCCTCTACATTAAGTTAGTTGTTTTTTATTATGTTTTGTTTTTGTTATGAACTTAAAAATAAGAAAAACATGCATAAAATATACAGTAAGTATAAAGTACAGTAAGTTTTTATTCAAAATATTGATTTTAAATGGTTTCAATCTAGTGATGGTTTTGTAAAACTGTTATTTATAACGTTTTCATAAAAAAGGAAATGTAGATAAACATTTGTTATGTGATTGAAAAATTCCAATGAAACTAAAAGACGAGTTATATAAGACTGTTTGTGATGTAAAACAGTGAATGTTTAATAATTAAAATGAAAGATGCATATTGATGGAATATGAATATATTACTAGATCGGATGTGGAGTCCCTTCTAAGAGGAGTTTCTATAAGTTCAAAAAGAGCTGATTAGAAACATATAAGACATAAGTATGCAGGAGCATACCTAACATTGGTATGTACCAAAATATAAACTTTTTATTTGAATAGTTGTGATAGATTTGAAGCTTAAAAATACTGTTCTCCAAGTTTTATAAAACCAAAATGCATGAATATTTACAAAGTAGGTAGAATTTTATTTTCTCAGTTATATTTTAATTTTATGATAAAGATTTGGCATCTACCATTTGCTCTAGGTTTTAAATCGAGCTTATGGATAGGTACCCCCAATATCAATACTATTTTTTTATTAATTTATGTATGTTTTTCTTTATTTTCTGTAAATTATCTGTATATAGTGATCAAATTCCCTTCTGCTCTTAATCAAATTTTTAAGTGATGCTTTTAATGTGTTATCAAAATTTAATTTATTATTCAAAATGATAAACATGATAGGAAAGAATCTCCAGTGTTTCCAAGGTATATAAATCATTTTAATTTAGGACTAGTAGTCAAAAACATGGAGTTCCTAGTATCTTGATGTCACACAAAGTTTATGGATATTAACATAACATTAACATGTACTTGAATTCAAAATTTTTACAGATTACTTTATTTTGTATCCTCTGATGAATATAATGACTGCTACAAAATATTAGCAAACCTAGGTCTTAAGTCATTATTGCATTTATGGCTTAATTTTCATAATTTTTGGACAAGTATGATGTAAGTCATCTCTGATTAATTTATATCATTAATATTTTCCAATAAGGGATGATTTATACACAGTATGCAAGGAAAAACAAAATTTAAATATGAAATCTATTTAATTTCTAGTTTCAACATCTTGGTCCCACTTATGATTAGTTTCTACAGTAACCTTTTTGAGAAAGGTATTTATTATATAAAGGTTACATTTCACTGTAAACTACAACAATCATATGCCTAGTTTGTTCATTGTATTTATTCTGTCGCAACTAATTGGTAATTCTTCATCTCCTTAATTTACACCTATCTTTTTATTGAAGAAGACACAAAAGTTAATAATAAACTCTGTACCCATAAGTTACAGTAACATCAGATAACTGGGGACAACTGAGGGATGCTTATGTTAAGCAGTAGACATTGCAGGCTGTGTGACAATGATGCTGGTTTAATTACATGGAGAATCAAGTATTGTTCTGGAATAAATGGCAGCAATAAAACGTTTATGTCTAGTAGATCTCTAATTTTATTGTAATAATTCTCCATTTTTAGTAAAGTTCATTCACAGAAATATAATATCCAAATTTTATATAAGCAATAAAGTGGACTTTACTACAGTGACATTCCCTTTTTCTGTTGGTAAATTTACAAAGTTCTTGATTGCTCTCTTTTCCAAAGATGTGAGGTTACTTCTCAGTTGTTTGGCTCTTCTACACTTCTTGATTTTGAAGTTATCAGTAGGAAATTACTGTGGTCAAATTATGTGGGTTAATTACACTGTTCTACAAAATTTTTTAAAACTGTTTGTTTCACTTTATGAGCCAAAGCTTACTAATTCTGGATTGAGAAAAAGAAATATGATAAGTAAAGTTTATTGGCTCTAGTTTTTATAATATTTAATAGGTATGACATGTTTGCATGAGTAGAGGGGGCTTTCAAGTTTGTATAGATCTTCTTTATGTGGGATAGATAGGGTTTGTATAGATCTTTATTACAGGAATAGAAAAGTGATGATTGCCATTGTGAAGTAAACCAACTTTTAACTAAGTTTAGAGGAGTCTGTGGATAGCCTCCACTCAGTTGGATATTGGTTTAAGTGTAGACATCTCATCATTAACTTCAATACAAATACCAAGATCATCTTTTTTCTCAAAAAATGCATTAGATCCTGCTGCCCATGTCTGTAATCTGACATCCTGATATCACAGTGGAGAAGATTTTATTACAGTAATCTGGACCTTTAAAGCTCTTTCTTCTCATGTGACAAGTCAAAATCTTGAATGCAGTGACTCAGTCCTGCTTGACTCAATGTGTGTGGTTTATCAACTTTTCAAACTCAGATCATAGGATCTAGAGGTTTTGTTTAGTTCTTGTCCTTCTGCAACATTATCTTCATTATTTAATTCTAATTTATAATGTTTGGGTTAGAAGTTATGTAGTTAGGAAGTGGTCAATTATTTGAATGTGGAATATGTCGAATAACTGATGAAATTTGCAGATATTGAACTACCTCTCTTTTTTATAAAACCCTGATTTAAAGGTTGGAGTCAAGCAGAAGTGTCAGAATGGTTTTTAGCCATTTTTTTTTAATTTTTTTCTGCCATTCTCGTAATATAACAACAGTTGCAACAAATATGTGGAGCACAAGTCTTGACCTGATCTATATTAATAACAAAATAATGGCAATAGGCAGTTTTCACAACAGGTTTGGGGTTATGTCTCTGTGATGAAAATGTTATTTCACCACATATATATCATAAATTGTTTACTTAATTGACATACTTGTTGAATGTCATACAATCAAAAGATATGAAATCAATGAAATGTTGGTATTACAGCATAAACTATGTAAAAACCTGTTTGTTCCAGAAGAGTTAATAAACATCCCCTAAAAAGGTAGCTGGCTTTCATCAAGAGCATATGATCTCTTGAAGGGGATTAATGAAAGGATAGGGTTACATTTGTGACCAAATGCAAGAGATAGAATGAAAAGAGCTACTAATCAGCTGTCACAAGTCACAATATAAAGGAACTATGAAATCAGCTGTGATGATTATAAACCACTGACAGCTGCAGAACATTTTATTTTGTTACTTGACAGGTGTGCCAACTTCCAAAATCTGTCATTATCCTGAAAACATTTGTTGCTACAATTCAACATGTAGCTTTATGTTTTAATTAAGCGCTAATTGAACATTTTCATGATAATTATATCTTTGGGCAGTGTTATGATCAAAATAATATTTTTAGGATACTAAGTATGTAGCAATGATTACCAGAAATAAAAAGAAGAGAATTTATTTTATTTATATTTATTTAACACGTTGGTACCCAGTATAATGACCTATGGAGCAGAGAATTGGGTAATAAATAAACGAAACAGGTCCAAAATCACAGCAACTGAAATGGAGTTCATGAGAAGAAGCTGCAGAGTGACAAAAATGGATCGCATCAGAAATGAGGAGATAAAACGAAGAATGGCAGTAGAACAAGGCAGTAGAAAAACGTTTAATTTGGTATGGACCTGTGAGAAGAACAGATCATACAAGGTGCATAGCAAAGATTTCGGATTGGAGCCCAATAGGAAGGAGGAAAAGAGGTAGACCCCGAAGATCATGGAGGGATGAAGTGGACTAGGCCATGGAAAGACGAGACCTTAGAGATGGAGAATGGCAGAACAGAAAGGACTGGAGACGTTGGCTGAAAGAAGGAAGGCGGCGACAGCTGTAAAAATCCTTATATAGATAGATAGATAGATAGAAGTATGTAGCATGAAGGTATAAACAAAAACAAAAATATGTTGTTGTTAGCTATATACAATTTTATGGATATATATTTAGATATGATCACTTTTAAACAAAATTGGATGCTGGAACTTTATCATAAAAATTTTGAAGTCAAAGTAGAAATGAAATATATTGTATGTTCTTTTACATATTTTGTTTGTTTGACATCAAGGTTTAGTACTCCATCGTGAAGGAATGAAATATCTTGCCCAATGTATATATTAGACTGAAAAATTGTAGTTAAAATAAGAAAATCCGCAACATTTTATTAGGTTATTTAAATAATTCGATTATTTTTTATTAAATATAATACATGTAACGAAAATTTAGAAAAAAATGTAATCAAGGCAGAAGATTTTATACCGTACCTATAATTTTACAAACAAATATTAAAAATTCAGTATAGTACAATACAGTGGCCTGTATATAGTTGGTGTAGATTTGACGGTTTGTTTCAACAAATTTACTTCACTTTTTAAATGTTTACTAATGTTTTTAAATAGGAAAATTACCTACATAATTAAAGGACTCTCCATTATGCTTTTATTGCTTACAAACCAGGGAGCATTGAACATCATTTTTAATATTTTTGATTGAACTCTTTGTATTATCATTATCTTAATGTTTAATGGATTTGAGCAATCCCAAATATGGATACTGTACGTCTAAATTGGTTTAATTTATACATTTGTACAGGAGCAGCTTATTTTCTATGATCAGCTTTGATTTTTGACCTATAAGTCAGCTCATTTGTCTTATGTTAATCTTAGTTTTCTTGACTTGGATGTTAGTTTCTTATGTTAATCTGTTGTCGAGAGTTATTCCTAAATATTTAACTTGAATGTTGACTAGTATCTGTGTGCCATTTATTGTTATTGTTGGGCACACATCTCTTCAATTTGTGATAGTGACTTAAATTGCTTTGTTTTCTTGTAACAGGGTTTTTCTTGATTGGTGGGTTATGTTCTATACATCTTTTTAGGTGCTTTGTTGTCTTCTTGATTGTGTAATCATCTTTTGATAAGCATGTATCATGTAGGGCTGATCATAACTGTCTTATTAGTCAGTTCTATTTAGCTTTGTCATTCAAATTTCGACTTCTTTACCATTTACATATTACTCTCCATTTCTCAGCAATTAGTGGTCTGATATGATATGAGTATTGTTTGTTTTCATGTTTTAGATTTACTGGTGGTGTAGCTCTACATACAGCTTGTTGAATTTGGCAAAAGAGATAGTTATAGCGTTATCTATATCTTTTAATCTGATTTTAATATTAGATTTGTGTCAAGCTCATACTTGCATGTGTACCATTTTGTTTTAGGAAACGGCAATTTGAGCTATTTCAAGCTGTTTATTTATATGAATGTTGTCCCGATAAAAGTCCCGTCTAGTTTGCTGCAACACAAAGAACTCTAGTAGATCTGGCTGTCTATTTGAGTCAGTTGACCACTGTTTTGGTTGGCCCGTTGATAAATAAGTAATCGTTGTTTTTGAAATTTTCTTCCATTTTTTCTATTTGTCCATTTTCATAGGCTGTTTTTTTTATTTCTACGTATCTTGTCTGCTTTCCGTCTTGCGACTTCAAATGATTTTCGTCTTCTTGTTATATACATTCTCCGTCATATGCCATATACACGTCTCCGTGTTCTTCTTGTTATATACATTTTGTGTGTTTCATTTCTTTCCTCTATTGCTTGTCTGCACTCGTCATCGAACCATGCTCCTCTTCTCGCCTTTTTCTTGTTTTCCAGAGTGGACGCTGCCTCTGTCAGTACTGCTGTTTTGATATTATTCCATTTGCCCTCTATGGAGTGCAGTTCTAGCGTCCCTAACTCATTTGGGACTTCTTGTTCGAACTTCTGTTTACATTCCTGAATCTTCGGTTTTTTCAGGTCCAGTTTGTTTGTTCTTTGTTGTCTTTCGTTTCTTTCTTTGTTAACTCTGCATCTAAATTTGGTTTGAAGTAAAAGATGGTCTGATCCACAGCATGCTCCTTGTCGTGTTCTCACGTCTGAGATACTACCGGCTTTTGTCTATCAGCACATGGTTGATTTGATTGGTTGTGGTTCTATCTGGTGAAATCCATGTCATTTTGTGTATGTCTTCATGTGGAAAGCATGTGAAACTTATAGCCATGATTTTACTGGTGGCAAAATTTATCAAAAACTCCCCATTCTTGCTCATTTCATTGTGCAGTGGGTTTTTCCTGTTGTGCCATAGAACTGCGGCTCCTTGCCTATTTTAGCATTCATATCACCCATTGATGGCATTTTTGGGCGCATTGTCATATACTATCTTCAGCTGTTGGTAGAAGCTTTCCTTTGTATGTTGTTCTTGTTCTTCTTTGGGCAGTGAATGTTTATTATTGTTAGGTTGAAGAAGTGGGTGCAAATTCCTAACTTGCATATCCTTTCACTGACTGCCTGGAAGTCTATGACTTTTGACTTAAAATCAATATCCACCACAAATGCAACTCCACATTCTTTGCTTCCTTGTTCCCTCCCACTGTATAGAATTGTGTGCGTTTTAGTGTTCCTGACACCTTTCCTCATCCATCTTGTCTCCTGACGAGCAGTAATCATGAGCTTATATCTTTTTAGTTCTTGCAGAAGTGCGGTTTAGTTTTTGGTTTATTTAGTGGCCTCACATTCCAGTTTCCAAATATATAGTAGTCCATGTTTCGTAGCTTGAGTCGTTCCCGAAAGTTCCGTCCCACTGCCCAACCTTCCTCCTTTACCCGGGCTTAGGACCGGCAGTGGGTGACTTCTGAGCTACTAGATCCACCCATTTGTCATCACAGGCTTAAAGATTACGCCACCACAGAGTTAGATATTATGTTACATTAGTATTTTCCTACGCAATGTTTTTGCGATTAATTTCAAAAGTGAAGTAAATTCGGAAAAAAAACTATAACATATAAAATAGTATGGTGGCTTAAGACTAGATATTATTTTGAGTAACAGTAGTTAGTTATTTATTTTATTTCCATTTATCACAAAATATTGACAATTTTAAGTACTTGTTATTATCTATTATGGGACATTTAACTAATTTACT